>NC_039362.1:194808292-195408292 GCF_003573695.1 Papaver somniferum | reverse complement strand
GATACGAGATTTCTTGATATAAGTACCCTTCACGATTTTAAAGGTCGGTCTCTATTTTCATAGTCCCAAGGAATAACAGGTTGCGATGTGGTTTTGAGGATTTGAATGGTCTTGATGTGTCCTGATCTTTTGAGACTCATGCGCCGATCGTTTCTAAGTATGTTATATGAAAAATGGATGTCTGGGCCGCCTCATGTTAGCCATGCAGGTATGTGATGCACGATTCTCCGTTAGTCCCTAATTTGATATAAGACTTGGGACGTTTGGAAAATGAAGTAAGGCCCTTGTAGTGTACGAGATTGAGTCTTCAAGGCGGGCAAGCGATAATCTGTGGGCTAGAGACGTCTTTGGAGAGTCATGTCGAGATACTGCCGCATGTGGTTTTGTGGACAAGATGAAGTTGTTGTTCCGCCTCTACAAGGTGTCTTGATAGGGACTCATGTGAACTTATGTAGTAAAATTACCCGTTGAGATTTATTCTTATTTTGGGGGGATGCTCAATCGAACTTTAGAGTAGTATATGCCTTCCGGTACAATCAGAGTAATAGATACATTTAGGTCCAACTGCGCAGTCGATTTTTGTTTGTTTTATTGATGGAAGAGTTCTCTGTGAATCTGCTAGGTAATTCTTCACATGGATGAGTCGTTTTTTTGACATGAGGAAATTGTATGTGATCGTCATATTTTGTCCTTCGCTCATCGCGTCTGATCCTGACTCATGGAATAACCTGTCAATTGGATTTTCTCGACAGAAGAGACTTTGACCGAGGGAACTGCTAGTTTGTGCCCGAATGAGTATCTTGAAGCTATGATATCGGATCCTTGAATTGTTGGCACTTCAGATTTCTTTTCCCTTGGTAGGTTCAGGTGCGAAGATATTCTCCTTCTCCTTCTTTAGTGAACTGAGGACCCATCGGAAAATAATACTGGATAATCGTTGATGTAGCCGAGATGGAGGCTCATCGAGACTTAGTCGTACAATCGCTATGACTCCTTTTCTTTCTGACGGGACGGGTATTGAGATAGCATATCGACCCTCGACTTTGAATATTCATATAAGTATGAGCTTTGACTGAGAAATGTCTTGGAAGCTAGTCTCATCTTATACTTTGTCGCGTTCTGGTCATGATACTATGAAACACGAAAACGATAAGATGCATCTCGGCTGGCGATTTATGACCTTATGTGGCTCTGCAAATATTTTGTCTTGGTCACGAATTTTTTGGAAACTTTCCAAGTTTTCGCTAAGTTTATCCTGTAAACGACGAAAAGAAAAATCCGTCAGAAAGGAACTTGGTCAATCTAACATAGAATGAAAGAGTTATAAGTAAAATAGTAAAGTGAAGTACACTTCCCGAATATCATGTGGTCAGGTTGAAGGGCCTTGACCTAAACGAATTTTTGGAGAAACTATTCGTCAGAATCTCCAAGTTTAGAGCGTCATCTGCTCCTTGAGGTCCTTGAGAGTGATAAGGTCGCTGGATGGTTGCTCCTTTGATCTGTCGCGTTCGTAATGAGCTTTATCTTCTTCGGTTAGGTCGATTGCAAGCAAGATCCCGTCAGTGCTATTCTCAGCAGGTTTAGTACTCCTTTTTTAGGAAATGCGTACTCGATTATATTTATTGGATCTATCCCTACTGGTAACTCTAAAGGCGTTTTCAGATAATTCTGGATGATGATATGAGATTTTGCAAGATTCTTTTGAGTCTTCGGGAGTTCTCCTTGGTCCTTATCCAAGGTTTTCAATGATTAGAAGTATATTTTTATGAAAAATAGGTTACTAGGGCGTTTTTTTATGCAGGAAGAGATTCTTGTGATGCGGGACGCACTAACCTATTCGCTAAGATCAAACTCGAAAGAGATATAAAGTGCTGGTAGGGATAACTCTCTCGGCTAAATCTGTAACGGATTTACAGTAACTGAATCAATAGAACGTTTTTGTGTTTGGATTGTTGGAATCGTCTTCCTTCCTAAGAGATCTTGATTGATATCTGTAACTGAGTGAACAACCTCCCACTGTGGTCGCCAAAATGTAGTTACCTGAAATATGAGAGGTTAGAAGTAGGATTCTAGGGTTTCTAAAAGTGAGTTACGGGAGGTTGAGCACGAACAGTCTTCGCCTAAACCACGCACAGTGGTCGTTCAAAGGCTACTTCAGTCACAAGGAATAAGGATTAGGGCTGGTCTTAGGGAGGGAAGCAGATGAAGAGAGATATTAGAGAACAAGTTATTGCTCTGAGAGGTTATGAGAAAGTTGGTCGTAGCTTGGAAAATAGATGACCTATTTATAGCTGAATTCTCGAATCTCAAGTCGGTGAAGATAAGGATTGCTTTCCGTGCCGTGCGGAACAATTCTCCCGTCTCTTTAGGAATAGGGATAAACTAGGTTGAGTTTATCTCATTATTCCACCGGCTTTACTCTCTTCTGCGATGAGAAATAACCTGGGTATTGCTCACATGTGTCGTAGACCGCCAGACCAGAACCTTAATTGTTATCCCCCTATTTGTGTGAAGCTGAGTCAGCCTTTGTGATGATGTGTGTTGAGAGAGAAATATTCTCTTTAGCCCAGTTGGCAAAGATAGAGAGATATTCTCTAATTAGTGAGAATGACTAGGATAATTCACGTGAAAAAGTATGGAATTCCTCGGGAAAGTATGCAGAGTGTAAGAGGATCTGAGGCTGATCTCCTTATCTCCATGGCCGGTCACATATGTCATGTGAAGACTGTATTATTGTTTGTGGGTCCCTTTGTTGAGTATGCGGAGCTCAAGAGAGCTTATCCACGTTTTTGGATACCATGTATGGTTCAGGCTCAATTTACTAGCCGTGAGTGTATTTGAGAGGCTGAGAAATAGGCTTGAGTACTAGGTAAGGCGTGTGCCTATCATGTGAATCTGTCTGGGATTTTGAGGAGATATTTGAATCTCTTCGAAATTTTGTAAAGAGATTTGAATCTCTCCGATATTTTGTGGACGACTCAAAATCTCTCCGTGATTTTGTAGAGAGACTTGAATCTCTCCGAGATTTTGTGGACGGATCAAAATCTCTCCGTGATTTTGTAGAGAGATTCGAAACACTCCGAGATTTTGCGGGCATCTCAAGATCTCTCTGTGATTTTGTAGAGAGATTTGAATCTCTCCGAGATTTCGCAGATGGAGCAAAATCTCTTCGAAGATTTACTTAACGGATCCGTATCTCTCTGTAGTCAGCTGGGAATCGGCCTAGAGAGAGAGAAAAAGGCTTTGTGCGCCCGATTAAGGTCTCTGCGAGAATTTCGCTCACTTGTATTTGTCTAGCGTATCTTGTAGAGATGTGTTAGGAATCAACTGTGTGTCCATATGATGAGCCAACAAGACCAGTGTATCTCGAAAGGATTTTCTAGGAGTCTGTCGAAAAGGCTCAGAGGTAGAATAACCAGCGTATTTCTCGGGGATGTCCTAGGAGTTATCTAGAAACCTTAGTAAGTCGAGTCAGATCCTAGAGCATACATGGCCAGTGTATCTCGCGATGATGTACTAGGAATCAATCCTTGATCTCAAATAGGGTGAGTCGTGCTTACAGGAGATATGTATATCTCCGCTCTGGGTCATAAATCTGATGGGGACTATTTACACGTCCACATAGCCTACATGACCCGCAACATCTCGTTGAGGACGTATACTAGGAATCATGGCATCACAATCATCTGCGTCTCGCGAAGACATGCTGGAATTGTGACTGTTCTGGTTCATAAGTCTTCCGGGGACGTTTTACGCTCTACAGAACCTATGTGACCAGCAATATCTCGTCGAGGATGTGCACTAGGAATCACGACATCATGACCAGCAGTGTCTCGTGGGGACGTGTTTTAGAAATCGTGGCTAAGGATGCCTTGAGGGACAAGGGTTTAATCTCTTTCGTGAGAGTTGAATTCTGCCTATAGGGTTGAAATGACACTTTTTCCCCTTAACCAAATTTCACCATCTACACCCTTCAGTTACACCACAATTTCTCTTTCTCTTCTGCTTTGTTTCTCCATCACAATCATTGATATCGATTTCTCCAGCTTCTGCTTACCGACACCGATATCAAATCCGGTATTATCGGTCGATGTACTTGAAATTGAAGACACCATCGTTGAAATTGGTTTCTCCGTCGTCTTCAAAACACCAGCACCAACTCCAGTATGAAAACTTTATAGCCTAATTAGGATTTGAATCGATCAATTTCATGAAATATCTCGTAGAACTCGTAAGTTTTCTAAACCCTAACTTTGGTTTGATTTTATTTTCAGAATTGTATTTTTGATTTGTTGAATTGGTTGATTTTTTTTTTATTTAACTGGACGTAAATTAGTTGGTTGTTGTAATGGACTTAATGATTATATATACTGGATGAAAATGGTTTGCATTTGGTTATATGTGTTGTATGGTCCAAAAATCACCAGCAGAAGTTAATTCTCCATTGTCGAAGTCATGTGGTACAGGTGTTTGTAAGAATGCCAAATTGGGTAGAAGATGAAACCGGTTTTCATCATGTCCAAAATTATTTTCGTTAGAGTGTACAGGTTGTATATTTGTTTTTCGTCATAATATATATGAATAATGAAACCAGTTTCACCCCGACCAAAAGTTTGTTTCTTTTTTCAGAATATGAAGGATGAAACCAGTTTCACGCTGGCTAAAAAATATGTATTTTTCATAATATGCAGGATGAAACTGGTTTCACCCTGGCCAATAATCTGTTGATGGTAAAACTTTTTCATAAAATGTTTGGAAGAATTTCTGAGTGATTTTGTATGGAATATATATAATCTCTACAGCTAAAATGTAATCCATATAGCATTACCTAGTTAGCTAAATGTGATCCATGTATTATCTCTAATATTAGGTTATGCATATATCACTAAGCCTAACAAGTAGCAATTTTTCTTGTACTTGGAATGTTACTGAGTTCCTATGGCCTTAAAATGTGACAAAATATTATAGTGTATGTGGATTCTGGGGAATAAACTTATCTTATGTACTTGTCGGTTTTGCATTACGTAATCGGGTAATGTGATTCATATAATGTCTCCAAAGCTGACATGCAGAAACTGGTTTTCATCTAGTTAATATAGGTTGTAACTGGTTTTCATATAGATTTAAAAAAGGATGTAACTAGTTTCTATATAAATTGTTGCAGGAAGCAATAGCAAGAGGAGTGCTGAATTCAGAGCCAAGAATAAGCATGATGTGAACATGGATGGGTGAATCAAGCATAAGAAGTATGCATGATGTTAACGTGGTTGGAAAAATGGATGAAAAGATTTGGAGAAAAAAGAAACTAAATGAAATTTATAGCATATGAAATTGCTGGAAGTTGAACAATAATTAAAACTGTTGATGTCATTAGGTTGTTTAGCAAATAGGTCGCTAGAAAAACTTATTGATGTAGTTTAAGCTTAGTTTTTTGTTTGCAGATCTTTCTTTGCATAAATATGTATATGAATGCATGTATCTTAATTGCAAGTCAATATGAAATATTTTAAGTTGTCAGTAATTTCAGATAATCTTTTCTCAGAATATGCAGGATGAAACTAGATACATTCTAGCAGAATTTTTTTTTTTTGCAGAATGTACATGATGAAAACGGTTTCATCCTGGTAATTTTTTTTTTGTGAGTTTGTGCAGGATGGATATGCTCTTTTTTTTTCTAAATATGCAGGATGAAACCAGTTTCACCCTGACAAAAATAACTATTTTTTCAAAATATGCAGGATAAAATTAGTTTCGTTCAAGTTTAATCTTTGTTATACCATGAATCAAGCTTTTTCAAGAAAAAATGAAAGGCATCTACATTTAAGCAACTAACAAAAGTCATTAAGATACACTTTTTTGAATGTATCAAAATAAATATTAGTTGCAATACTGACATACAAATTAATGTACTCATAAACTTCAAAAAAAAAGTCCCTCGCGATTTCCAAATACACTTCATACATAACCATCGAACCATGGTTATGGTGCAATCGAGAAGCTGCAACCGTTCATGTTGTTTTGCTTCTTGAACTCGACCAAAACCTCACATACTCAACCTATTTTACTGTCAAAATACATTTTTTAAACACAAGCTCTAAACCTTTTCAGTTGTTCAAACACCACAAACCAATTAGCCGCAATATATGGTGCACTCAACTACAGTTTCCATGTTACTTCGGGAATTTTCTCAAACACTTGAAAGGTGTTGCTCTAGTAATTGTGAGATAACTACTCTGCTGATTTTTATGCCCAACACAACACCTTCCCTGCAATTATTTCAATTAAATTCCAACACAAACATTCAAATGATTTTAGCTCATGTTCTCTTGCTATCATTTGAGTTCAAACAAAACCCAACTCATGATTCTTCTCAAACTCTCAAATACACCACTTTAATCTCAAGTATTTAGTTTAAATATTCCTAGAATCAGACTGTGTATCGAAATTTGTTCAAAATACTAAAACCAAACTTACCGATTTACATAGAGGTTGGAGAAAAGTATTATACTAAATCGAACGACGATTGAAACAAGAAATTGAAGATCGAATTCTTCAGATTTACATCTAAAAACTGGAGCTTCTTACTGTTAACAGTGAAACCAATATTTTTTTGCTTACATATGAGTTTACATACTAACACCAACACCACACCACTACCCATTCTCTAAATAAAAAAGCTTGTTCTTATTTGGACGAAGGTTTCCGCAACATTTAAAGAATACAAAGGGCATAATGGTTTATTCCAGTTAATTAACAAACAAAATCCTAGGTAGAATATCCAAAATGGATAATTGAACATTATTTTTTTGATTCATGTCCATATAAATATTGTGAAAATGTACAAGTCTGTTTCACCCATGTATTGTTGATTTTGATCTTTTAACCAATTTTGTGTACTCAATATTGGTGGGCTAAATATAAATTATTGGATCAAATTAAGGGATTTTTTTTATAGTTTTCGGGTCTTCAATCTAATGAAGAGAACATACAAAAAAAACCCAAACTGCAAAACCCAAAATCTACAGAGGAGTTAAAATTTCTAATAACTATTTCTTAAATCCAAAACCA
This sequence comes from Papaver somniferum, assembly GCF_003573695.1. Taxonomy (NCBI): domain Eukaryota; kingdom Viridiplantae; phylum Streptophyta; class Magnoliopsida; order Ranunculales; family Papaveraceae; genus Papaver; species Papaver somniferum. The sequence continues at coordinate 195,401,224 of NC_039362.1, read as the reverse complement.
GGTAGATGAAATCAAGCCCTAATAATCTAAAATCTAGAAACCAGAGGTGTTGAACCTTAAACAGTCAGATTCAAACCCAGAAACTAAACAAGAGCTCCACAAACAAAGTAAAACAACGGATTAATCAGAGAGAAGGTGGATCGATCTGAGCAGGAAGAAGCTCAACTGGCTAGGGTTTCGTTGAATTCTTAGGGAGGAGGAATTTTGCGGATATTTGTACTTTGTCTTGTTTTACCATGTGGTACATGTCAATGGGCTTACCCCTTCCTTCGATAGCATTTCATCAATGAAAATTCTAATGTCGTTGAAACAAAGTCTAGACCAAGATTCATGTTAATTATGTACATTTTCCTGTCATCACAGTTGAATTCCCATCTTCAAAAAAAAAAAAAAAAATCAATTAAACAATTTTCTTTCTATAAGACAATTTCATAATTCCAGCCCTTGTGCACGTCGCATACCGTTGTGTGCTTCTTCTTTAATTTTGAATTAAATTTCCTTCTTGAATTATTTTTTAACTCAGGATATTTTCTCGCTTCCCTACCCATTTTGTCATCACATTCAAAAATATAAAACAAACATTCACGTCCTCAATCAGTCTTGCCTAAACCAAGTCCAATGCATTAATTAATTCCTGCATCCTTTTCTATATCACCATCCAAACACCAAGATCATAACTTGATCACAGAAAAATGTCTTCATCATCACCATCTCCCATCCTTATCATTTTCATCATCTCTACTTTCATGATCAACATCTCATCATCATCACCTGATTCTCCTGACCGTTACTTGAAATCATTAACAAATCCTCCTCCATCATCAACCATACCAACAGGATCCATCGAAGTAACAAAACCACCACCACCATCAAACCCAATCAATCCCAACTGTTCAATCCTTCTTCTCCAAAATGATTTCAATAACACGTTGACTTCGCCACCATTTACAACACTCTATTCACCGCCGGTCAATTGTTCCGGTCCATGGAACAAAATCTTCCTGGAATACAGTGTCAGTTCTGATGATGGAGAACAGGATGATAGAATCTCAGGTGTGTGGCTTGACGGAGTTGAGATTCTAAGAACAAGTACACCTCAAGGTAATCCGTCTGGGAGCTTCTGGAAAATTCGGAAAGATGTTTCGAGGTACTCGTCGTTGTTTACTCAATCCAATTTAACATTATCTGTGATGCTTGAAAGTGAGTCTATTGATGATTGGTTTACTGGTTTTTATCAAGTCAATGTCTCATTGTTCTATTATCAAGATCAAGATCTTAATCTAACTAAGATCTCATCAGTTGAATTTATTGAACAAGTAGAACCACTCAAATTGAATAGAAAACTAGGGGGTTTATCTGAGACTAGTATAAAGGGCATGTACAATGCTGGTGCATTTTCTAATGAGACATCACCGGATTTGATAATTCCGGTTTCTGATAACGGGGGTGAAGGTTGCTGGTTTAGGATTAAGAATGAATCGGATATTCATTCCAAAACGATTCAGATTCCACAGAATACTAGGAAAGCCGTTTTAGAAATCTATGTTTCAGCTCATGGGAATGATGAATTTTGGTATTCTAATGTACCAAATGCGTACATTGAGTCGAATCATTTGAGTAGTCAACGAGGAAATGGAGCTTTCCGGCAAGTGATTGCGACGGTGGACGGGGTTACGGTTGGTTCGGTGACTCCAATTCCTGTTATTTTTTCAGGTGGGATTAATCCGTTGTTTTGGGATCCTGTTGTTGCTATTGGGGCATTCAATCTGCCTACTTATGATGTTGATTTGACTCCGTTTCTCGGGTTTTTATTAGACGGAAAGAATCATTCTTTTGGTCTTGGTGTTGCTTATAGTAAATCAGTTTGGCTTGTTAATGCAAATCTTCATATTTGGTTGGATCATGGGTCAGACATTGTTACGGCGAAATCGATTGCGTACGAGACTTCACCAATGCAACTCCAAAACCAAACACAGTTCCGAACTCTAGATGGGCAATTCAAGATTGAGGGGCAAAGGAAGACTGAGTACTCTGGATGGGTTAATTCATCAGCCGGAAACTTTACGACCCGCATTTACGACGAATTCAAATTCAAGAATGAAATCAAGATAAGCAATAATGGGAAAGACAAGGAGGTTGAACAAAAGATTAAGCTGCAAACAGAGGTTAGAATTGAAAATGATGTTGGTCATGAGATTAGTAAATCGATTATAAGTAGAGAGTACCCAATTAAGATGAAAATCTCGACATTACCTGGAGCTGAAGCGGATACATTTGTATCGACTACTGATGTTTCTCATTCGACGAAAGAGAAATATACTCGTGCTTTATCATCGAACGAGCAAATTCAAATTGAATCTGAGAACAGTCAAGAATCAAATGGATGGATGATTGTAAAAGATCGTTCGGTTTTGTCAGGTTCAGGAAGCACAAGCCAGACACTGACATTCAAAGATCTGAATGGTTTCTACTCTAGAGTTGTTTCTGCATCAAATGGTAAGATTTTACAAGATGATTCTACTCTTGCTAGTGTGTCCCCATTCTCTGCTTAAACTAGGACTAGTTTTCGCAAGTGCCGAGTGAGCTCAATCTTTGTCGTTGTTTGCCAGAATAAGCGAATTGTTTGATTGATCATTGATATGGTGTTCTACTTGTAGTAGTTTGTAATTTTAACCACAACATATGGTGTTGTGTTTTGTGCAAGACATTTTTGGCAGGGTGAATCCGAACCTATGTTTGTAACTGCCAATTTGGCATACATTTTTCTTCTTGCATTTGGATGTGTAAACTATGATTTCTCTATTCTTTCCTAATGTGAAAATTAAGTAATTAGTCAAGTTGGGGACTCTGCGGGGACATGGCTTTTCTTGCTCTTTTGTTCCATCTTTCTTGGAGAGGTCAGTACTAGGACTTCTTGACCCAGAAGTGATGGATGGCCGAATACTGTGGCCAAAGATTTTCATTTAGAAATCAATCAGAATTTTGAACTCTTAGGATTAGCAACTTGAACTTTAAAGATTTTCATGGATAATGGTTTTGATTTTGTTATGAAGTGAAAATAAAGTTAAACAACAAAGCAAAGCAAGATTTGAAAACAGATTACCAATATTCAATCTCTAAAACCAAGCCTATATTCGGTGGTGGTTTATCACTGGAAATGTCTTTGAATAAAATGAAAGAAGAAAAATGCATTAACTGGCGTACATGTGTGCACATAATGCTGATGAGAAATGTGTAAAAAGAATATTTTTTTTTTAAATCGAACTGCTCGTTTATAAGTCTAATAGAAAATTTCAAAATATGGAGTTGTTGATTTTAGTGTACTCCAACATCTCATATTATGCAGAGTAATTTAGAAAAAATGAAGGAGAAAAGTTTCATATTTATTCTATCTTTTCAAATTCTCTAAACCATAGTGCCTTCCGTATCTAGTCCCAAATCCGAAATCCAAAATCATTTCTAGTAGTAAGTACCGGGTTGACTAGAGAAAATCTCCTAAGAGTTGAATATAGGTTTTACGCCGGCCTGTCCGAGCCTTGCACAACTTGCACTACGACAAAGCAAAAAGTACTTGACGCTACTCGTGTCGCGATTGTTTATGTTTATAGAGCAGGTGGACAGTAATCACCGCGTTAACGGGATTACGAATTCTCGACCATTAAGGGTACACTTATCCCATGTCTCGGTTTCAGAAGCTACAGGGGGATTCCCCCATTTCACAATCCTGCCTATTACAGCGCTACAGGTGGAATCCCCACCTTCGCAAACTGTAGGGTTGCCTTTACAAGTTCGCTGATCGAGTTGTAACGAGATTTAAAGGAAATAAAGGAGAGGGGTTATTAGTCTACATACCTGAAACCCACCTCTTCCACGCGTATTGCCGCCCTCCATGTCTGTCTGTCCAGCGCCAGCTCTGGTGATAGATTTCGGTTGCTCAAGTCGTTCTTTACACACTTGTCCCAAGTTAAGTTCGAACGGCCTCTGCGTTGCATCCGTCCTTCCGCGCGCTTGATGCGACCTACTCTCACTGGTGCATCAGGTGGTCTTCGCTGGAGATGCCCAAACCAGCGCAGCCGATGCTGTGCGAGCATTTCCTGATTGGGGCTATCATAAATTTCTTACGGACGTACTCATTCATGATACGGTCATGCATAGTATGTCCGCATGCCTTCGGTATCTAGTATCCTTATAATATTCTCGTTTCAAAACTAAAAAAAATCAAATGTATAGTTTTATGTTTTATGCTTTTAGGGCAATTCCTATGGCAATCAACAAACTTATTGTTTTGTTGAGTCAGGTGGATGAATGAACTGCTTTCTCCACTATGGAAAACAAGGCAAAATGAACAAATCTAATGTTTTAGGGTCTCACTAGCGATTTTATTAATATAAACTAATAAGAGTTGGGTCCTACTAATGATTTTATTAATATAAATTGGGTCCCACTGGATTATTTAATAATAAAACAAATAATAAAATATAAACCTTACACATAATAACTGTATTTGGAGAGAGAATTTGTTAGAGGCATTGGAAGCTTGACCGCCCGCGTTTGTGACACCACCGCTTCCGTCATGCGCACGCTGTGTGGTCCAACTCAATGTTCAAAGCAACAGATTTGTTGATTTGAACATCCAATTTTCATGTTTGTTGAGTTCATAGTGGGAGCAAAATAAAAAAACTTGGAGTTTGTTCATTCCATAGAAATTGCTCTTATAAGTTATGATGTTCTGTTTTCTTTTTTCTTACAGCAGGAAGCAGATGATAGACAGCAAAAATAACATGAGTCATTTTCGAGTAAACTTACATGACCTCGTTAAAGACGCGTTAAAGAGTCGAAAAAAAACTAGGCCAAGGGCCCAAGACAAGTTGAGCGTGAGCAGTTGTGGATTTTTGGGCATTGTTTTGTTTCTCTCAAAGAATGACAAGAGGTTTGTGCAGAACCATAATATTGGGCATACCAAAATCTTCCAAGGCATACTGAATGAAGACAAAAAAGGTTGTGAAATAGCAAAATCAGATAACCCCTTAACCCAAATTTTTTTTAATGGAAAATCTGCCCTTTACGTATTAGTGTTAATAATCTTGATTAGCGATTAAATATTTTGTTTACTGATTAAAATAATTTTCAGAATTATAAGAGTTGTTTAGATGAAAAATTTGAGGAAAAAAAATCTAGGAAAATTTGAGAAGGAGAAAGTGAGAAAATTCTAATTCTTGATTCAATGGAGGATGAGGAGGGTCATCATTCATCTAAAAAACCTAGGAAAATACATATCAACCACAACAATGATCCAGAAATGGTTGATTTCTTAGATTATGAGAATGATTTTACACCCACTCAAACTCAAGCTCAAACTCAAACACAAACTCAAGATGATGATTTTTATGAGCCAAATCCTGATGATGAAGACATTGATGAGGAACCCAATGCTTCTAATACACAGGTACACTTATATCTTATACTTAATCTCACTTCTATAGGTCTCAATTATCAAAAGTTAGGTTTTTTGAATCATGGTTCGGCGAAACAGGTTGAGGTTCGTCTCACATCTATGAGCCGAATCTACCAATTGATGAACGGTTCGGCTTACTGAATCTGTTTACTGCATGCGCCGAACCTATAATTTCCAATTCCAACCCTTTTGCTAGACACTAGTTCGGCTTATATGAAAGTTTCATAGTAAGCCGAACAACATCCTGAATAGGCCGGAATAGAATCATTACTAATTCGGCTTATATATCCAAAATAGTATGTGCCGAACATAATTTTTTAATTTCTGGGTTCAAATATTGTTACTGGTTCGGCACATATGGAGAATATCGTATCAGCCGAAACCTCTTATGTTCAAGGTTCGGCACATAATATGATTATCGTCTGAGCCGAACATGAATTTGTTAATTTTTGGGTTAAAATATTGTTCGTGGTTCGGCACATATTGAGGATATCGTATAAGCCGAAACCTGTAGATGTTTATAGTTCGGCACATAATGTGATTATCGAATGCGCCGAACCTTGTTATTATATTCCCTTTCTAGTGTTTAACCTTGTGATATTATTTGTAGATCGTGCTTGGACCCATGGAAAATCAACCTGATCCAGTAGACATAATTCACGAGGATACCAAGGATCACTTCCAAAATGATTTGGCTCTATGCTTCCCACAAGTTATTATATTGGATTCCACGTACAAGACTAATAAATATGGAGAATACCAAGGTCCATATTAAACTCATTAAAATCAATTAGATCTTATCTTCAACTTCAAGAGAATGAAAAGACAAACACAACGCCAAAAGAATGAGGTCATTCCGACATCGGACGAAAACGTTATGGACAAAACAAGATCGAAAAACTTGAGTGTGCAAAGAGAAGGTTCGGCTGATAACTCAACAACACGAGCTAGCCGAACCTAGAGCCTGCAAATCAATATTTTCGAAGTGTTTACAGAGAGAGGTTCGGCTTGAAAGTGATCTAATCGAGTCAGCCGAACCTGACAACCACCTGGGGTAAATTTTACTTCTCAGGTTCGGCCGGGAAGATTTGCAAGGTATTAGACGAACCTGGCACTATTATGGGACGTATTCAATACACATTTTGGGGTTCGGCTAGAAATTGACATTTACGGTTTAGCCGAACTGTTCATAGACACTTTCAGGGAGAAATTTCAAGAACAGTTCGGCTCAAAACTCAACTCAATTATCAGCCGAACCCGCTACTGTAACCGTCAAAAACACTAAGTTTTTAGCAATTTAACCCATTCAATCCATGAAAAACAACAAATAAAAGACTGGGTTTGTAGGGAATACCTTATTATCCTCATTTTAGTATTTGAAGCTTCAAATGGTTGAATTTCCGATTCAATTTCCGGTTCAATTATAGTTTTTACACCTTCATCTTCAATTGGTTCTTCTTCTTTAATTCATGGATTGGAAGAGGATTTAGAACACATGACGTTTGCTTTTTTCTTTGTCGATCCATTATATAGTTCAATTTAACCGATGATCGAATTTTCACGAATCGATAATTAATTACAGTGATGAAAAAAAAATCTGAGAGAAAAGGAAGGAGGTTTAGCTAGAGCAAGAAGAAGAAATGTTTAGGATAGTTTATTTTTTGATTTTAAGTTCAAGGATATATAGGTAATTGAACTACCCAATAGACACCCCTTATAAGGTCACCTAGGATGGGAAAACTAATTTGTATGCCTTGAAAGTTTTTGGTATGCCTAATATTATGGTTCTTAAATTTAAAATAAACTTCTTGTTCTCTCCTTGGGTTAAAGCTTGGTAACTGTTGCTATTGCTTCAAAGCCCATTTTAGTTTTGGAATGTTCAGGGCATTGGCCCCCTTCAACTCAAAATCATTTAAATCGTTTGCACCAGACTCAGGAATCTGAATTTGACTTGTCAAAATCATTTAAAAGAGCGGATATTTAACGGTTGGTACCCAGTAAATGTCCAATACCTAGCTTTGGTACCCAACATTTTAAATATTAACGATTGGTACCTTGACCCGCCAGAAACTGTTTAGTCAACATGTTGACTCTGTTTGACTAATTTTTATTTTATTTTATAAAAATTACATCAAAAATTTATTTTATTTGACAATTTTACCCTCATTAAAGGGGTTTACAGTTAACTGGACTTTGAAAGAGAAATGGCCGGAGTAGGAAAATTGACAATATCTCGACCATTCATTTTCACAATTAACGGCAGCAGCTACACCATAATTGGTGTGGAATCGATTCTTCCCACGGTAGGAGGCCAAGATGGAGAAACCACTGCTGGTACTCTTGAAGCCCATGTAAACGCGTTCATATACACTGCCTCTAGTTCCCGTTTCCAAATGCATTTTATACATATCTAAAAAAATTCTTTCTTCCAAGTTGCTGACGACAACAGTATGGTTCCTTTGTTGCACTACCAGTCTACCACTTGAACAAAGAAGTTACAGTCGGGACAGAAAAGACAAGGCATGTCCAGTTCCATTTTATTTATTTTTTTGACTTAAAAAGGTTAATTGTATAAAAGAAAAATGTAAAAAGACCAGGCCCTGTGAAGAACCTAGCCCCCATTTTCAAAGTGATACATATACAGATATTTCAGCCATCTCTAACAACCTTCCGATGTGTAATTAGTTCTCTAAATACATTGTTTGTAAACCATTTTTGAAGTGCTCCCCACTGGTAAATCAAAAGTTTGATCTCAATGATAACTTCTTCTACAGTTTTTGGTCTTTTGTGAGCCATTACTATTCTGTTTCTCGCATCCCAAATAGCCCAACAAACTGCAAAGATGATAAGAGGCCATATCTTTCTTCCCCTGTTCCTCCCTCTTCTAAATTTCCAAGCTTGTCCAGTTCCATTTGGTGAACACCCCCGTAGGATCTGATTATAATTCAGATGTGGATGAGAAAGAGAAGCAGGAGAAGAATAGGGACCGTAACAATGATTTAGAGAACTTCGTCGCGCAAGTTGAAAATAGAAGATGAAGAAAAGTGATTTGATGTAGGATTTCAAACTGAAGATTGACGAAGGTCTCAAGGGTATCAAAATTAATGGAATAAACCTTCTCCTCCTGCAATTAATCATCCCTCGGCCTCAAGTAGTTGATGCAAAGAATTTATTCCACGTGGAATTTGACAAAAATTGAATTTGCAAATAGTTCTGAAAGTGTCATTGACGGAATCGTGTTCGAGTTGGTGGTGGTGGTCCAGCGGCGCGACCATTTTTCTTTATGAATTAATAGCTCGATGCAAAATTGAAGAAGAGGAGGTAAAATCAGCAACTGAATAAATAAAAATAGTGAAAATAAAATAAATGTTGGTCAAATAAAAATTTTGACGGTCAACTCTCGGTCAAGGTACCAACCCTTAATATTTCAAATATTGGGTACCAACCGTTAATTAACCCTTAAAAGAGTTGTGTGATATCTTTTTTTTGCCTTGACTACCTTTCTCCGTTGGGCCATATAACCAACTGGATTTCTGAATGATTTAGGCTTAGTTTCAGGATCCGGGTAAATTTTGAAAGTGTTAGAATGAAATATCTGAACTTATATTCCTCTTCTTACAAACACAGTTTATGATATCCATAGCACCTTGTATTGTAAATTAGGACTATAAATTACCTCAGAGAAAGCATTAGATCAATCAAACAGTAGTTTTATTCTGGCAAGACATTGCAAAAAGATCAAGTCCACACTTCACTCGCACAAACTAAACAGAGACAGATGACAACACACAAGTAAGAGTAGTGTTGTCCTGTAAAATCTTACCATTTGCTGCAGTCACATTTCTAATATAGCAACCATTCTGATCTTGGTAACTCAATACCTGGGTTGTAGTTCCTGTACCTGACAAAACAGCATGATCCTTAATAAGCATCCATCCACCTGAATCTTGACTGTTCTGGACAGAGATTTCAACTTCCTCATTTGATGATAAAGAACGAGTATACGTCTCTTCCAGCGAATGGGTAACATTAGTGATAGATAAAAACGTATCCTTTTCAGCTCCGGGCAAGGTCGAGATCTTCATTTCCAGTGGGTAATTTCTACTAATACTCGATTTGCTAATCTCCTGGCCAATCTCATTCACCGTTGTAATCTTTGTTTTCACCTTAATCTTCTGTTCAACCTCCTTCTCTTGTCCATAGTTATCCAACTTGATTTTATTCTTGAATTTGAATTTCTCCTGGATTGTAGTCGTAAAGTTTCCAGCAGATGAATTAACCCATCCAGAGTACTCGAATTCTCTTTCTCCTTTGATGCTGAACTTCCCATTGAGGCCTTTAGATTTAGATTTAATCTTGAACTGAATTGGAGGAGTCAGAGACAAAACCGATTTCGCCTGAACAACGTCTGACCCATGATCTAACCAAAGATGTAGATTTGCATCAACAAGCCAAAATGAAATACTATCAGTAACACCAAGACCAAATGAATGATTCTTTCCATCTAACAAAAACCCGAGAAACGGAGTCAAATCAATATCATAAGTAGGCAGATTGAACGCTCCAATTGCAACAACAGGCTCCCAAAACAATGGGTTAATCACACCAGTAAAAATAACAGGAAATGGAGTCACGGAACCAACCGTAACCCCATCCACCGCCGCAAACACTTGCCGGAAAGCTCCATTTCCTCTTTGAGTAGTCAAATTATTCGACAAAATGTATTCATTTGGCGGATTAGAATACCAAAATTCATCATTCCCATGAAACGAAACATAAACTTCCAAAACAGCTTTTCTAGTATTCTGCGGAATCTGAATTGTTTTGGAATGAACATCTGATTCATTCTGAACCCTAAACCAAAAACCTTCACCACCATTATCAGAAACCGGAATTATCAAATCTGCTGATGTCTCATTAGTAAATGCCCCTACATTGTACATGCCCTTGACACTAGTCTCAGATGAACCCCCTAATTTTCTGTTCAATTTGAGTGGTTCTACTTCTATGGGGTCAACTGGATTAAGATCTTGATCTTGATAATATAATAATGAAACATTAACATGATAAATACCAGTAAACTCATCATTAACAAGATTTTCAAGAATCACAGACAATGTTAAATTAGATTGATTAAACAACGATGAATACCTAGTAACATCTTTCCTAACCTTCCAATAGATTCCAGAAGGATTTGGTTCAGCTGTGCTCGTTCTCAGAATCTCAACTCCGTCAAGCCAAACACCAGAGATTCTATCATACTGTTCACCATCAACACTCACACTGTAGTCTAGGAAAATCTGATTCCATGGACCGGTACAATTAGCAGGTGGAGAATAGATTGCTGAAGCCGGTGGTGATCCGTATGTGTTATTGAAATCGTTTTGGAGAACAAGGAGTGTGCAATTTGGATTGATTGGATTTGGTGGTGGTGGTTTTGTTATTTCAATGTATTCTGTTGCGTTTGTATTGGATGATTGGAATTTTTTTAGTGATTTGAAGTAATGATCAGGATGATTGGCTGATGATGATGAGAAGTTGATGATGAAGGAAGAGAAGATGAGAAGGAGAAGGATTGGAGTTGATGATGATGAAGACATCATTTTTTGTTTTGGATGAAATGTACTGAAATTTGAAGTTTTTAATGGAGGAAGGAAGTCATCTGTGTTGACTTGATTTAGCAATAATACTAATTTAACTGAATAAATTTCTTTATCTCTAATAATGTGGAGGTGGTTTCAGAGAGAGTATGTGTCCAACAGAATTTTTAACCTTTCCAAATCCCTTAAAGGTTAGTAGAAAAAACACAGCTGAGTCAAAACATTTTGAATAGGGCTGAACTCTCAATCTCCCCATCCTTCACAATAGTGATATGTTTTGATATCAGGAGTAGAAGCCGCTTCGAGAAAATGAAGAAATGAATTAGAAGCACTTATAAGGTGTTTGTATCTTTGGTTGTACGTGTAGAAGTTGTTTTTCAATTTATGGAAGTCGAAAAATCAAAAGTTGATTTAGCAATAAATTTTTAGAAGCAAAAAAATCAGCTTTTTCTGAAGCAAAATATTTTTGGTTCTGGTTTCTATACTTTTGATTCTTGCTCTGGTATCCATACGCGTTATTATACTTCTCTGGAAAAAGAAGTCACCTTCCAGAACAAAAGCGTTTTGCTTCTCAAAAAATTAACATTTTTTACTTCTAAAAATTGTTTTGAAATACCATTGCCAAATTGATTTCTTGCTTTTTGAATCTTAAAAATCCAAAAGCTACTTCTCATGTGTGCATCCACATACTGTATAGCCTATAGGCATAGAGTTGCTTGTTATAGTAAAGTGATATTTTCTTTTAATTTGGTTTATTTTTGGGTAAAATTAAAAAATAAAAGTATCGTTATTCTCTGAAATAAACGTAGTATATATGTATAATAATCTTTTGACTTTTCAAAAATTATTACTCTGTAAAAATGGGAAGACAACAAATTATAAGATTCCAGTTTGCACAAAAGAATTACAGCATCAACCGCAAGAAAAGAAGAAAGTGAGAAAAAAAAAACATTAAAACCAAAAGAATACTATCAGTAATTTTCCAATCTTTCTAAACTCAAAAAGTTATTAGAAGAAAAAAAAGCTTTACTGATTTAAATTGAGGAACTATTATTATTAAGGTTCAAACTCTCAACCATAGTATCCACCTCCATCCAAAGCATTATAATCGCTTATTTGCGTAGTAGATATTTCTGTTTTTCCACAAGAAAAAGTCAATTCTAGTCTAGAAATAAAAAAAATCAACTTGTTTTTTTCCGTTTTAAAATAAATTCACCAAATCTACTTCCAGATCTCAAAAAGCTATTTCCCAGAGTACATCCAAATTTCTTGGAGTTATGTCAAAAAATATCTGTAACTAATGCGAGTATATGCTGAAAACGGGAAAGACAACAGATTTATAAATATCCGATATGTACTAAAGAACCTGGTTAAATTGGGGCATATGCCATTTAATTGGGGCCTATGGATTTTTTCATCCACCCCATAAAGAATAATAAGGGGTGTCTAAGTTTGATGAAACTACCATTTTACCCTGTATCAAATATTAATACTACTAATTTGTCCCCATCAAATCCTAATCATAAAATTAAAAATTAAAATCAAAATCATAAAACTAAAATCATAAAATTTAAAAATCAAAATCAAAATCATAAAACTAAAATCATAAAATTAAAAATTAAAATCAAATTCATTTCCATCTCCACATCAACTGATTCTTCTTCTTTTCTTCTCAACCCAATCCTATAAATTAGGTTTTAGTAACATAAATTGCTCAAAAATTGAAAATTTTGAAGTCAAATTTTTCCTGGTTTATCAGAATCGGTTAACGTTAATGTATATGTGATCCGTTTGCATATAGAAACGGTTTATGTTCATGCCCACAAAGACCGATTGCCCTTGATATGTTTTCTGGTTCAAGAAATTTGAACCAGAATCGGATTACATTAGCACTTATAAAAACCGATTGTTGATGTATAATGTTAGAATCGGATTTTATATGTGTGTCGAGTAAACCGATTGTTGTTCTCAATTTTTATGTATCTTTTTTTTGTTAGAATCGGATTACATGAGCATTCTTATAAACCGATTCCTGTTGTGCAATGTCAGGAATCGGTTTTTACATATGTATCGTGTAAACCGATTCTGGTTAACCCATTTTTTTCAGTTAATACTCGATCATAAAATGAGTATGAAATCATACTCGATTTCATTTCATTAACTCGGGTATATAATGAATTTAATTTTATTTGATGTTTAACAACACATAACTCACAGATAAAAAAGAGAAAATTTACCCACAATCGGTTTACGTTCATGCCAATATAAACCGATTATGGATAATCGGTTGATTTTCATGTCCATATAAACCGATTATGGGTAAAAGCTAGTTTCAAAAAATCTCTGTATGTTTTTGAGGTGACAATCGGTATTTGTGCAAATATTTTAGAAAATGTTAAAAACCAAGAGAGACAGACAAAAATTAGGGAAGTAGGAAAGTAGGTAGACCGACTTATAAGACGTGCATAAGGTTTGAAAATACAATGTTAATTTATGTAAATGTTAATAAAATCAATGTGAACCTCATCACGATCAAAAGAGGAACTAAATGTTATTCGATGATAGTGACAACAATATGCACATCAACATATAAGAAAGACTTTTGTATTAACAACAAAGACTTGGTAGATTTTCCACCAAGTAGGGGAAGAAAAAAATTACTGATTCAAATGAGTAATTGTTATTATAAAGGTTCTCGAACTTTCGACTCCGGTATCCACCTCTCCATCCAAGACACCATAGTAGACGATGAGGATGTGCACTTGAATTTACGTTGAAAAACAAGAAGTCTATTTGAATATCGTATTTCAAAACGACTTTTCAAAGAGAAAAAAAATGTATTTGTGAAGTAAAATGTTTTAATTTTACTTCTGACTTCTACTTCTTTTCCAGAAGCACTAGTATCTAAATGCGCTACTCACTTTTTTTTCTTCTCAAAGCATAATATCACTAAATTGACTTCTTAAATTTTGCCTCTAGTCTGTGGATCCCAAAAACAATTTCTCCGAATGCATCCAAACACTTTACAAGTGATAAACTGCAGAGTTGAATACTTGTGATAAACTCACTTTGTTTCAAAAAGAAAAGAAAAAATATCTCCATCCTGAAACAGACGTAGTAAGGTACTTTCCTGTGACTTTCCTAAGATAATTACTCTGTTTGGACCTTTGGAAAACGAGAAGAGCACAAGATTGTAAATATCGGATATGTACCAAAGGGAGCACCCACTAGAAAAGAAAAAAACTCGCAATTGGGAATATCAAAACTAATCGAGGGATATGAATTATTTTTCCCAACCAATAGTGTTTGCTAAGGGTGTTTTTGGGGATAAAAATACAAAAATACCCTTCCTTCAACATAAAAATCAAAAAACAAAATCATATCCCCCATTTCCATCTTCACCTCTTATTAATAATCTCTTTTAGGGTTAGGGCTTTGAAACCTAAATATTCCCCACTCCCTTTCAAATTCTAAATTTTTCCCACTCCCTTTCAAATTGTTTTCTACTTCTCTGCCGGCTCCTCAATTTGAAATTGATTCTTTCTTTTTTTTTTTACATTCGGAAGTGATGAAGACCATGCCGGAAGTGATGAAAAAATTCCAGAAGTGATGAAGACCATGCCGGTATAGATGAAGACTATGTCGGTAGTGATGAAGACTATGCCGGAAGTGATGAAGACCATGTCAGAATTTTTTTTTTTACATCGCCGGAAGTGATGAAGACCATGCCGGAAAATGGTGCCGGCATGCTTGGTAACTAACATTCAATGCCGAAACTAAGTGCCGACATGCTTGCTAACTAACATTAAGTGATATTTTTTTTCAAGTTTCTGGATACTTTATATCATGTGCCGGCAAAGAAATTCAAGCAACATACCATGCTGGTAGCTGTACCGGCATGCTCGAGAATTAACTGACTGTGCCGGCAGTGGACTGAAAACGAGAAAAAAAATTCAAAACGGACTGAAATTCAATTTTCTCGTAGAATTTTTTTTTCTACATATGACGGCATGGTATTCATACTTCTTCTATACCGGCACCGAGCTTTTTCAGAGAAAAAAAATGGAGAATTCAAAGAAAAAAAACTTCTTTTTATAGTTGAGTTAAAGATTCAAGCAGCAATTCTCTTTTCACTATCATCCACCATTTTCACCAAAAAAACTTCCCTCTCAAAAAACTTTCCCTCCTTCAACTCTCACCTCACCCAAAACTAAATAATACACGAATCATTTATCAAATAATCTTATGATTTTCCTAAGTATAATTAAACACTAAACCTGATTAGTGAAGGGTAGATTAGGAATTAAAAAATAACTAGATAAGGGGTGATCCTGATTTGATATTTGGATCCAATTTTTGTCATTTTCCTCTATCCCCCAATTAGTTTTGATATCCCAAATCCCGCGTTCAAGAAAAAAGCCAATAAAAAAGAGAAATAAAGAGAAAAAATGAGGTAGAAAATTAAATGTCCCATTTGGAAAAAAGTTAAAAACCAAGAGAGACAAGGATTAGAGAAGTAGTATAAGACGTGCGTGAGGTTTGAAAATAGAATGTTAATTTATGTAAATGTTGATGAAATCAAATGTAAACCTCATCACGATCAACAACATTGCTAATAGGGGTACCAAATTAAGTGGGGGTGTACCAAAACTATAATAAGATAAGACATATTTTTATATAGGACAAAACAGTTTTTGTCTTGGCTTGGTACATCCCCACTAAAACTGTCACCTCCATTAGCAGCGTTGACGCTCAGTAGTGATTTTATTGATCACAATCAGAGTAAAAAAAGGGTCAACTGCCGTTATTTGCTTTGCGGCATTTCCTTTTCAATTGCTTTGGCAAGACCATGAACTTGCAAAACCTGTAGCTCCACATGACATTAATTCACAAAACAGACCCTCTCCCTGGAGATTCCCAAAATGACAATATCTGCATAGAAAATTGGCAGCTGAATCAAATGTCAGGATCTCAGTTGTGCATGATTAAACACGATGATGACATGTGCTGCTAATGCAAATAGCCTATGTCATAATGTATCCACTTTAAAACTGGAGGAAATATCTTCAGTAAAGTCGTGTCCGGTGTCTCACTGGACGTGGCATCACGCAAATATCCTATAGGCGTCCCTGTCTGTCACATTCTACTTACATTTCAAAGTACAGAAACATTTTCTAATTGAAATTAAATTAAATAAATAGATGTTGCAGAGTTGAATTTATGTTATGGTAATCTCCAGTGACTTTCCTTCCTAGCATCATTATACTGTTTGGAGCCAGAATATGTGACAAAAAATGGGAAGACAAGGCAAAATTATCAATATCGGATTTATAGAAAAGAAAGGAAAGACCAAGTTTATACACGTATAAGAATAAGTAAACATGATGGAGGAATCAAATACATTTCCTATGTTCACATTGTTACAACAATTACTCATCAAACCTAAACATGATTCAATTGAACAACAAGACGTGTCACGATTTTTTACTAGTTTGGACTTTGAACTAACAACATAGAAGACTATGGTGATTTTGATACCTGACATGTATATTGTTGGTTTCAGCCACACATTTACATCGCACTACTGCATTATTATATGTTGGAAAAATTGGGTTAAACTAGAGGATGAAAAACAGAAATAAAAGAATGGTGTACTCCTGACTTCAAGGCTCTTTCGATTCTTTTAGACAACAATTCGACCTTTCCTAATAAACTCGGCGAGTACAAACGGTCTCTCGAATTATGGCTTCAGGATTCAATGAAGCCCTAACACCGTAACCGAATTCAAGGATTGTACTTCCTTGACCCAACCAAGAATCACACTGTCCCGATGATGCTTTTTAGAGAAGAAGAAAAACATATTGTTTTTGATGTGATGAAATGGGAGAAAACCTTCGCTATTTAAAGGGGAATTCATGTCTTTTGGAGATGTCGATTCATCTCCAACAAACGCTTTCAACAGACATCCATTAATGATTTCTTTTGCGAAGAAACCTTATGAAAAGAGACGTGTCCGTAGAATTTTCTGGAAAAACCGAATTAGGTTTTGAATTTCAAAACTAGAAAGCATTTCCACGGGACACTGTCTTGAAAATATCCAACATTATATACATATCATTTTCTCGAGAGCTTGCCACGGATTTTAATATTAGCATAGTGGTGAAGAGTCGACTGACCACGACTAACATTGAAATGGAATGCATCCTCGGATAAAATATCAAGGAATCTAAAATTAGCTAAAGACGGGGCTCTGTGGCGTCGTACCAGGATGACCTCCTATACCATTTCAGCTGAATTAAGAAGCCATCAAGACCGCTCTGGGATGACATTAGCAAGAACTGGGTCGCGCAAGTCTGGGGTGAGATGGCAAGCCAAGAAAACAAACAGTCAGGTTGGCCGAGTGGTCTAAGGCGCCAGACTCAAGTTCTGGTCTTCGAGAGAGGGCGTGGGTTCAAATCTCACATCTGACAAAGCTTTGGGTTCTTGGAGGCTTCATCTCGTGGGCAGTTCCTCCAGTTTCCGGCTCTGTTTCCTCGATTTCACACCATTGGGTAGCTCTGAACTCCTTGCTTTTGACATGCATCTCGAGTTACTCTGGCTTCCTCATTTCGCCTTCTTTCTTCATAACCAAAATCGGCGCCGTCACCTAAAACCTACGTAGTATTGTGATCCAAAAATTCCCAAGGAACACAAAATCCCAATTTGAACATAATCAACTGCTAGATAGATTCGTGCTTAACCAGGACCTATTATTTCCTTGTTTATTCCTTTTTTTTTCTTTTAATTTCCTTTTTCTTTTCTGCTCGGCTAGTTTGTTCCTAAAAAACAATCCCCTCCCATCTTTTCTATATAAAAGTTCCATTTTCCGATCGAAAATAAGCAAACAAAAGAAGAACCATATGTAGTTAATCACAACTGGGCAAATACTTATGGACCGGAATAAAGAGCGGAAAATGGGTCATTTGTCCAAATATTTTTAAGTCACGATTCAAATGGACGAGTAAAAAATAGTTTGGGTGAAATGGCCAAAAAAAACAGCAAGGATGAAACTGGATTCATCCTAGCTTAAATTTAAAAAATAGCAAGGATGAAACTGGATACATCTTGTGTAAATTAAAAATAAGAAAAAATATTTGAAAATGGGCACGATGAAAGTGGTTTCATCCTGCCTATTTTTACATTTTTGTCCATTTAAACAGTATCAAAATCTAACTGTCCATTTCACCCAGGAATTATTGATTTTGGTCTTTTTAACCAATTTTGTGAATAAAGAGACATTTGGTCACCTACCAAACTTAATAAAAAAGTCAACGACTCAAATTCAATGGGCTCAACATCAGTGCGCTACTCGCATAGGGAGAGACCTGGAGTACTGGTTAACAAAAGAGAAAGAACTTTGAAATCAACACTTAAGTCTTCTTCAATGTCATGCAAAATATAGGAAACAAAGATCAAGAATACAATGGCTTACGTCAGGAGACAATTATACGACGTTCTTCCACACAAAAGCAACTATCCACCGCAGTCGCAATAATATTCAGCAACTTCAGGACCCTCAAAACAACTGGGTCAGTGACAAAACTCAGGTAATCCTGATCATCCTAGACCATTTCTCTAACCAATACACAACCGCTGCAACAATAATAGATGAGGAACTATTCGCGTAAATCACGCCAAGATTGACTCCAAACCAATGTCAAAAGCTTACATCGGAAGTAACCATAAGAGAAATCAAACAAGCTCTATTCTCCATAAATTCTAAAAGTGCTCCTGGTCCCGACGGCTATACAAGTAAGTTTTTTAAAGTTTTTTGGGAAACTACTCAAACTCAGCTGATAGCCATGGTTCGCAGTTTTTTTGATTCTCTAAATATTCATCCTCTCATGAACCACACAAACATTACCCTAATTCCAAAAATAGACACACCAACAAAATCATCCCACTTCAGACCTATCAGCCTCTGCAATGTCACATACAAAGTCATATCCAAAATCCTGGTCAACCGTATACGACCACTCCTACCATTTCTAATAAGTCCTTATCAAAGTGCCTTTGTACCACAAATATCAGTACATGATAACATAGCTATTGCGGGAGAGCTATTCCACCATATTAGAACATCCGCAAACACCAAAGATCCAAAAATCGCTATGAAATTAGATATTGAGAAAGCTTATGATAGCCTGAATTGGGGATTCGTCAAAAGAGACTTTTCTAAACTAGGATTCCCAACTATCTTTGTGGATTACATCATGTTATGTATATCTTCGGTCACATACTCAGTCAACATCAATGGAACACCTCATGGTTTTATCACCCCAACGAGAGGCATCAGACAAGGAGATCCAAATTTCGTCCTATATATTCATTATTTGTGCAGAAATATTATCAACAAATTTGGGCAACCTAGAAGCAAAAAAGATGATAGGAGGGCTCCGATTTCACAAAAAGCTCCTCCAATATTACATCTGATGTATGTTGATGATATCCTCATCTCCTATAAAGCAACTCAAGATAGTAACCACCAGCTACAAAAAAATTCTCCATTCCTACAACACCTCTGCAGGACAACATATTAATACTGCAACCACAATCATACACCACCCAAGCCTACAACCACATAACATAGAATCCCTACAATGATTCTTCAACAGGCCAGCAACATCAACACCACCTATATATTTGGGAGTACAATTCAAACATGGAAGAACTTCTCGCTATATCTTCGAACAATTACTTCAAATGTTGGCACGCAAAGCTCAAGGTTGGATGACAAAATGTCTTACGCCAGCAGGAAGGTTAGTACTTATTAAAACCTCTCTCACACCCACTTCCAACCATCTTATGCAAACACAGTTATTTCCCACACACGTCCATAAACAGATTGATATAATAGCTAGGAACTTCTTCTGGGTACATGATTCAACTGTTAGAAAACTCCACCCATTAGGTTGGATCAAGCTAAACAAACCAATTGCACAAGGAAGACTAGGCATTAGGAAAGGTAGCCATCACAATAAAGCTTTGCTCATGAAAAGAATCTAGAACATTTACGACAAACCTCATTCCATATGCTCCAAACTATATAACGAGAAATACCTCAACCATCAACATATATTATAAGGTACCATCCAAGTACCTAGTACCGCCAGTCCTCAGTGGAAGCAAATGACAACTCTCGTTCCTTTCTTCGAACAGTTAATTTTTCACCGCATAGGAAACGGTTTAGGAACGCCTATTCAGGCTAATTGGATAACTCATTATCAAAACATGGACCCTACCCAATGCTACCCTATCCAAACAGTGGCAGATATCATCGACCCTATCACTCATAATTGGAAACATGATCAATTATTCACCCTTCCACCGATAGCAATCCAACATACAATAAACATCCATATCCCAATTGACAACACCCCATGCAAAATCATTTGGCCACTGTCTAAATCTGGTAAATATACAGCCGCTTCTGGATATAATAGTCTAATACAACACGATATCATTTCACACCAAAATCCCCTTCCACACACCAAATTCCTATGGACTTTATCATGTCCACCAAAGATTCAGCTTTTCTTGGGGAAAGCTATTAACGAAGGTCTTCCAACCTTCTCTCTATTACACCATATCAACCTCTCCAATTCCAATCTATCCCCAAGATGTAGCACCTCCCCAGAATCAATAGAACACATGCTTATACACTGCCAAACGGTAATAGACACTTGGAATAGGCTATCCAATCTTATAACAACTACTCAACCCAGCGGAAATAACCATCCAATTACCATAAAAACACAAACAACAATAACCCAAATACTTCAAACTACATCCAATACATCTACTATCACATCCTACTGTTATATCCTTTGGTCCCTGTGGACAATCGGAAACGAACTAGTTTTCATACAAGCCAATTCTACACCAGAAACCATTCTAGCGGGAGCCTTACAACAACAACAAGAATTTGAATGGGCAAAAAATTTCAACCCGCCAGTACTCCCCGGGGAACAACCAACCAGGATTACTACAAGCAACCTCAGAACAACAATAACAATTTTCGTAGGATGGACCAGACCTGAACCAGACTGGATAAAGATAAATACTGATGGAGCGTCTAGGGGACGCCCAGGACTGGAATGAGCAGGGATTATTTTCAGGGACTCAAATGCCAATACTATAATGGCTATTGCACAACCTCTAGGCACAACGGATGCCATAATCGCTGAGACATGGGCGACTGTGATAGCAACCAGACAGGCGACGAAAGACAATGGAACAAAGTGTTGTTCGAAACGGATTCAGAGAACCTCATGAGATTCATAAAAACCCCAACTGAAGCTCTGTGTTATATTTCAGAAATGATTGCAGAAATAAAACAAAGAATGAGACAAATCCCATTTTGCGACATCCAGCATACCTATCGAGAGGGAAATCAAGCAGCAGGCGATCTAGCAAACGAAACAGCAGACGGAAGCCAAGCAGCAAATTATTCAACTAAAATTTGGGACCAGGCTATCCCACCTTGCATCAATCAACTTCTATCAAGATATTCTATGGATATCAAATTCCCTCGTGTAATAACCATTTAATTTTATAATATATTTGTATGCTTCAAAAAGAAAAACCATATGTAGTATACCTTTTGAGTTATGTTAAACTTCTGATGGATCAGTCTACGAAGGAGCCCAATGGGTCAGGATAAACCTACTCGGATATTATAAATATCCAAACCAGAGAAACCAACTATTATTTGGTTCATTCTTTGTGAGAGGTTGTAAGAAATTGTCCTACAAGTAGGACCAGATTTACAAAATGGTCATACTGATATAAACCATTTGCAAAATGGTTAACTAGTCGTTATCATTAAAGTGAATAACCTGTTTGGATAGCACATCATAAATAGCTTTTCGATTTCTAAAAGTCGAAAAGTCAGGATTAAATTTGGTTGTTAAATTTCAAAACGACTTTAGAAATCGAAAAATTAATTTTTTGTGAAGCAATAGTTTTGTTTTTGACTTCGACTTCTGAAAAAGCAGAAGTCAGAAGCATATTGTATCCCAACCACATTCGCGATTGTTATAAGACATTTATCTTATAGAGCTCACCACTTCCACTCTGCTGTGTTTACTGAAACTCCAACCTGTGTCAAGATCATTACATGTCATTCACCCAAAATGTCCTTCGCTTTCCTTCTAGGATTTAGCGAAGCTTCTTAACCTTTTATCACCACCACCACGGCTATTTGGTCACCACCATGCAGTCAACCACTTTAGTTAAATAACCATGCACTCAACCACTTTAGTTAAATAAGAAGGGGCGTATTTAGAACAAAATTCAAATTATTATTTTTTAAATAATTATGCGGGATGTTGAAAGTATATTTTGTAACCAAACTAAAAAGTATGATCATGTTGTAAACACAAATTAGAAAGTACGACCGTTTTATAATTACCCTTTCTTTGTATACAGAGAAGAAAGGGGCACTTCAATCCTCTCTAGGTAATTCATGCATGTATCTGACTTATATGTAGAATCCAAAAAGACTGATGCCGGTGAAAATTGTTTGCAAATTTAAAAAGTTAAGTGCTTTATGGTTTTCCGACATTTACTTTTCTCCAATGCATGTGTAATTTTGGGCCCTCAATTGCCATGCCTAGACGAACTTACAAAACTTGTAGCCTATTGGAGTCTGTGAGCCTATCTAATCACGAAAATCGGCTTGTAAGGTTAAGGTTGTCCCAGGTTTATAAACTGTATGGTTTTAGACTTTCCATATTACGTGGGACTAATGATTTCGACACGCCCCCTCATGCGCATGTAGTCTCGTTAGGTCTAGCACGTGGACAAATAAATCGGGTGGCGCAGAGTAAGGTGCGGTCAAACGACTCGTAACAAATTACCTGCTCTAATAACATATTGAAGTCCATGAGCTTAACTAACCTCGAAAACTACCTTGCAAGGTTAGGGATCCCCAAGACTTATAAACTACTGAATCTTAGACTTCTCATACAATAAAGGACTAATAATTTCAACATTGGCTCACATGAAATTGATTAAGCAAACACCCTTTTGAATCTTAAAAGTAATACTAGATTACTTTTTCTTTGTGAATTTAAATAATTTTATAAAAAGTTAGCAACATCCTTTACAATATTAGTAGAGCCATCTCCTCTACACTGCAGAAATGGGAGATTTGGATCCTCATCTTATTCCCTACATGGTGGAAAGTTTGGCTCGAGAGAAACAGAATACCTTTTCAAGAAAAGTTCAAAACTGGCAGGCGCCTTTCTATAAGTTGCTTTTCTTGTTTTTGTTTAGGATTTTCTACCGTTTCTTGCAACCCATTTTTTCCATTTATTTCATTGTATTGTCGTTCACTCAGACTTATAAATATTTGATTTTAGATTTAAAATCTAAAATTAAAAGTAGCAAATTTAATTAAAAGTTTGTATCAAGAGTATTGAGAACACCGAGGCTGAGATTCCACTATTTTTCAATTCTTTATGTGATTCAATATTAATGATTATCATGCAATTCTAGACAATATAGCTCCAAAGAAATTGTGATTCTAAAATATTTCCAATGGTAGATTTTCAAAACACTAGTTGTTAATCTCAAGCATGAAACATCAAAATCCTAAGCTAAGCATGCACCATCAAGTGAAAACACAACAGGTCAATAAAAATCATTATTTCAATTTTGATTCAATGCAAATAATCATAAAAAGAATTGCAGAAATTAACTGAATAATTGTTACCACATAATTTTTGGAAAAATAGCTTCCTCCGTCGCCTCAGCTAAGGGGTTTATCTCCTCATATTATCCACGTGCTCAAAATAGGTGTTCATAGCTCAAAAGGGTGAAAAACAAGAGAAAACTAATAAAGCAGACAATTTGCAACGTTTTATAGGCGTTACAAACTGCATGTTACAGAGAATTGTTGCAGTATGAACTGTTACAGGAAACCATAGAAGAGGTATGTTGTAGAATAAAATACTTTTCTAAAGAGTCTAATGTTCTTCGTGTTCTTCAGCAGCAGCAGAAAAATCGTGTTTCCTGCAACTTCGATTTCTCGGCTCTGTGGTGTTCTTAACTTCCCCTAACTTCTTGTAAACTTCAATATCCCTCTATGAGACTCGAGCACACCTTTTATACACCTCCATACCCTCTAAAACCCGATTAACTCTCTTTCTTTTTTCTTTGCTGCCAAGGTACGAAATTTCCTTTCCAAGTCTTCTTTACGCATTTCTGGCCTCTCCAATTCTTTCCAAACTCTTTATTTGGCATATAAGTTTCTTAGGAAATCTGTTTCTTACCTTGACACTTTCTAAATTTCCAAAATTAATCAAACAGGGACCCGTGAACTTCTTCCGCTGCTGTTTTGCTCCAACTCGAGTTCTAGCCAATTTGGGTTCAATCAAACGACTATTCCAGGCCTGTTTAGGCCAAAGAAGTATACCCAATCAATTTCATCCTTTTAGTTTCCATAGAACTCGATCAAAATCTCAACCCTAATTTCTACCATGAAAACCTAATTTTTTCCGCCCTTTTTATGTTTGAATTTGAGGAAGAAAAGGTCGCCCCCTATCTGATCCGAGTGTGCCCATAGCATCTGTCCTAGGGTACAATTAGCAATCCTTGGGGTGAGAATAGCAATCTATGGGGTACGAAGAGTATTTTTTGGGCTGTAAATAGTGAAAACTCATGGGGTGCCTTTATCAACTCATTCAGGTGCCTTTAACACTTTTATGGGTGCCTTTAGTAATTCCTCCGGGTGTTGCAAATGTCACTTTTCGAGCCAATTCCTCCGCAAAAGCTTATTTCTCCAGACACACCTACAAAGACATAAAATACCAATATAAGTACAAAAATGGATATTAACAATATAGATAATCGATATCAAAATAGACATATAAATGCCTCTATCACTAACGCAAATAAATAAATATGTCGCCTTATCTTTTTTCGAGAGAAAATCCATTACAGTGAGTAAACTGGAATATATATCCCTGGCAAAGGTTTGAGCAGCAGTCTAAGAATCTGATATTTACGGCGTGTACGAAAAACATTCTCTCAACTGAATCTCTAAAGTGCCTAGTTTTTTTTACTCTTCCACTTTAAAATTAGAAGAGATATTTGCTATGGCTGGAACGTGGGATTTCGAATGTGGCATCACAAGAATCTCTTGTCATAATTCGGTAGGAACTAAAACTATGGATTATTTGTCATTACTTAAAATTTTTTATGCATCTCTATGATGTTTCCATGCTAAACAACATTTTGATCAATATTATGGTGTAGATATGAATATTTGTCGTGGAAATATTTTGTGGCTTTTCTAGGATCATTTTTGTTTTGTTTGGAACTATGTTTAGAATACCGCTAGCTAACACGAGAATGCTATACAGAATGGGAGGAGAACTTTTAATAAAAAAGAGAACACCCCAAAGAATTACAGACAAGGATCAAAAAAAAAAAAGACGTGTATATAAGGCTTGTTGATTTTTGATAAAAAATTTTTGAAGTACATCTTCATCAATGACATCATTTATTTTTAGAGCACTGCTCGGTCGAACTCGCATGCGTTGCTATCTCAAGCATGTTTGTCAATGTTAGTGATCAAAACTATAAGTCTTGATTTCTAGCCTATTTATAGTTGTCTCGGACTAGGACATAGTTTGTGTAGTTGAGCTTAGACTTCACGGCGTCTATCACTTGAAGACGAAGAACTACTAAGGAGAGCTTGTGGAACTTCATCGACAAAAGGTATGTGAAGACTAAAACTCATCTATCACTTGGAAAGTCTATTTCTACTTTATCTCCTATATTGAGACATAAGTCGTATTACGATATAGTTTTCTATATACACATTTGAGATTTCGAGCTGAGTATATCTCGCTTACATATGTGTTGGTAAGCTTTCGCTTCGACGAAGTTCATCTTATATCATGAGAAAATTTCTGAGTAACATCTTACATGGTTTGTGTGATACAATCATTTGGTGTAATAATTGGAATGTTTCGATAATGATTATTCCAATATCTTGAAAATTGCTTTGATGCTAATAGTGTGTCAAAACGGCTATTGTCATTATAAAAGAATGTTTCAATGATTGAAATAAAGAGTTTAGAATCTAGTAACCATCTTTGGATATAAGCATAGTGTGTTCGCACATTAGTGTATCAGTCCAAAACCGGGAACCTAAAGTATGCATACTTGTGTGTATACAAAAAGGTTGTAGGAGACTGGGTAAGTATGTGTACCCGTACGCATACTGGCGGAAGTTCACGTCCATGAATTTCTACTGAGTTTGAAAACCCTAACCAAAACCAAACTCATCCGGTTACCTAAAGTACGCGTACCCATACGTATACTGGCGGAAAATTCACGTCCGTGAATTTCTGCTGAGTTTGAAAACTAAAACAAACTCAAATCTGGTTACTTAAGTACGCATACCCGTACGCATACTTAAGTAGGTTACTTTCTAAAATCGGTGGTGTACATGAAATTAAACATTTATTATTAAGGAACACAATCTTTGCAAACCGTGGCTATAATGTTCATGTATTGATTCGAGTGAATCAAACCGATTTTGCTTCAATTGTGTTCTTGTATAAATACATGAAAATATAACAATTGAACAACTCTTTAACTAGTTTCATTTGAGTCATTTGAACTAGTTATGGTTAAGATTAATAAGGTTGATATGAGAGTCATCATATGACTAACCTCGGTTAACTATTTGTGAACCAACATGGTGTACATGTTTGGGTACGGTTACATAAACCTTAATGAGGGTACATTTCATTTGTGTGTAAAAATCTAAGTTCGATCTAACGGTTGAAAGATATTAGCTTGGTTGAATCAAGTTTTTCATCTAACGGTGAATATTGAATCCTTTGTTACCAAGGTAACTTGGATTGCAAACCCTGATTTGAAAACTATATATAAAGGAGAAATCTAGCAACCGGGAAACCTAATCCCCACACCTCCTGTTTGTTACTAGTTGCATAACTAGAGTCGATTATACTTTAACCTTAGGTTTCTTCTCGAGACCCTGTAGGTTAACGACTTGAAGACTTCATTAGGATTGTGAAGCCAGACCCAACTATTCTCTTTGTAGTTGCGTGATCTGATCTTTCTGTTTCTATTGGAGTGAGTGCAATTGTAAAATTGCCTCAAGACTTATATCTCCGATAGGCAAGATAAAAAAGTAGTTACAAACTCTTCGTCTCATCCTTTGTGATTCCACGATAACTTGTTTCTCTAGTCGATTAATTTTATTGTGAGGTGATTGATAATACTAGGTTGTTCTTCGGGAATATAAGTCTGGTTTATCAATTGGTTCTTGTTCACCTTGATTTATCAAAAGACAGTACAAAAACTCTTGGGTATTTTTATGGGTGACAGATTTATTCAATCCTATAGACTTTACTGTGTGAGACAAATTTGTTTATCAAGTCTTCGACTTTGGGTCGTAGAAACTTTTAGTTGTGGGTGAGATCAGTTAACAGAATCAAGTGCGTAGTATCCTGCTGGGATCAGAGACGAAAGGAGCGCAACTGTACCTTGAATCAGCGTGGGATTGATTAGGGTTCAACTACATTCCAGTACGAAGTTAATTGGTAGTAGTCTGTAGCGGATTAATAAAGTGTGGTGTTCAAACTGGACTAGGTCCCGGGGTTTAACAAAATTCTGGTGTCTGTGTTATTTCTTTTCCGCATTATATTTTGTTATATAATTGAAATATCACAGGTTGTGTGTTAAGATCAATCAATTAGAATATCCAACCTTTGGTCGTTGATTTACATTGATTGACACTTGAACATTGGTCTTTGGTACCGTTCAAGCAATTCCTCTTATATTCAATCAGGATCGCATATTTCTATTTGTTGATTGCGGATTGAATTAAGAGTTAAATATTAAACTCTTTGATATACTTTATTCTAGATTGAGTCTGGATGTCTAGTTGATTCTCTAGAAAGTGTATTGGAGTAAGTCTTCTCAGATTGCCAAACGAATTGTTGGGTGTGGTTATTAGATCTCCGCATTTTCAATTGGTATCAGAGCAGGAAAACACGTTAAAGACTTTATAAGTCTGTGTTTGTAGCGATATGATAATGGACGAGTCTATCTCTAATAACGTACTAGTTAAAAAATTACCATATGTTTCTCAAAGCTTAAATTCACCTGAGAGAACTATCACATCTGGGTCAATATCTAAACATCCTCATGATGTAGAAACTATTGATAACTGGGAAACTCTCTTGGAAGAACAGTTGGATGAACTTTCTGAAGAAGGTGACTCCAATATTGATAGAGATGTTGATGAGGAAGTCTCAGAGTATGTTAAGTTTTTGGATTCGTTGAAAGTGAAGAAGATTAAAACTTCTCATGTCACATCTCTTCTGACTCCTCTCTGTCGAGAAAACAAGAAATTGAAAAGGAGTTACGAAGGTCTTTATGGTCGGAATCGCTCTTGCGACTCAGTCCTCAAAGATTCCGAGGAAAACCTGAGTAGAAAGTCACTTGATTGTGATAATGTTTATCAAAAATACTTCTTGTTGGAAGAGAAACTTGCAGAAACCGTAACAAGGATAAACTCTCAGCAAGCAAGTTTGGATGACAGAGAAGCATTTATCTCGCTCGAGAAAAACGCCTTGATACTGATTTAGCTGTTGTCTTGATAAAATCAGGATGTTGGAAGATGACTTGAAAAATTTCAATACTAGTTCAAGCAAATTAACCCCCATGCTAGGAGCAAGTAAAAATCACCGTGATAAACAAGGATTGGTCTATAAGGGAATAAATGCTCCAAGTATTAGCAAAGAGGTAAAATTTGTCAAGGCTAGTGATTATTCTCAATAAAAGGTTTCCAATGATGGCAAAAGTGAAATACCTTCACCAGCAGTTAAGGTTCAAAAGAGCAAAGTATATCAACCTCCAAAGTCAGCACACACGAATCGAGGTAAGAACATTCCTTATGTTTGCCACTATTGCGGAAATAAAGGTCACTTGGAAAGGAGATTTCGTTTCCGTATAAGGAATGGGAAACTTCATGATTTTCTTGTTTGGGCATCAAAAAAAGTTGTGAAACCAAGATCATATGTTAAGACTAATCCCCTTAACGTTACAGGTTGTAACTGTCCAACCTTTAGGCAACGGAATCAGTGTTGTGATAAACCTAGATTTTCCTATAAACGTCATACGAATCTTTTTCACAATCGTAATGGTTATCAAAAGGATAACTTCGTAAAGACGAAGACAAGATCAAATGCTCCCAATTGGAGAAAGACTAACTTGCAAAAGAATAGTCAATCCAAATCTCTTACGAGAAATCTTGACGAGAGTAATGGGAAGAAGGTTCTGGTCGTTCCTAAACACACTCAGAAGTGAGTTCCAAAGAAACTCAATGATGCTTTGAGTGTGAAAAGGAATGATCTCCCAGAAAATTCCATGACTATGGAGAAGGTAGTATCCATGATGTTGGAACTTAAAGAGTTCTTTGGAAAGATGGATTTGGATGTGAAAGGTTCTAAAAGCGATCTCTTGCATGATAATACAAAAGTCACTTGTGGTGAGCAAGATCTTGTTCACCTCAACACAACTTTAGTGTGTTTAAAGTGCATCCTCACCAAGGAATGCCCTGCTATGTATACGGTGAGGGAAGCACGAGAATTGGGGCGCACAGATTATGTTCGGTAAGGCTATAAAATTCGATTGGATTCTTCTAAAAAGGTATGCATACCATCATTTAAAACCAAAATCCAGGGGTTTATGTACGCATACCCGTTTGCATACTGCTTCGGGACACAAAAATTCGTTTGCAAACCCGTATGCATACTGGCCTGTAGATGTCGTTTTTTTGGCAAACTTGTTTTGGCCGTAACTTCTTCGTCCGAACTCGGAATAACCTCATTATTTTTTCATTCTCTTCCTATTTGTATTCTATTAAAAATGGTAATGATGAATCCTAAATTTGTATGATTTGAGGTTAGTCTTTGTCCCGTATCTTGTTTTTGAGTGTTTTGCTCAGTTTCGTCGCACTTGTTCTAATTCTGTTGGACTTGGGCACTTGGATTCTTGGATTAATTCTCTTATAAGATCATTTGTATCTTTTACAAGAATGATTTTGGTGAATCACAAAAAAAGAAGTTCAAGAATGGGCAGTAGTACGCATTGCTATGAGATTCTTGAATGTTCACAATCATCTTATGTGAACTATAATGCATGGTCTTTAATGACTTTGTATGTTCTTCTTTGTTAATAAAATCTTTTTATATGCCTTTGGTAACCACTCTTGGTGTAAATCCTTGCGAAAAATATTGATTCTACCTTCTAAGGACAAAGATTGATTTTGCATTATTAATCTTTATGGTTTTATATATTGCAATTTGTTATGGGATATGTGTGTTTGCGTCCGTGAACTGTGTATGTCCCATACGTGGTCAAAATTTATCTCTATTATGTCGGTGTGAAAGTATTGATAAAAGATAGAATGGACTTTTGACATTACAAAAGTTAAAGCCTTTTATGTCATTTTTTGATGGAAGAAAAGATAAAGCTTTTGTTTACAAGGATTAAGTCTATTACATGTCATTGTGCAAATAGTGATGAAAATAGAATGAATCCTTGTATATTCCGCAGTATTGGTCAATCTCCGATCCACATTTTTGTGCATATACTGTGTTTCTCCATAAGTTTTCTTATGTTTGAGCATGACCAATTCAATTGATCATTATATTGTGGTCAGTTTAGTTGTTGCTCCATAAGTTCTCTTATGACGAGCATGACCAATTGAATTGATCACTTTCTTGTGGTTAATTTAGTTGTGTAAATCTGATTAAATTAATCATGGGTTTTCTTGTGGTTAATTTAGTTGTGCATTTCGATTGGATTAATCATGGATTATCTTGTGGTTAATTCAATTGAATACTTTGGATTCAAATTCATGTTTTCATGTGATTTGGTTATGTCCAAAGAAATCCTTTTTTTCTTGTGAAAGTAAGGTCGCTTTTGTTGTTCCTTTGGGAATGACATTTTATGGGGGAGAGTTCTTTTTGAACTTGTGCTTAATTTCCAAATCTTTGTGCGAAGTGCGGGTGTGGAATATTATAGGAGTTATCTTGTATCTTTATAAACTCCTTGATTAATGCATTTAGCTTCGGCTTTATGATGGCATCTAAATGAGTTGATATGGTATTCTCTTTTGGTCATGAAGTATCTCTATGAAATTTTCATGAGGATCCCACTAGTTTTCGTACCTTTGCCAATTTATATTGAAAAAAAAGGGGAGAATTAATATGTATTGTGATACTACAAATACATATGGTTTACAAATCATTATGTAAGGGGGAGTGGTTTTCATGTTGAGATGAAGTATTGAATAAGGGTGAGTGATACATATCACCATAGTGTTATTGTCAAAGTTGTGATATAATTGAACTTTGATGTTGTGTAATAATATTATGACACCGTATAACAATGATTGAGAGCATTTGTTTTCTCATTGTTATCTCTACGGATCTTCAACTGACGATGGTGCTAAACTTACAACCTTTGGAATCATTGGAGTACTTGGAAGTGACGAAGATTTCGAGTCATGTTGAAGATGCCAAGGAGATCAAGCATTTGGATGAGAAGCTATAATTTTTAT
Organism: Papaver somniferum; assembly: GCF_003573695.1. NCBI lineage: Eukaryota > Viridiplantae > Streptophyta > Magnoliopsida > Ranunculales > Papaveraceae > Papaver > Papaver somniferum. Next base: position 195,369,513 of record NC_039362.1, on the reverse strand, counting down.
CTATTTTGTAATCCATTTGTATTGATAGTTTTGTCACTAAAATTGACAAAGGGAGAGATTGTTAGAGCACTGCTCGGTCGAACTCGCATGCGTTGCTATCTCAAGCATGTTTGTCAATGTTAGTGATCAAAACAATAAGTCTTGATTTCTAGCCTATTTATAGATGTCTCGGACTAGGACATAGTTTGTGTAGTTGAGCTTAGACTTCGCGGCGTTTATCACTTGAAGACGAAGAACTACTAAGTACAGCTTGTGGAACTTCATCGACAAAAGGTAAGTGGAGAATTAAACTCATCTATCACTTGGAAAGTCTATTTCTACTCTATCTCCTATATTGAGACATAAGTCGTATTACGATATAGTTTTCTATATACACATTTGAGATTTCGAGCTGAGTATATCTCGCTTACATATTTCTCGAAATATGTGTTGGTAAGCTTTCGCTTCGACCAAGTTCATCTTATATCATGAGAAAATTGCCGAGTAACATCTTACATGGTTTGTGTGATACAATCATTTGGTGTAAGACTTGGAATGTTTCGATAATGATTATTTCAATATCTTGAAAATTGCTTTGATGCTAATAGTGTGTGAAAATGGATATTATCATTATAGAAGAATGTTTCAATGATTGAAATAAAGAGTTTAGAATCTAGTAACCATCTTTGGATATAAGCATAGCGTGTTCGCACATTAGTGTATAAGTCCAAAACCGGGAACCTAAAGTATGCATACTTGTGTGTATACAAAAATGTTGTAGGAGACTGGGTAAGTATGCGTACCCGTACGCATAGTGGCGGAAGTTCACGTCCGTGAATTTCTGCTGAGTTTGAAAACCAAAACCAAACTCATCCGGTTACCTAAATTACGCATACCCGTACGCATACTGGCGAAGAGTTCACGTCCGTGAATTTCTTCTGAGTTTGAAAACTAAAACAAACTCAAATACGGTTACTTAAGTACGCATACCCTTACGCATACTTAAGTAGGTTACTTTATAAAATCGGCAGTGTACATGACCTTAAACATTAGTTAATAAGGAATGCAATCTTTGCAAACTGTGGCTATAATGTTCATGTACTGATTCGAGTGAATCAAACCGATTTTGCTTCAATTGTGTTCTTTTATAAATCCATGAGAATATAGCAATTGAACAACTCTTTAACTAGTTTCATTAGAGTATTTGAACTAGTTATGGTTAGGATGAATAAGGTTGATATGAGAGTAATCATATGGATTACCTCGGTTAACTATTTGTGAACCAACATGGTGTACACGTTTGGGTACGGTTACATAAACCTAAATGAGGGCACATTTAATTTGTGTGTAACAAGCTAAGTTCGATCTAACGGTTGAAAAATATTAGCTTGGTTGAATTAGGTTTTTCATCTAACGAAGAATATTGAATACTTTGTTACCAAGGTAATTTGGATGGAAAACCCTGATTTGAAAACTATATAAAGCAGAACTCTGGCAATTGGGAAACCTAATCTCCACACCTCTTGTGTGTTACTAGTTGCATAACTAGAGTCTATTCTCCTTTAACCTTAGGTTTTTTCTCGAGACCCTGTAGGTTAACGACTTGAAGACTTCATTGGGATTGTGAAGCCAGACCCAACTATTCTCTTTGTAATTATGTGATCCGATCTTGCTGTTTCTATCGTGATTGAGTGCAATTGTAAAATTGGCTTGAGATTTATATCTCTGATAGGCAAGATAGAAAAGTAGTCACAAACTCTTCGTCTCATCGTTTGTGATTCCACAATAACTTGTTTCGCTAGTCGATTAAGTTTATTGTGAGGTGTTTGATAATACTAGGTTGTTCTTCGGGAATATAAGTCCGGTTTATCAATTGGTTCCTGTTCACCTTGATTTATCAAAAGACGGAACAAAAACTCTTGGGTATTTCTGTGGGAGACAAATTTATTCAATCCTATAGACTTTTCTGTGTGAGACAGATTTGCTTATCAAGTCTTCGACTTTGGTCATAGAAACTCTTAGTTGTGGGTGATATCATCTAAGGGAATCAAGTGCGTAGTATCCTGCTAGGATCAGAGATGTAAGGAGCGCAATTGTACCTTGAATCAGTGTGAGACTGATTAGGGTTCAACTATAGTCCAGTCCGAAGTTAATTGGTAGTAGGCTAGTGTCTGTCGCGGCTTAATTCAGTGTGGTGTTCAAACTGGACTAGGTCCCGAGGTTTTTCTACATTTGTGGTTTCCTCGTTAACAAAACTCTGGTGTCTGTGTTATTTCTTTTCCGCATTTTATTTTGTTATATAATTGGTTGTGCATTAAGATCAATCAATTAGAATATCCAACCTTTGGTTGTTGATTTACATTGATTGACATTTGAATATTGATCTTTGGTACCGTTAAAGTAATTCCTCTTATATTTAATCGGGATCGCAGATTTCTATTTGTTAATTGCGGATTGAATTAAGAGATAGAGATATTAAACTCTTTGATATACTTTATTCAAGATTGAGTCTGACTGTCTAGTTGATTCTCTAGAAAGTGTATTGGAGTAAGTCCTCTTAGATTGCCAAAAGAATTGTTGGGTGTGGTTGTTAGACCCCCGCATTTTCACTTATATTGAAAAACTAGTGTAAAGATTACATGCTACTATATATAAGATAGAAGAAAAGTATAGTATTGAAGCTGTAACATTTGCTACAATATATAGAATAACAAACAGAAAAACAATCTCACCTAAGATGTCTGTAATGCAAGTTGATGACGACTTCCCTAAGAACCTTGGTAGACCATACTAACCAAAAAATCATAGAAGCAATTACAAAACTAAGTTTTGCTTGGTATTATATTTTAGGCCTGAAACTTGGTAGACCTAAGCGAAGTTTCTCCTCAAGATAATCAGTCATGTGATCAAATCTTACTTCATAATATGTGGATATGATTGCTGATAAGTGCATAATTCATATGATTTTAGTATCCATTCCATACTTGCTTTATCCATTATACTTGCATATTTTCGTATTGTTACTCTTGTTTTCTCTTATTTGTCTCAATTAGGTGAATCATCCAAAAGGAGCTATAAAGTTCTGAAAAGAGATAGTAAGAGAAGTATTCCAAGAATCCAATCGCCCAAGTCCAAGAGAAGTGGAAGAAGTGCGACGAAAAGGAGCAAAACTCTAAAAATCAAAACTCAGGACAAAGACCAAGCTTAACTCATTCAAATTAAGGATTTCTCATCATCATCTTGAATAAAATTGAAAGATAAAAAGAATGAGGTAATTCTAAGTTCGAATGAAGAAGTTGTGGCCAAAACAGTTTTTATTGAATACCGAAGACAGTGAAGTCCGCGAACTGGGTTTGCGAACCGAGTTTGCAGACTTATTTCCGAAAATTTCTGCTGGAATTTGAAGTTTGCGGACTGGGTACGCGAACTTATCAAATGGGAAACGTGTATTCATACCTTGGAAGGCCTAAGGGCACGTTTGGGAACGTTAATTCGTTATTTTGGGTCGGGTTCTTGAACCGAACCCAATACGTGAACGCCAAGCAATGTAAAACCTATAAAAAGGTATTAGTTTATGTGAAATCATATCATATCATTAGGTCACGAAATTGTTAGGGTTTGGAGAGAAGAAACATCATACAAAGCGATTATCAATCGTAATGTTATCTCTTTACTTTTCTCATATGTATATCATGGATGTTTCTACATCCATGAGTAGATAAACACCTATTGATTGAGGATGAATTCTAAGTTGTAAACAAGATTTGAGTTATTATATTAATCTACCTTGAAGTTCTTCAAATGATTATCGTTTGTTTATACTATTTGAATATTTATGATTAATTGATAGATTGTTTAGGTGGCCAACTAAATTGATTTGTTGATTCAACCTATTGCTAGTATTGAGTTAGGAGATAAGTAATCGTCGAATAACTTGTACACAGGTAAAGAACACAAAACCTTGCAGAGGGATTCTGTGGAGCGATTGTGTGTATAAACAACACTAAAAGGTGGACCTTGATCTAAGAGTCTAACTATTTGGATCAACCTATAAATTCACTAAAGATTAAGCATTCGATTGGATTACACCTTGAGTAATCTACTATTTGGTGGTTCATTGAATAGAATCTGGTGGGCGAGAACTTCCGTATCCAGTGATATAAGGAGTTTAGGGGATAGCACTGATCTAGCTGTTATTTTACGGTTGGTGATAATCTATGATTAACGACGAGTAGGAAATTATAATAACTCATTGAAGGTTTATATACGAAGAAAGATTCTTCGATCATATCTCTCTTTATTGATTACAATACAATTTTATTTGATTTGATTATTTATTTTGTTCACAATTTAAAACAAGACCCCCCGTGTGACATTTTGACAACTAAAACTCACTGCTCTTCGTGGAAACGATCCTTACTTCCATTATATCACCAGTTAATTGTGTGGAAATAAATTATTAATTTGATTGCACTTACGACACGCATTAAATTTTGGAGCCGCTGCCGGGGAGCAGTCGGTAGATTTAGTTGTTATTTTTATTAGTTTTAATCTTGTTTTTAGAATTTCTTTTTAGTTTTTAATTTCGTTTTTCTAGATTTTTATTTTCAGGTACTTAGTCTCTGGCACCTAAAGACTGGGAATACCAGAGGTGCGGAATCCAAACTCGTAGGGGAACGGTGTTACAAGCACATCTACAGTTGCAAGAAGAACCTTCTACTTCAACAATGGTAGGTAGTACAAATAATCCACCACCTCCACCTGCAGAGAGGAAGTTATGAGAGATGACATCTCCATGCTTAGATTCGCAACCACCGTGCATTACAATCACTAACCCAGTGGAGCTGAAGTTGAGCTTACTTCATCATCTTCCAAAGTTCAAGGGACTTCCAAGTGAAGATCCGAATCGTTATCTTCGAAAATTTCAACAGAAGATGACAAGTCTTAGGCAAAGTACCGAATACAGTGATACGATATTGCTGCAGCGACCCAATTCTCTTTAATAGATTCAGCGGAAGAATGGTTCTATTACCTTCCTCCAGGGAGTATTACAACATGGGCCGAGATGAAAAAGCTATTTTTAGAGAAGTATTTCCTGCTTCTAAGGCAGCATCCGTTCATAAAGAGATTAGTGGTGTTCTCCAGATTACTGGGGAGTCTCTCTATGAATAATGGAATAGGTACAAAAAGTTAGTGGGAAGCTGTCCCCATAACAACATATCTCCAACACTCATCATTCAATACTTCTATGAAGGATTACTTCCAGAGCAACGAAATTTGATTGATGCAGCCGCTGGTGGTTCACTTACTGAGAAGACAATCTCGCAGGCGACTAGTTTGATTGAGAGTATGGCTTCGAATGCTCAACAATTTTACACCAGACATGACTCAAATTTCAGGAGAGTGAGCGAGATTGGAGATTCAAATACAGAGCATCGACTGAGTACTATTGAAATGGCAATTCGTCGTATAGCCTCTGTAGTTACTCCACCATACGAAGAAGAGGCCGAGGTAAATGCTATATTTCCTAATCAGAGGCAAAGGTATGATCCCTATTCGAATACTAATAACCTTGGATGGAAAGATCATCCTAATTTTAGTTATGCTAACAAGCAAGCTGCAGCTCGCAATCCATATGTGAGGCAAGGTGGTTTTCAACAACAACAACCTCAGAATGAGGAATCCAAGTTTGAAGCACTCATATCCATAATCAAACAGGGTCAGCAGAAAATTGATCAGTTCATACAAGATACCAAACTGAATCAGCTAAAACCTGATAATGCTATTAAAGATTTGGAAACTCAAATGGGGCATTTGGCTACAACAGTGGGTAAGTTGGAAGCACAAGCATCAACAAAGTTACCATCTCAACCGTTCGTGAATCCAAGAGAGAACGTTAATGCGGTTACGTTAAGGAGTGGAAGACAAACTGAAGAGCCACATCAACAAAAGTAGGTTAGTAACGACATCAAAAAGGAAGTAGAAGAGGAAACCGTCCCAAAGGAAAATCCAACCTCAAACGGCCAACATAAGGACACGGTTCCCACTTTTACCATACCACCTCCTTTTCCTAGTCGTTTTGCCAAATCCAAGAAAGAAGCTCAAGACAAAGAGATCATGGATATTTTTAGCAAGATACACATCAACATTCCATTTATTGAGGCCATCAGAACCGTACCAAGATATGATAAGGTTTTGATGGATTTGTGTACAAGGAAGGATAAGTTGATTCCTAATCAGATTATTCAAGTGGGAGAAAGTGCTACATCTATGTTGCTAAAGAAGATGCCTATAAAGTTTGAAGATCCTGGAGGTTTTACGGTACCAGTTACCATTGGTAACCGACAATTTGAGCATGCTTTGCTTGATTTGGGAGCATCCATAAGTGTTACGTCAGCCGATGTTTATGATTCTTTGAATCTCGGACCTTTAAAAGAGGCAAAGATCACTATTCAATTGGCTAACAAGTCCAATATATATCCTAAGGGAGTCGTGGATGACGTGTTAGTTCAAGTGAATCAGTTGATTTTTCTGGTTGATTTCTACATTGTGGATATGCACAATGGAGATAATTTTTCATCTACTTCGTTACTTCTTGGGAGACTGTTCACAAAGACTGCAAAGACGAATATTGATGTTGATAGTGGTGCACTCACTATGAAATTTGATAAGGAGATCATATGGTTCAATATTTTTGAAACCATGCGCTATCCTAGTGATGTTCACTAATCCTTCTCCATTGATGTTATTGATTCGTTAGCACAACAAATGTTTGATTTGAATGCTGAAGATGAACTTGGAGTTGTGATACAGAGTAGCATTGATTTGGACGTTCATGGACATCCGAACATGTACATTCATATATCCAAAGAATTGGTGGAGATGTGTGGTGCTTTAACAGCACTACAAGAAGCAAAAACGGGTAATATTTCTTATATTTCGTTACCCATAACTAATGAGGTTCCCTTACCTTCTATTGTGCAGACATCGAAACTTGAATTAAAGCCGCTTCTAGACCTCCTAAAGTACGCATACTTGGGGTGATAAAGAAGAACTTCCGGTGATTATTGCAAAGAACCTCATACCAATATAAGAAGAACGTCTACTTAGGGTTCTGAAAGAGCACAAAACGGCTATTGGTTGGACAATTGCTAACATCAAAAACATTAGTCCATCCATGTGCATGCATAGAATCCTAATGGAAGATGATTTTAAGCCTGTACGTGATGCTCAGCGTAGGCTTAACCCCCCCAATGATGGAGGTCGTGAAGAAAGAGATCATCAAATTACTAAGTGTGGGGGTGATTTACCCAATTTCTGACAGCAAATGGGTTAGCCCGGTCCAAGTGGTGCCTAAGAAATCAGGTGTCACTGTTATTAGAAATCAAGATGATGAACTTGCTCCTACAAGAGTTCAAACAGGATGGAGAGTATGCATAGACTACAGAAAGCTTAATACATCAACTCGAAAGGATCACTTTCCTTTGCCTTTCATTGATCATATGTTAGAGAGGTTAGCTGGACACTCACATTATTGACTTTTAGATGGTTATTCGTCTACAATAAGATTATTATTGCGCCGAAGGATCAGGAGAAGACTACTTTTACTTTTCTTTTTGGTACGTTTGCCTATAGACGAATGCCGTTTGGTCTTTGCAATGCACCTGCAACTTTTCAGAGGTGTATGGTCAGTATATTTTCTGACTATATGTGGAGCGCATTATTGAGGTATTTATGGATGATTTTAGTGTTTATGGTGATTCATTTGATTTTTGTTTAAAAATCTTGAACTTGTGCTTAAAAGATGCATAAACACCAATCTTGTTCTTAATTGGGAGAAATGTCACTTTATGGTAAACCATGGCATAGTGCTTGGTCACATTTTGTCCTCTCGAGGGCCTGAAGTTGAAAAAGCAAAGATATACTTAATAATAAATTTATAATATCCCACTTCGGTGAGGAAAATTCATTCTTTTCTTGGTCATGCAGGTTTTTACAGGCTGTTTATCAAGGATTTCTCCAAAATCTCAATGACGATGTGCAGATATTGCAAAAATAGGTTATTTTTGACTTCAACAAGGAGTGCAAGGATGCCTTTGATAAATTGAAAGAATTGTTGACAACTGCATCAATTATCAAGTCACCAGACTGGAGTTTTCCATTTGAATTAATGTGTGATGCAAGTGACTATGCAGTTGGAGCCATTTTGGGTCAAAGAGTAGACAAGTTGTCTCATGTGATTTATTATGCATCTAGGATCCTAAACGTTGCACAAATCAACTATTCTACCACCGAGAAAGAATTTTTGGCTATAGTGTTTGCACTTGAAAATTTTAGATCCTATTTGGTTGGTTCAAAAGTGGTTGTGTATTCCGATCACGCAACACTTAGGTACCTACTAAAGAAGAAAGAAGCTAAGCCAAGACTTATACGGTGGATACTGCTACTGCAAGAATTTGATTATGAAATCATGGATAAAAGAGGTGTTGAAAATACTGTTGCGGATCATCTCAGCAGACTTGTTGTTTCCGAAGAAGAACTTCCTTTACAAGATCGTTTTCCAGACGAACAACTTTTCTCAATTGAAGATTCAACACCTTGGTACGCGGATACAGTGAACTACTTAGTTACAAGACAAGTACCTAGTACAATGTCTAATTTTCAAAAGCTTAAGCTTAAGAAAATAGCCAAGCAGTATGTGCGGGATGAGCCCTGCTTGTGGAAATACGGTTCTGATCAAATCATCCGCAGGTGCGTACCTAATTCTGAATTTCAATCTATTCTTACTTTTTGTCATACGTATGCATGTGGTGATCACTTTGGTTCTAAACGTACCGCTTTCAAAGTACTTGAAAGTGGATTTTATTGGCCTACCTTATTTGAAGATGCATATATCTTTTGCAAATCTTGTGATAGATGTCAAAGAACGGGCAATCTAGGTGCTCGAAATCAAATGCCACTCACACTAATTCTTGCTGTTGAAGTATTTGATGTGTGGGGAATTGATTTATGGGTACTTTTGTCAATTCTAATGAAAATTGTATATACTTCTTGCCGTGGATTATGTTTCGAAATGGGTGGAAGCTAAAGCCATCCCTACTAATGATCCTAAAGTTGTTTGTGAGTTTGTGAAGGAATATATTTTCTCTAGACAAGGTACACCAAGAGTGGTTATCAGTGACGGAGGTTCACATTTTCAGAAATCCTTCCATGCTCTACTCAAGAAGTACAACATAACACACAAGGTTGGTACGCCATGCCACCCACAAACTATTGAACAAGCCGAAATCTCAAACCGTGAGATTAAATCCATTCTTGAGAAAACCGTAAACACTACACGGAAAGATTGGAGTTATAGGCTTAATGATGCATTATGGGCATATAGAACGGCGTTCAAAACACCGATTGGTATGTCTCCATATCGGTTGGTTTATGGAAAAACTTGTCATCTTCCGGTTGAACTTGAACATAAGGCATATTGGGCGATAAAGATGTGCAACATGAATTATGACAATGCGGGGAAACAAACGAAGTTACAACTCAATGAGCTAGAGGAGATACACAATGATGCTTACGAGAGTTCTCGTATATACAAGGAAAAAACGAAAATTTTCCATGACAAGATGATTTCTCGAAAGAATTTTGTTATGGGGAAAAAAGTTCTTTTATTTTATTCTCGTCTTAAACGATTTCCTGGTAAGCCGAGGTCCAGATGGATTGGACCATTTGTTGTTATTAATGTTTACTATCATGGCGCAGTTGAAATTTCTAATCTTAGAGATGAAACAAATTTAAAGGTGAACGGCCATAGATTGAAGCCATATTATGAAAGCATTGCTTATGTGGATATGGATGTGCAAGAATTTCATGATTATCTCCCTCTGGAGGAGTAATTGACGGAATGCCAAGTTGGGCTAAGGACATTAAACTAAGCGCTAAATGGGAGGCAACCCATCGGTTTTGTATCTCTATCCCATTTGTTTTTAATTTTCTTAGTTTTGCATACCATATCTTGGATTCCCATCTTAGATTTTACAATTCCTATATCTATAATTAAAGTTTTGACGAATTCTCGTCAGAAAATTCTGACTGCGCAGTTGTCACGAAAATAGCTCTCGAGAGTTCATACGGAGTCTGATTTGAGTGGTTGACCCCAACTTCTAAAGAGGACAGACTCACCTTTCTTTTACAAAAAGAAAATATGAATTCGGAGTCTGTTAAGTTGGAGCGATAGGTCTGGACATTTGAGTTTCGGTATTTTTCCAGAACTTTTCAGATTGCATGACAGTCAGTCCGGAGGCCATAAAAGTCAGACCTTTCATGAAACGCTGTGCCCTTTTGACACTTAATAGAAAAGACGTAGGCGAAAAACTTTCAGTTAGGATGTTTTTTCCTAGTTCCCTACCCATTGATACAATTTTCGAGTTTAATTTGCTGTTACCACAGATTTCAGAATTTTCAGTTTTGAACATTGAGGACAATGTTGGGTTTAAGTGTGGGGAGCATTTAGTATCATACTATTTGCATATGCACATAACAAATAATACTCTTTGATTTCTTGCATCCTTGAGACTTCATCTTTTTGAGTTAATTATGAGATATTTTGGATGACACACTAAACCTTTTAAGGTTAAAATAGTTCTTAGGGCTATAGATTGAGTTCCACTTTATCATTCCACAATCCTTAAATATATACGTTCATAATTAAATGCGAAACTAAGCTATGGTAGTCGTTTGAAGAGTCATCCTCGCAATTATTACTGAATCACTTTCTTTTTATTTTTGCAGTTTATGTTTCTCTAAAGTGATTTGGTGGGATCCTAATACTGTCGTGGATGTTGTACCAAGGTAATCATTGGTTGAGTATATAAAAGTCCCCTAAGACAATTGTCTTACACTCTTAAAGAATAAAGAGTGAGCAGAAAAAAAAACAAAAGAAAAGAAAGAAAAAGAATAAATAAATAAAAATAAATAAGGCTCTTCTTCATTTATCGACATTAATAAATGATAGGTCCGGAATTGCGGATTAATCATAGTCGATGAAAACAAAAACCACATCATCATTATATAGCAAGTCAAAAAGACTATTGATGAGGTTCTTGACACTTGAATAGCAGTATGTGTGAACCGTTGTCCCTGTCTCCGTCGCCTAAGCAAGCGTGGAGTGCAGGATCCAAGGCAATTATCACATACTTGCTGAAAAGGAACATGCGCTTAGAATATCTAATCATGTGGTCGAGTTAAATGGGTGCTTCTCTCAACTAGTGCGTTATAAATATATATCCTTTGACGACATTCATACAAGTATTGTGGGTAACATCTTTCACTTAAGTCAACATTTGCACACTTCACTTTTCTATTTTCATTTTCTTATCTATCCATGTGATTTCAGTATGCGAGTGTTATGATAAACGTTGCAACAAGTACGATGACTATCTTAGTAGAGTTTTGCAAGCAGGTTGAATGTCACAAACAAGTAATTACTTATGTGTGATGATTGGAATGTATGTGGGATGTTTGTAGCTAAAGAACATATGCAAGCTAATTATTTGGCTTTCTACTTTGTGTCTATCCTTAGTGGTTCTTCCAAGGCGAGATATTGGAGTAGGTTTTGTGGGTATACCTCTTGTAAGCCCTCACGAGACTATAACTCGTCCACTAGGGACACCCAGGGGTTTAAAGGCATGTTATTCATGCTAAGAGTAACCGTATACTCACGACATGGAGTTGTTGTATTTAGGATTAGTTTTATTTAGTTTTCTCGAGGACTATACTTGCTTTAGCTATCATTCTTGCATATTTTCGTATTATTACTCTTGTTTTCTCTTATTTGTCTCAATTAGGTGAATCATCCAAAAAGGATCTATAAAGTTCTGAAAAGAGCTATGAAGAGAAGTATTCCAATAATCCAAGCGCCCAAGTCCAAGAGAAGTGGAAGAAGTGCGACGAAAAGGAGCAAAACGCTCAAAATCAAGACTCAGGACAAAGACCAATCTTAACTCATTCAAATTAAGGATTTCTCATCATCATCTTGAAGAGAATTGAAATATAAAAAAATGCAAAAATAATGAGGTCATTCCAAGTTCGGATGAAGAAGTTGTGGCCGAGATAGTTTTTATTGAATACCGAAGACAGTGAAGTCCGCGAACTGGGTTTGCGAACCGAGTTCGCAGACTTATTTCCCAAAATTTCTGCTGGAATTTGAAGTTCGAATACTGGGTATGCGAACTTATCAAATGGGAAACGTGTATTCACACCTTGGAAGGCCTAAGGGCACGTTTGGGAACGTTAATTCGTTATTTTGGGTCGGGTTCTTGAACCGAACCTAATACGTGAACGCCAAACAATGTAAAACCTATAAAAATGTATTAGGTTATGTGAAATCATATCATATCATTAGGTCACGAAATTTTTAGGGTTTGGAGAGAAGAAACATCATACGGAGCGATTATCAATCGTAACGTTATCTCTTTACTTTTCTCATATGTATATCATGGATGTTTCTACATCCATGAGTATATAAACACCTATTGATTGAGGATGAATTTTAAGTTCTAAACAATATTTGAGTTATTATATTAATCTACTTTGAAGTTCTTCATATGATTATCGTTTGTTTATACTATTTGAAATATTTATGATTGATTGATAGATTGTTTAGGTGGCCAACTAAATTGATTTGTTGATTCAATCTATTGCTAGTATTTAGTTAGGAGATAAGTAATCGTCGAATAACTGGTACACAAGTAGAGAACACAAAACCTTGCAGAGGGATTCTATGGAACGATTGTGTGTATAAACAACACTAAAAAGTGGACCTTGATCTAAGATTCTAACTATTAGGATCAACCTATAAATTCATAAAAGATAAAGTATTTGATTGGATTACACCTTGAGTGATCTACTACTTGGTGGTTCGTTGAATAGAATCTAGTAGGCGAGAACTTCCGTATCCAGTGATATAAGGAGTTTAGAGGATAACACTGATCTAGTTGTTATTTTACGGTTGGTGATAGTCTATGATTAACGACGAGTAGGCAATTATAATAACTCATTGACGGCTTATATACGAAAAAGGATTCCTCCATCATATCTCTCTTTATTGACTACAATACAATTTTATTTGCTTTGATTATTTATTTTGTTCACAATCTAAAACAAGACCCCCCTTGTGACATTTTGACAACTAAAACTCACTGCTTTTCTTGGGAACGATCCTTACTTCCATCATATCACCAGTTAATTATGGATATAATATTATTAATTTGATTGCACTTACGACACGCATCAATTGCAGATAACTTTTCAGTTCCTTTCCTAGTGAAGTAGTCAGCTACTGAACGTCATTCTCATTTTATATGCCTAAACAAGATGCTTGGCTTCCAACAAGTCCCCCCTAAATTTTCAACATCCACAATTAGTTGTATCGATACATAATCCAAGTTGTCATATTTTCTTTGTTGTCTTGTTGTTCTTTTATACGCATCTGCATTATGCAACTCTACTTTCAACCTCAATCTTGTAAATAAATACAGATTCAACATCAAAATTTAGAAGAATATCTTCGGTTTGAGTTCAATCAATGATTTGAGTGCTTTCAAAATTCCCTCCTATTCATAATATTGAATTTAAATATTATATATGGATTATTAAAACATAATTTTGAAAATTTTAAGAAGCTTGTTTCGCATTACTACAAACAACCCACTACGTCCCCTTTTTTCGCATTACCACATCATCATGTTGCTTAACATGCAAGTTCTCCATTTGAAACCTTAGTGCAGAACAAATGATCTACAGAGTATTAACCCCAACCGGAAGAAGAAAAGACAACAATTTGAAGAAAAAGAAGAAAAAGAGGGCCGAAGAAGATATGAAAACTTTAGCAAGGTATGGTTAGTAGGATTTTAAGAAGAAATGGTATCTGGTGTGGTGAATGCAAATGATGCTATTTTTATCTTGGTGTTAAGATTGAACCGTCAACACCTTTTAGTCGTTTGAAAGAGTCAAATATGTCAGTCAAACACACTTTAGGTGTTGAATGTGTCAAAGGCGTGTTGATATTATTAATAGTTTTTTTCCTGTATTAAGGGAGGAAATTTTGACTGCACACCCAAAAACATAATCAGTTTAACTGTGCCCCAAATTTAGAAAGTTCAATTCTAGCCCCCAATCTGTTAAATCATGGGTTATGTCAGTCGGGCACAATCATACGTACCCTCTTCTAAGTTCCACTTATTAGAATGCTCGTATTTTGGACGTTTCAACCCTCTAGATTTAATATAAAAGAAATCATCTGTAGGATGTGGGAATCTATCGAGAAAACTTGTCATTTCTTCAATTCCGTCAAATCTTTCAAAACCTTTTTCACCAAATTTAAAAGACACTTTTATTTTTCCTTTCTTTTCGGCTACAATTTATTCTTCAGGGAACACACCTCATTTGTAATAAAATCAAATAAAAAACTTAGGACCACGATAAAAAATAAACGTGTTGTGGGGAATTTTTTATATCCAATAAAGACAACAAGATGTACATAAGAAAGACTGTGACAATTTTTTACATTGCACTCTTAATATTTAGAAAGACGGAAGAATCCCAAATCTGAGAAACCAAAAATTTGTTTTGTTTGCATGAGAAAGTTGTAACCCTTTCATTCACACAGACCGAGCAGTCCATGATATGTTTGATCTGGATATTGATATTGACGTGACTCGCCAATATAATTGGACATTGGATGATGTCCAAGTTACATAACATCACCATGCTTTTGAACGTTAGAGCATGTACGGAAGAGTGGAGCCTCACGTAGAGTTCTTTCTTTAACAACTTCAAACTGAGAGTTTAATGTCTCAACTGACATGTCATAGCTCTCGACATGATCCATCCATGATGCACCAAACACGTTGCTCGTAAAAGTTAAGTAGTTGAGGCTATAATAACGAGCGTAGCTTTCTTCGTAGCGGTTTGCAGCAGTAACCGCATATACATTTTTTCCTCTGTAATCAAACTGTTGGAATATTTGTCCCGAGTGGCATGCCTCAATGTATAAGAGCATGCTTTTATACCCCCAGCTTGATGCTTCTTTTTTATCTCTTCATACAAATCCTCTGCATTATTGGAAAGGATTAAGAAGATGATTAACCTATAATTAGTATAGGATAATGTTTTTTTACCGGAAAATAGATAAGCCAAATAAAAAAATTGTATAACAAATTAAACCGACTCATTGAACGTGTGTGGATTATCGGTTCAGGAAAAAAAAATAACTGACATACATATTTTCGATTATTGGTTCAACTATCAAGTCGACCAAATCAACGAACACTAAACTCTCACATACTCATAATTATTAATAACAAAAATTAAAATTTTACATCGAGATATATGTTAAATATACTTTTGAAACACATGTTAATCTCTTAGATATTGGCAGAGTTGAGTATCATTAGAGTATCACCATATAAAATATTGATTTTGAATCACTTTTTTACCCAAACAATGTGAGGTTAAACTTCATTTATTTTCTATGTAGAAAAGTGCATGTAAATGTAAACAAGTAACATGTAGGGTAGGGTATTGCAGTAAAAACTTGCAAAAGATACTTTTGTTATAATAGTAAATATAAAGTTAATACGTTACTTTGTCTATAATTAAAATATGAAAAATTAATTAGGGAAAACTTGAAAAAATAAAATTTATCCTTAACACTCCAATTCACCAAAATTATGCTTCATAAAAATAAAAGAAAACTTGTCTCATAGCTTATACCGGTCCTATCACCATGATCATCTCACAAAAATTTGTCAAATAACTCAACATTTATTTAGTGACCCAAAATCCACCTCATCTCTTAGAGTTGAACTCATAACTAAAATCGGCATGTCATCTAACAATCTAATATGGTGACCAAAAATTTCCCATATAACACAAAATCTTAATTGCAATATAAACAACAACTAGATGGATTCATGTTCAAATGTTTTTCCCCCAAATATGCTAAATGATATCCATACATGACACTTGCCATTCAACCACATACCCCCTCGATCAGGATTTTCAAAGTAGTTGGTGCGCCATTCATGAAAGGAGTTTGTGCCATCAATAACAAAATGCATATCAAAGTTCAAGTGCATCCAAAACTTGAATAGAATTGCATTTCAGGAAAAGATGCGTTAGAGTTTCTTGCTCACTCTGACAAAGGTTACAAGTATTATTAATGTTTTGGATAATAGATGCAACTCTCATACCATTGGAAAGTATAGAATGTGCAGCTTTCAATATGAAGTTTTTAACTGATGGAGTAATATTCATGCTCTAAATGTTGTTCCAGATTTGATTTGAAAACCCTGAAGAATTTATGTGGTTGTAAAGAAATTCCACTGCGAATTTACCTGTTTTGTTTAGGTTCCAATATGGAGTGTCTTCTCTATCCACAATAGGAATTACAATTTCCTGAATCTTATCAACAATGCAACTTTCAAAGCATTTAGCAAGTTTATCCATATATCCATATCTCACCGTTTAGATGGAATAAAGAGATCACTTACCTTAACAAGGTTTTCGGTTTCCAGGAAAGGTTTTTGATAAGGAGGTTTTGTATCTGGGTTTCAAAAATTTTCCCAAATGTTAATGTTTGTGCTATTTCAAGGTCCCAGAAATGATCTACTTTTATTTGATTAACGCAAGTTAATGGACCTTTCCATATCCCGCTATCATTTCTATTTGGGATAGAATTAGTGTGAAGAAATTAATGAACTCTTGTTATTTTCCTACAAACATTATATTCTGGTTTGAGGTATGTTCAGAAAATCTCTAGTTAGTGCGAGAATGCTGAAACAAAAAGAAAATATCAAGAAAAAAAAAGGTAAGTTATATTCAGATTTACACAAAAAAAATACAACCCAAACAAAGACAGGGATCAAGAAAAGAATAAGACGTGTAGCGTACGTAAGGCTTGTCAGTTGTTAATGTTGATAAAATCAAATGGAAAACATAGGACCACGAGAATAAGTAAGAGTGTGATGAGGAACTTTTTATGTTTAATGGCGATAACAAGATGTACATAAGAAAGACTATAACACTACAAAAAAGAAGGCTTCTAGGGACGGCCAGTTTTGAAAAAACTGTCCCTAAAGAAGGATATTTGGGACGGTGATGGCCTGATCGTCCCTAATAGTCATAAAATATTTAAATCAAGGCTAAAATATGTCCGTCCCAAAAAGAAAACATGGCCAAATAGTATTAGTGACGGTGGAACAGAGGACGGTACATAAACCGTCCCTAATACCTCTTGGGACGGTTTTTTGTCCTCTTGGGACGTTTTTTGGCCGTCCCAAGAGGCCTTCTGTTTTGTAGTGTAACACGATTCTTTAGTCCATGAAATGAAGCGACTAATAACAAATATTGTGAGATCCTGATTGCTTACATGTTGGTTTTAGGCTTTTAGCTGTTATGCCACACATTTACATTGCACTACTACATTATAGTATCATTAGCGTGAGAGCCTTGTCAAGGATTTTAAGATTAGCACACAGATGGGATGACAAACATTGAAATGTATTACGGACCTAAAATTTGTTAAAAGACCTTTCTGGCTTCATACGTAGATAACCTCATATGACATTTCAGCTGAATTAGTAAGCCATCTAAAAAAAAAACTTTTGGGATGGCCAATGACAAATATACTCGTCTGAAAAACGATCAACAAGCAGTCAGGTTGGCCGAGTGGTCTAAGGCGCCAGACTCAAGTTCTGGTCTTCGAAAGAGGGCGTGGGTTCAAATCCCACATCTGACATTTTTTTTTATAGCTTCCTCATTTTTCTTGAACCCAGATTCTTGTAGTCGGGTTTTGTTGTTGATGATCCATCGCCTCGTTTGCCAATTTGTCGGCTGCTTGATTGACTTCCCTGTACGTGTGTGTTAGTTTTACTTTCGGGATTGCCTCCATTAGACTTACTATTTCTTGCCTTATTCCTTTCAGATACCAAGGTGCATCATCTTTTCTGTTTTGGATTAATTGTACAACAGCTTTTGAATCCATTTCGAACAATATTTTAGGCCATTGTAGTAGTACTGCCATCCTTGTTGCCAGTAGAAAGACCCCATATTTCTGCCATTATTGCTGTTGTGATGCCCAATGGTGTTAGTAACTAAAATATGTCAGCATTGCCCAATATTTGTTCATTGACTGAAATGGACTTCATAGCCTAAAAATCTTATG
This sequence comes from Papaver somniferum, assembly GCF_003573695.1. Lineage (NCBI taxonomy): Eukaryota > Viridiplantae > Streptophyta > Magnoliopsida > Ranunculales > Papaveraceae > Papaver > Papaver somniferum. The sequence goes on along the minus strand of NC_039362.1, from coordinate 195,351,311 downwards.
ACCCAGAATGCGTGATATAGCTTAATCTTGTTTCAGTATCACTATGTGAGTATGGAACGCTTTTTTGGGTACTACTCTAAAATGGTGGGGACTGCTAAGTGATAAGAATATCTACCCAATAGTTATAAGGGATGTCCTAAAGTGTGTAAATGACTAACCTACCCTTAATATATATATATATAACCACCTCCTCCCACCACCATCGCCGCTCACCACCACCACCTCCACCTCTATATATATAGCTTAATTTAAATCATTAATAAAAAAAAATCAAAACCAAAATTATAACAAACTCATTATTTGTCATTCGTTTTTGGTTGAAAAAATGAGAAGTAGTCATCAAAATGAGTTGAAAATGGAAGTTGCAGAGAAAAGTTCGGCTAGCAATTATGTGAAAAATTTTGTTGAACTAGCCGAACTCAACTTTAATGGAGGTTTTTCTTTTTCTCGGAGAAAAGTTCGGTTACGTCGCCAAAAGTTCGGTTTCATCGTAAAAAGTTCGTTACGTCACAAAAAGTTCGGTTACGTCGTAAAAAGTTCGGTTTCGTCGTAGAAAGTTCGATTACGTCGTAAAAAGTTCGGTTACGTCGTAGAAAGTTCGGTTACGCCGCAATTTTTTTCTCTTAACCGAACTTTTCTCTAAAAACCTATATAATGAGTTCGGTTACGTCGCAATTTTCTTCTCCTAACCGAACTTTTCTCTAAAAGAAAAAACTCCATTAAAGCTGAGTTCGGCTACCTGTGTTGTCAGAAACATTAACCGAACTATACTTGCAGATGAGTTCGGCTACATGTTCTTCAGATATCGTAGCCAAACTTTGTTAACCAAACCAAAATCAATTTGTAAATTGTTCATTTTAGGAATGTTTAGGCCAATTCAAACACCTTGAATAAATTTGAAGTATCCATGAATACCCAAAACATCATACTCTTGTTGTGGTTATTAAAGAAAAAGATCTAACTTTTTTTCTTCCAAAACCCTCATCTTCATTATCATCTTCATCTTCTCCCTCTCAATAATTTTTATCGTGAAAAAAATCAACTTATTAATTTAATCTCATTAATTATTAATTAACTCACTAATCATTACCAATGGCAAGTTTGGTATTAAAAAAAAAATAGATACGGGGTGACTCAATATTACTTCTAATATCCACCCAAAAAAATAATAGTAGTCCCGCCACCATTTTAGAATAGTCCCAAAAAAATCGTTCTTTGTATGTTGGACTGCAAATGGATTAGTGGACGAATGAGCCCAATGGGCCAGAGAGTTAACTACTGAGATGGTTGTCCACATATGTAGCTCCATCCAGAAATTCAGAACGCGTTGGAACATGGAAGGATGTCGCCGGCGAGTAACTAGAGCCATTTGAGTCGGGTGTTCTATTTCACAGAGTGAGTATTGCGATATCATGCTCATATCCGAACAAAACTAAAGCATCATGAAAATGGCTAAATGGTTTCATACTTACCTCACAAGATGGAGGTAAAAGTTTCCACTTCTCATGGCCAATCTAACAATAAATATTTTAATTTAATCATTTATGGATGGACAGGTTTATGGTCTTAACCACAAACTAAAAAGAAGAAGATAAAAGGTGATACGAAAAATAACTACTGAAATTGAGAAATTAGTTCACCAACCAATGTTTGATGAAACTGGTCCACTTTAATACTAATAAGAACATACACGATGTACATGAAAATTAATGTAACAGGCATGTATGCCCTTCAAATGGGACGGGCATGCTGGACTCAGCATAATTAATAATACTCCACTATATATCCAATATAAAAGATTGGTTAGAAAAGAATAGAAAGATAATTTTGCACGCGAGTCTCCATCATTAGATGAGTCTGACATAATTCTTCAGAATGATGGAGAAAATAAGATAAAGTTTTGGGGAAGTTTCTACAATCTCATAAAGGTTTGAAAGATTAAAGGGGAATCCGATCATCAATAGTTTTTTATTTATCTTTTTCAAATATCCTTTGGGGAAGTTAATTCATTCGGAAAAATATCTCATGATTTAATTGTTTTCTGTAACGAGAATATTGTTAAGAGTCCCATGTCGTCTCTACTTGTTACTACATTAAGATCTAATTCAAAATGTATTTATGTCTAGTCCAACTCAACTGTGAATGATCTTTTTATCTGCTGATAAATAAGATCTACTGAAAAATTAAGTTGTTACCTGTTGAATTTCAATATACCTTTACACCTTCAGTCAGTAAAATGAGAGCGACCAAAGACGGATCTTTCATAGTTTATCTTTTCCTTTTGAATATGTTATCTTCTTTTCAGATTCTACTAAAATCAAAATCTTTTGATCTTTCTTGGGTCTCAAAAGGTAGATCTAGAGATTCAAAGTGTTTGAATGATGCAAAGGCTTTTCAAACTGGATTTTTTTTCAGAAATCCGCAGTTACTTGGGTGAGTGAGGTTACTACAGAAGCGATTACTTGGTTATCTAAACATCCAAGGAAATGGACTTGAAGATTCAATCATGGGTTTTATTGATTGAGATGTATATTCTAGTGGTCATGGATCTTTTCTTAAAATCTATAGTTTTAAACCAGATTCTCAATCCAGACAAAGGTACATTTGTATACCATCTAGATGTGATAGCTCGGTTTAGTTCTCATTTTGGTCTTCTGTGTCTAACAGTAGGTCGAAAAAATCCTCAATCACAGTTATTGTTAGACCTCCATTTACGAGAGTTTTCATACCCTTTGTACGAAAACTCATCTCCGGTATTTAAAGTTGTGCCCTGTATTTAGATTTTGATAAAACTAATGACGTGGAGGTGCATGCGAAGGTGTAGTTAAGACTTTCTTTAACACCTTCATATTTAGTATTTCATCCTTCCTAGTTTATAGGACCTAATTATTGGAGATGGTATTATACTAAATGGGTATCTAAAATCCTATGTGTCATGAGAAAATAAGATTTTCACCCTTGGAGATGCTCTTGGGACTCTAAATATTCAAGCTCGAAATTGTCGCCGAAAAATAAGTTGTTTTCAAATTCCGAGTATTCTTTAAATTCGAATTCGGCGGTAAAATTTTTAAAGAAAGTTTGGAAAAAGGGTGTATGAAATTCAGCTAAGGGATAACCATTTGGACAAAGGATTTTCAAGTCAAAAGGAAAAGATGAATGTCCCTTGGGTTACAGTCCGCAAAAACATACGTGTAAAGCTATGAGTCGTAATATGAGCCAGATGAGGAGAGTGTTACCTAGGGGTATCGACTCTACCATTTTGATGGGAACTCTTGTCCATGACCCGAGCACGGTTGAAAAGTTGGAACAAAATATGGGTTGGGTGTTTTCTTCTCGATCTTAATAATTCGTCACTACCATATCGATGGTTACTCGTGCCCGTGATCCATCTAATCAACACTCGTCTAAAAAGTTGGTGCTTCAGAGAGAAGGTGGGGTGTATGAATCTGCGACTGTCCACATTGCAGAGCGCTCGATGGTTCAATCCCCTAGCTCAACTTCTCCCATCCATTCATTACTAGAGCCATTGAATTCTTCTCCTACATCGGTAAGTACCCATATGCTTCTATCTGATAATATCATCAATTTAAACGTGCTGGAGAAAATAAATCAACAAATTGTTTTTGATAAAAATCTTGGTATCTCCACGAATCATCCTAACTCGAGATTGATTTGCACAGGGCTGATCGAGAGAGATTCAGAACTAGCTCTGGATATGGAAATCCCAATGAACGAAGAAGATGATGGTCTATATAAGATTGATATAAAGAGAGATTTATATGGACTTGCATGTAATGAAATCACGGATGAACAAATTGAGGCAGTGAATTGTGCCGCTAATGATGAAAATGTGGATTTGGAATTAGGCTTCAATCCATTAGCTTTAAGGGTAACAGTGAGTTGTGATGGATCATAAAATCCTAGGTTGGGCCATTAGGGGGTTGGGTGATAATAGTTTAATCCTAGGATTGTTTTTTTTAGAATCAAAAATATAAAGAACAACCCAATTATATTTGTACAAAGAAAGAATTGGACGATAATAGTTTAATTAGATCTGTATGGGGTAGTAACAGGTGCAACTATGCGTTTCTACCTTCCAAAGGTGCGCATGCCTATGGTGGCATCATCGTGATGTTCAAAGACGGAATCCTAATTGTGGAAGAGTATCTAATTAGGGCCTTTTCTGTCTCAATTAAATTTCGAAATGTTGCCGATAATTTTGTCTATGTCTTTACATCTGTTTATGGTGCTTCAGATTCAGGTTATTACAACCAATTTTGGCAAGAACTAGGGGATATTCGAATTTTGTTTAAGGACCCTTGGTTGATTGGAGGAGATTTTGACGCAATTCTTTCGTTGAATGGAAGAAATGCACCTGATGGAGTTTAGAGAAACAAAAAATCATTTAGGTATTTTGTTGACAATTTCTCAATTGTTGACTTACCTATGGAAGGAGGAATATTCACCATGACTAATTGGCAACAACCACCACTTCTGGTCAGGTTAGACAGATTTCTATTAAGTCCTGATTTTCTTGGGTATTGTCTTGTGCCCATGCGAATTAGGATTAGAAGACCTATATAAGACCATACCCACCTATCCTTTTGTGTTGCAATTCCGGTGACAAGTTGAAATCTCTGTTTAACTTCATTCTTCATCATCCTGATTTTCTTAGAACTCTGAAGATTTGGTGGGATAATATTGTTTGCTCAGGCAAGCCTAGTTATATATTTGCCAAAAAGTTTCAAGCTTTGAAATTTTTTGTGAAAAAGGCAAAAAAAAATACCTTTGGTAATTTGCATGCTCAGCTGGATAATTTAAAGCTTGTTATACATATGCTTGATGAGTTATGATGATCTCTGATAAAGATACCATGGAAAGGGAACAAGCTGAAAGAATGAAATTAGTTCTTTCGAGTATTATTTCTGATTTTCAGAGGGCTTTCATCCATGGAAGGAAACTTCATGATGGTATTCTAATTGCTTGGAGCCCATTGATTCTAAGATAAGACAGCAATACACTGAGTCGATATGTAAAATGGGTTTCAAGAAAGCCTTCGAAAACGTGAATGAAATTGTGTTGATTTAACTCTTCAAAAATTTGGATTTGGTCCCAAGTGGAGAAGTTGGATAAATTGGTGTATCACAACTCCTAGATTTGTTGTTTTGTTGACAGACGAAGCTACTGAGCTTTTTAAAATTCATAAAGGCAACAGGCAAGGTAACCCAATTTCACCATTCTTGTTCATTTTAGTTGTAGAGGCTTTGTCGTTAATGATCAAAAAAGCTGCAGAAGAAGGACTTACTTAAGAATTTCAGGTGAGTACCAATGGCTTCGTAATAAATCACCTTCAATTCGCTGATGACTTAATTGTGTTTCTCAAAGATGATCTTGAATAAGTGAAAAATTTGAGAGTATGGTTTAAAAGTAAATTTTAGGAAAAACACAATAGGTTGTTTAGGTGAATTGCATACTGGGGAGATTTGTTGATTTTTTTGGTTGTTCTCTAACTCAATTACCAATGAATTATCTTAGCATTCTTCTGAGCAGTAAATCGAAATGCAAGACTATTTAGAATGAGATTATTCAACGTTTTCTTCAGAAATTAGCTGGTTGGAAGATGACGTACTTATCCGAGCTAGGTCAGATATTAATTAATATTGATTTAGAGTGTATTTTCAAGCTTACCAATATATTGTTTAGCAATATTAAAATGCCAGTTGCGGTTTCAAGGAGATTGAAAGAATCATTCGCAATTTTTTGTGGGACTCTAGTAATTATACTAGGAAAACAAGTTGGATTTCGTGGTCTAAAGTTTTTCTTCCAAAATTTAGGAGGGGTTATAGGAAAATTGGTGAATAAAGCATTGCAAGCTAAATGGGTGTGGTGATATGGGTCCGAGAGACATGCACTATGGAGGAGGATAGTAAATCAAAAATCTGGTAGTGTGTATGATCACTAGTGAAAAAGAGGCTTTTTAGGACATAATGTTACGAAACCAAAACCTAATGTCTCAAAACCACCATACGCAAAACGCGTCGTTGTCTAAAGTCAAGTTGTCGTTGTAGTTGGACTTTGGTTGACTTCTACAACGACACATATGATGTTGTTGCTGACTAAGTCAAGTCGTCGTAGTGGTTATAATTTGGTTGACTTATGCAACAACACAGATGCTAGTATTGTTTCACTGCTACATAGAATTTTGGCGCGAAGATTCCCGCCACTTTGTGTGGTTAGATATATCTCGTTTGTTGGAACGGCTGAGATGAAACCAGTGTCCCTCATTATTATCGAGTAATATATATTTCGCTCTCTCCTTTCATCTCTTTATTCAGTCGTCGTCTCTCTCACCGAAACCCCTCAGTATCTCATCCAAACCCCTCACTCCTTCTCCCACCCAAACCCCAAATCAGAGAAAAAAATCACACCATTGAACCATTTTCTTTGAAACCAGCCATTATCAAAACCATAATCAATCTTGATTTTGTCCAAGGTAAAGTTAGGGTTTGCAAAAATAAAATAAAATCCCCTTTTTTGTTTTCTTTTCTTGTTCCTATTGTTTAATTGTTCGTTTTAATTATCGTTTGTGTTTGTTTGTTGACAGGGTTTTACTTGATTTCTGCAAGATCTTGAGGTAAAATCACTTTTTACTATGAAAATCATATATTTTGTAGTTTCTAATTGTTTGTGTGATTGGGTATGAAGATAATGTTAAGTAACTCTAGGGTTTGTTATTGTTTTGTATTGTATGATCAGTATCATGTTTAGGGTTTTTATTATTCCATTTATATCATGATTTGTATGATTAACATCTCGATATGATTTCAGATATTCTTAATGAAGTAAAATCTGAATTATTTTAAAATTACATGGCTTTATACGTTCTGGTTTATGATTTCTATTTGATTTGTCATGTTTAGGGTGGTTTTTTATGCAATTTTTATAATGATTTGTATAATTAATATCTAAATACGTTTTCAGTTGATCTTAATGATGAAAAATCTGAACTTTTTATTGAAATGGTATGATTTATTTTTGATTTTAGATAACTATGGTGAGACCTAATAGCGGAAGTCGCATCCGATCTCAGCCTACAACTAGTAGGTCAACTGCAAGTGACTGGCCTACTTCCTTGCTCAATGCTTCTGCAAGTCCAGGTTCTAGGAGTGAACGTTTGTCTTCATCTGATGGTGAGCACTCTCCAAATGATGGTCACAGTAATGAACCAATGGGAAGTGTACATACTGAGGATCAGTGGCATGAGGCATTCCAATAGTCTGTTAATGAAACTCAATGTTCTCAAGAAAGTAGGAATGGTAATAACATAGTCGTGTCTTTCTATTTCCTTCTTTTGTAGTGATGGTAATAACATAGGAATGATAATAACGTCAAGTTATAATTACTTACTAATTAAGTATATTGGTTTTATGAAGTTGCTCACCTACTTCCAGTTAAATTCAATGCACTTGGAAAACCCATTGGATATTCAATGGCGTATTCCACCAAAGTTGGAGTGATTGCTAAGAGTACTGTGTCACCATCTTACGAAACCTAAAGGAAAGTTCTTCCGGAACTCAAGGAATAAGTGTGGAGAGAAATCAAGAATGTGTACAACGTGCCTGAATTTGTCAAGGACAAAGCTATAAAAATGGCAAACAAAGCTTGGAGGAATGGGAAGACTCAAGGAAAGTGCGTGATGCTGCTGGTGCTACTGTTGCTGAAAAAAAAGCCAAGAGGCCAAGAAATCAGAAGAAGGAAGATTGGGAGGCTTTTGTGGACATGGTTAATAAAGATAGTGATAAAGTAGCCAGGGTGAGAGGGAGGAGGGAAAGGAAAGAAGTTAAAGCTCTACATAGTACTGGAAGAGATGGTATTGCGCGGCGTCGCCATATAATGGAACAACAAAGTCCAACTGGGACTGTTAGCAGATCTGTAGTCTTTGTTGCTACCCATGTGTACCAATAATTGCCAGAAGAAGATTTTGAACAATTTGACCCTAATGTTGCTACCCAATCTGGTCAGGTAAGATTTTGTTCTTACTAACTCATTTTAAACAATGTAGTTATTGAATAGGTAACCATTTAGTTTTCACTATTTTTCTTATGGAGACTTGTTATTATTTTTTGACTTAAGGGGATGTTATTATTGTGTCAGGCTATGGATGTTGGTACCGGTTCTGAGCATAGGGGTCACAAGGTAGTGTTGAAGAATTTAAGGAAGAGATCTGTTGCATTTGGCCGTGTTGATCCGAGTGCACAGCCAACACATGGAGATTGTTTGGTCCTCATTGATCAAGTTTTGGTACCTACTGAGGAACTGTATGATGGTGTTGGAACTCTTGGTGACATTTCTCTAACCGATATGATTATGTGGCCACGACACTCGGTCACCTGTGATGATCCAGATTTTTAGTTCTCTTGAACTTGGAAGTTCAGTTTTTTTGTGGAAGATTTTAGAACTTTATGGAACCTTTTTTGGGGTACAAAGAAGTTGTGAAGAAAATGGAAGGGATATATGTAAGTATTTTGGAATATATGATCTGGGGTGATATATGTAACTATTTTGGGGGAATTTTTTTGGGTACAGTTCAAGTCTATTGTGGTTTTGAGTCTCATCTCTTTTTATGTAAAGAAGAAGACACTCAATACATGTTAAGAAGTGTTTTACAGAACTTGCAAGTTCTCTGACGGATATCTATCTAATTATACGTAGCTTTAACAGGTTTAGTAGCCCTGCTCTTATCTAATGAAATATATTGTTCAGTTTTAAACTTAGTTTTAATTTCATTAACTTTCAATCTTGTTCAATTTTGTCAACTTTTGTTTTTCTTTCTTTTTTGTACTTTGTAAATATTTTGCATAGTTTTCAACACTTAGCAATCATAAAAGATGTTGGATGGTAAGAAACTTTAATTCTGGAGTTAGAATCAAAATTAAGAGAAATTCCATATGATGCCATCAAAAATATTTAGTCTTTCTAAAATTGTAAGAAGGCTCTGTAGTCTTTCTAAGATTGTACTTTTATTAAGATTCTAAGAAGTTGAAGTAATGTCAGAAATTTCATTCTCAATTCTCATAGAGAGGCGATTCAGCCCATTCAGCTTTTGCTAACTCAGGACATAATCTGACTCAGTCTAGTCTAGGTTATACTTTTATCTAGCCATCGAGAAAAAGAGATGACCATATTCTCGTCTTTCTCTCTCATTCTCTTATGAAAGGCCGTTCTCTTCTCTCACTCTCAATCAAATTTATCACTTCTCTTATACAAATTAAGAAGAATTTATGATGGTTGTGTGTTTAACAACTTATTTACCATCGACTAGTTAGGGTTCAACAACTTTCAGAAGATTTGGAAATGCTAGCTCACCTCTGATTTCAGGTTTCATCAGAGATTCAATTCACCAACTTATTAGGGTATGTACATTATTTTGAGTTCCAATTTCTGAGCTAAATTCTGAGTTTCAATTTATAAGGGTAATAGTAAATAAAATTTTTTTGAATTTGTTTTAGGGGTTTTGCTTAAGTCAAAATAAGTATGAATTTGCTGTAGGGGTTTTGCTTAATTAGGTCAAAATAAGTATGAATTTGTTTAGGGGTTTTGCTTAATTAGGTCAAAATAAGTATTCTATCATTTTCTCTGTATTTACAATCTTCTCAATATCTACCCAAATAGGTACCAATAGAAACACATACGTCCTAATTTACTTTGTACCACTTTCAAATACTTTTTTTGGTTTAATTCATGTATTTCTCGCAAATTGTTGTTGTACTTCGCAAAATGTCGCATCTGATTTATGTATTTCTTTTGTTATGCAGATGTATCAATGTCTTGTTGTTCCCCCAAGAAAAGAATGGATTTATGCACCTAAGTATTCACCTACATGGGTTGCCGGTGTTCAATCTTTCATCAAATTTACAAGAGACAATCTTGGTGAAGCTAGCGATAAAGTTCGATGTCCTTGCATGAAATGTAAGAATTACAATAGCTTACCAAAATCTCTAGAAGATGTACATGGGGATATTCTTGAGAATGGATTCAATATGACAAACCAAACATGGATCCATCACGGAGATCAATCTATGGATCATGTTTTCGGTGTTGAAGCTCCTCCTTTACCCGCTAATTATGTTGTGAATGAAGATGTTCCTGTTTCGAGAATTCACAACTTGTTCAACGAGACATTAGGACGTGCAGTTTGTGTCAGTAACTTTGAAAATTGCCAAAATAGTTCTGATTGTCCCCCGGGTGCTGATGTTGAAGATGATACTGGTGGTAATAATCAAGATAGAGCTGGTGACAATTACAGTAAAAGGGTACAAGATGCTGGACAACCCTTATATCCAGGTTGTAGTCGTGAACATACAAAATTGTCGGCAACAGTTGAGTTGCTTAGTATGAAAGCAAGATATCAATGCTCTGATGTTTTCATGACTGAGTTATTGGGATACTTGAAAACCATTTTACCGGTTGAGAATATGTTGCCTCATAATTGTAGGAAAGCTAAGGATATGATCAAACCGTTTCAGTTGCCGGTCCAAATTATCCATGCTTGTATTTTGTATGGGAAGGATTATGCTGATTTTTAGGAGTGTCCTAAATATAAGGAAAGTAGATGGAAAAAGCCGCCAGAAGGGAGTATTCCAACTACAAGAAAGGTGGCGGTAAAGGTACTTAGATATTTTCCAGTTACGGAGAGGTTACAGCGAATGTATAGTGTACCTTGGATAGCTGAGCTGATGATTTGGTATTCTAAGGTTGTGGAAAGTGCTACATACATGAGGCATCCTGTAGATTCTTCTCAGTGGAAGGCTATAGATCGAAAGTGGCCTGAGTTTTCTGAAGAGAAGCGAAACGTGCTTCTGGGACTAGCAACTGATAGTTTTTGTCCTTTCTGGATGATGAGCACGCACAGTACCTGGACTGTCATGATTGTTCCTTGTAATCTTCCACCAGAATTATGCACGTCCAAAGATTTCACCATGTTAACAATGCTGATTCCTGGTCCAACTGGTCCTAACCATAACGTAGATGTTTATTTACATCCCTTGATTGACGAGTTGCTTGAGTTATGGTCAGAGGGAAAGGTAACATATGATGCACATACAAAGACTTACTTCACAATGAAAGCAATCTTATTGTGGTGCATACATGACTTTCCGGGATATGCCCATGTTTCGGGTCTGCGAAATTCTGGAAAATTTGGTTGTCCTGTGTGTGGAGAAAATACAGAGGCATTAAGGTTAAAATGGGGCAAAAAGTATGCTTATATGGGTCATAGAAAGTTTCTAAGAGATATGAATCACCCTTATAGACGACAGAAGTCTCAGTTCAACGGAAATCAGGATAACAGGCGTGCACCAAGCCGTTTGAGTGGCGTCGATTTGTTCGAGAAGACAACAACCGCAGATAAAGAATTTGGGAAGTTGGTAAAGCGGCCGGTCAAGGTTACGTCTTCATGGTCGAAGAGATCGATCTTATTTCGTCTCCCATATTGAAAGGCATTGTTAGCCTGACCTATTGTATGTATCTTGCAGTTGGTTTACAATATGTTATTACTGTTTCTAATGTTTTCTAACTTAGTTTATTCATTAGTTTCTGCATGTTCGACGCAATGTGGATGTCATGCATGTGGAAAAGAACTTTGCAGAGAATTTGTTTGGAACCTTTATGAACCATAAGGATAAGTCGAAGGATGGGGTTCCCGCGTTCAAAGATTTAAAACTGCTGAAGTTGAAGCCTAGATTGTGGTTGAAGGAAAATAATGGAAAATCAGTGGCCCCCCATGCACCTTATCGCTTGTCTGACTCTGAAAGGAAAGTTATCTGCAAAACTCTTAGCACATTGAAAGTACCAATTGGTTACAGTGGGAACTGGAGAAAGAAAGTATGTTTGAAAGAGTTTCAATTGAAGGGTCTCAAATCCCAGGACTATCACATTTTTATGCAGGGTATGATGCCTATTTTTCTAATGCATGGTTTTAAAAAACATAAGCCTTTAAGTGAGGCAGTTCGACACTTATCATTGTTTTTCAAAGTCCTTTGTTCTAAGGTTATTGATCGTGCTGAGCTTCGTCTAATGCATGAACGTGTAGTGGAGTCATTATGTGTGTTTGAAATATACTTTCCGCCTGCTTTTTTTGTTAGTATGACTCATGTTGTCGTACACTTAGCAGAAGAGGCACATTTATTGGGGCCTGTTCAGTTTAGGTGGATGTACCCTTTTGAGAGGTACGTACAATCATTTAGTTACTAATACCCTTTTTGTATTTTATGAAATCAGAAAACTTACATATACTTGGTTACTATCACATGTGCAGGATGATGAGAACTTACAAGGTTTATGGCCGCAACAAAAATTATATAGAAGCGTCTATTCAAAAACAGTATGAGGTCATTGAAGGAGCGCGCCAATGCATGGAGTTCGTTCATGAGGGAAAGAAAAAGTCTTATAAGTGTCGTGGAAAGATATTAATGCCCGATGATGTTTATGAAGGTCCATACCCATGTGATTCACAGGGAAAACCATATGAGCTAACCACCTTAAAGTATGATCAAGTTCGTCTATGGATATTGAGACACTCAGATGAAAATACTGAATGGGAAGCGTAAGTAAATAAGTTGGTTTCTGTTTGAATTAATTCATTGCACTATAAAAAGAAACATTCACTTATCAATGTCTTTGTCAGTTTATAGGAAATACAATACACTTACCAATGTCTTTGTCATTTGACGGGAAATATAATGCGTATGTTTCTAATCTTAACCAAACTCGTAGGGGAAGGACCGAAACTATGGACTACAATTCCATGGTTAAGAGGACAACTTGAAGGCACTCCAATGACAGATTTTCGTAGGCTCGCAATTGGGCCGATGTTCCGCACAGTTTCGTATAATTCATACTGTATTAATGGCTATCTTTTCTACACAACAGATGCAGAAAAACATTTGATTACACAAAATAGTGGAGTCACAATGAATGCTTGCACCAGCTTTAGAGCAAGTTCCAGGGATACTAACCTTGTCGATGACGATACTGCATACTACGACATTCTGAAAAGATATACTTGAACTAGACTATGGGGTTTTCACAGAAGTTGTCTTTTATTGTGATTGGGCGCGAGTCGAAGACAAAGTACATGGATCATATGTGGATCGAGAGACAAAGTTGAGGTTTGTCAATTTTGAAAAGTTTGCGAGAAGCTCAAAGGAAGAAGACGAGCCGTTCATCCATGCTTCTCAAGCTAACCAAGTTTTTTACTGCAGCGATTTGACAAGAAAGCATTGAAATCTGGTTTTGGAATCTCCTATAAGATCAGACCCCCATATGAATGCTTTTGAAGATCCATATGTCTTCACTGCAACCTCTAGTGATGCTCCATTGATTTCAGAAACAGTTGGAGATGATGATTATTGGAGTGGAATTGCTCAGGTAATAATGCATTGTTTCAGGACTTGTTTATTTTTTAATCTTCTTGAAGTGAAAAGAGATTTGAACATTCATTCACTTCTTGATGCTTTCAGGGAGATGATGAGTATTCCGATGTAGATGATCAGGTAATAATGCTCGATCCTTTCAATGAAAGCTTCTTTTCTTCTTACCATACATGTATTAATTGCTGAACAGTAATGCAAACTTACATAGACTTTGCAATTAAGATACTCTTTGGGGTTAGATAATCACTCTATGTTGTCCTGTATATTTATCTCAACTAGTGTTGCACTGGAATAGTTCAGCACAACAGTAGTTTATATGTTGCACATGTTTATGGTTATGGTTGTGGCACCGGTTCATCAATCAGTACAATTTTCTCATGTTTCTGCACCTTGTGTAGATAAAATGTATTTAGAATAGAATTCACATTACAGTGTACACTGATTCTGAGCAAAACCATGAGTTGGTTGATGAGGAAGTGGTTTTAAATTATTTTTATCTTCTTTATGTACATAGATATTCATTCCCTTCTTGATAATGTCAGGAACTAGCACTAGCTGAATAAGCAGATGATGAATATTCAGATGGGGATGCTTAGGTAATAACGCTCGTTCAATCCTTGTTTAATTCTCTTTGTCGTTGATGGATCTACAAGGTCAAGCCATAGCAATGTGAGGATTCATCTCTATACTGTGCCTGCATTTTTCTTCTTTGTTCTTCTACAGTCTGTGCTTTACTGCTAATCTACCTACTGACAGTCTGAGACCTAGATTCATTTCTTGTGGCGTCTCTTTTTTATATATTCCGTGTTTACTATTTTAGTATTGTCTCCTAATACATATGTTATTGGCAGATACTTTATCGATATTTTATTTTAATGTGTGTATGGACATGCTTGTTCTAATTTGTTGTTTTTTGACCAATTTTAACAGGCTTATATGTATGGTTTTTTCAAAAACAAGTGTATAGTGCTGTATGACACCTTGATTCAACAGGTTTGTGGCCGCCTAACACCTGATTTATCATTTGTCTATATTCAAATGTTCCTTACAGTTAATCATTTCTTCTTTTCTTCTGGTTAAGTGTTTCGGGAGATCAAGAACACATCAATCATATTCTGTGTCTCATGTGTATATCTATATGTAGCTAGCAACACTTTGTTGGGTGCTGCTAGGTGCAAAGCACCCTTGATTAATGGGTGTCACTAACCCAAAATGGAAACTATTTAAATCCTGTTGGGACCCACTGATTCGTCATCTCTAAGGCTAATGCCATGTGTCGCAGGATGGATTTTTTTAAATTCTCTTAACTTGGGAAATTCCCTTGCAATTAGGGGTTCACCAGTTAGGAATGCTGCTCGAGATCTGTAGAAATTGAGATATTATTTTATCTGAATGCGACACTGAATTGTAAACAGTGTCATGTTGAAAAGTTTCAGGTGTAAAATGTTCATTCAAGTGAATGGCATTGTTTTGTACACATGATGATAATCTTGACTCTGGGCTAAATATGAATATATTGTTTTCGCTTATGCATGATTGATCAGTGATTCCTGCATATCAGAAAAGAAACACATCTCTTGTTTAAAGATATAGTCAGATTGTCCAGTTCTGTTATATAAACTTTGGCAAAACTTCTACTCTCTATGTTCGGTTTGCTCCATCTCCATGAATGCCATATCTGGAGAAAACATCCGTTGGGATGCATAATTTACGTGATTATGTTTTTCAATTGAAATTATTTTATTGTAGGAGCAACAATTTGCTGTTGTTGTCTTGATGATGGGTATATTAGACCACCTCCGTGTATATTATGTTTGAAGTCATGTAAACCTAGCATATAAGGTCTGACTTACTATTCTTCTGAATGTAGTTTGATACATTCATGGATGCCAGCACTCTGTTCCCGATGGTCTCATGAGGCTAACTGATGTCATGGTTGATGGTAAGATCGTTGATCCTGCTGGATGTAGAAATGGTTGAAAGAGTTGTGCCTCTACAGTTCTGCTCTCACGCAAGCTAGTGCCAAGATCCTAATAACTGAAATTGTTGTTGAAGTTCTCAGGACTTGCATCACTTAATAAACCTTAATAATTAGAAGTTTTTTATAATGATTTTGGACTAAATTTATGAGTACAGTTCAATGTAATCGAGCTGTCATTTGGTATTAGAAGAATCAGATTCTATATAGAACTTGAATTTGAATTTGAGAATTTGAATTTCACTTGAATTTGAGAACTTGTAATTGTCATTTGAATTTGAATTTTCATTTGAATTGTCATTTAATTTCAGTTTAATTTGAGTTTCATTTTAGTACAATTTGAATTTGAATCAGATTCATTTCAGCCTAGTAAGAATAATTGGAGTCAGCTAGCCAGATCTGACTAATTTTTTTATATTAAAAAAATCAAATCTACGACGATATCCAGGTGTCGTGCGTAGCGGCACTCAGAAAGCATCGTAATTCAGGGGCACTCAGAAAGTGTCGTTCCATAAAAAGACACTGAATCTACGGTACTTTCAGCAGCACTCAGAAAGTGCCGTTTAACTCGTTAAAACGACACTATTTGACTATCTTAAATCGGCTGTTTTCCACTAGTGGATGCTTTATTTCCATATTTGACTAATACTTGTATTTGTTGCAGCTTGTGGAAAGGAATTTTGAAATCCAGAAATTTTGTAAAGTCTGGTTCCATTTTGACTATAGTTACTGGAATAAGTATTCGTTTTGGGGATGATGAGTGGACTTGAGAGTAGTCACTGATAATATCTTTCCCTGACTTATTTCACCTGTCTAGAAGAAAAAATACAATGGTTAGTGAAATGATTTCACCCGAGGATGCATGGACCTTACCTTTCTCTATACATTTGAATGAACTGGAGTTGATCGAGGCGGTGAATCTTCTACAGCCCATTAGTGAACCTGCTGTATCAGAAAATGAAGATTCAAGGAAATGGAGATACGGTGATAGATTTTCCGTAGGTAGTGCATACTCGTCTCTTGAGACAGAAGGCTTCTTAACTTTTCCTTATACGCATCTCTGGAACTCAAAAGCATCTTTGAAAGTGACCCTTTTTGTTTTGACATTATGCTACAGTGGAGCTCCAACCCTCGATAAACTTTATGCTACCAGATTGATTCAAGATTGAAACTATCTCTTATGTAGTCAGATGGTGAAGACAGACAAACCGTCAACTATCTCTTATGTAGTCGGATTGATTCAAGATCAAAACTATCTCTTGAGACAGAAGGTTTCTTATCCAAGTTTTTTGATTAACGTACACGTGTATTTGATTTAATTATAAAGACAAGCTAAATAATACAAAAGTAAAGTAAATAATACAACACTATATATTGTTAACGAGGAAATTGCAAATGCAGAAAAAACTCGGGACTTAGTCCAGTTTTGAACACTGTCATAATTAAGCATTTATACAAAGACTATTACCAACGACCAAGTAAACTACCCCAACTTACCTATTTTCCTCAGTATCCATGAGCCTTCAACCAATATGGCCAAAGAACGTGATTCCTAAAGATAAAATCATATATCTTGAGTTGCTTCACCATTCGCGAAGATTTCTTGCACTCAAGTCCTTTGGATTGTATTCTGAAAAAGTACAGTACTAATCTTTATTCGGTAAATGCTTTATCAATTTCAAGAAGTAAATTAGAGATTTTTGTTGAGTCAAACAATAATTTTTCCGTTTAATCTAATAAACTCTTTTGTTTGGATTAGATCAATCAAGATATAGATTATCAAGATAACCAGATATAGGTCTACAAACTATCAAATTCAGATATTAAAGAATACCACGAAATTATAGCTTGTCGATCTGTGCAACTATCAATAAGATGTCTATCAAAAGATAAACAAATTCGGATTCCATCCAATCAAGTTTGTGCACGAAGTAAATCACAAAGATAGGAAACCAATAAGAAATCTTCTTGTCTTCAAATCTTCAATGTACCTACACAAATAAACTTGATTCCACTTACGATCGATTTCGCACTTACCGGAGTCTGTTTACAATGGATTATCACAATTTTATCGTCAAATTTGAAAATTGATTTGAACTAGGGTTAAACCTTGATCGTCACAATTCTCTGAAAAATAATCAAACTAGGTGCAATCAAGATCTAACCATCGTTAGTTAACCAAATTAATATTCGAAAACTATGAACAATGCTAATTCTATTTTCCCACCAACGGTACTATCTAGACGCTTCTTGATCCCACAAAAGCCTTTAAACTAGATATTTCGCCTAATTAGGTTACTCTCCTCTCCAAGATAGAATTACAAGTAATACTATTAGTCGGTTACGCGGTGACTAAAAAATGAAGTGCTTGCGTCAAGATGATTTTGCAAGAGGGAAAAACTTCGTTATTTATTGACCAAGGTAGCTAGTTTGGGCACCAACGAATTTCCATAACCGAAGATATTCTAAAGATATGCAATAAACACCAATTTTCGGTTTTGTCTAATTCCAACTAATATCCAACTAATATACCAAAATCCCTCATGGATGACAACTCAATATTAGCTAGTATACAAGTATACTTTACTAATATATCTTCTAGAGATATGTTTTTGTAGGATCAGAATCTCGCAGCAATAATATCTCAGCGAGATTATCAACAACACAACAACGTCGCGGAACAATTTCAGAAATCATATAATAAACGACGATGTAGGATCAGAATCTCGCAGCAATAATATCTCAGCGAAATTATCAACAACACAACACAACATCGTCGCAGAACAATTTCAGAAATGATATAATAAACGACGTCAGCTAAAATCATGAGAAAGATGTGATGGTCCTGCGAAAATTAGAGAGTTTGCGAGATTAACATTTATAAGGTTGCGAGAATGTCGCAAACCATATCCGAAAATAAAGGATAGATTAGCTGTCATCTACTATGTATTTCCCTATAAATAGTCGTTCAGTTGTAAAGGAGAGGGAGAGATCTTTTTTGAGTAAGAAACAAGTAAATAGGAGAGAGAAAATCTAGAGCAGTGGGTATTCTTGATTCCTTTATCTTTTCTTGTAAGATTGTTCAAAGATTCATCAATAAAATTAAGATTGTTAATCTAAAAATGAGTTGAGTGTTAATGAAATCATATGAGGGGTGTAGTGTAGGATTTCCTGCAACTACATAATGACGCTAGAAACAGGGAGGCTGAAGATCAAAAGTTGAAGATTGTTGTTGAGATTGTTCAAATCAAGAAAGTGATTAAATAAATCAGTGAACCAGTTAAAAGAAAATGATTAGAATCAATGAAGATGAAAAAAGATTGGAGTGTAATATGATAACAAAAACAATGGTTAATGAATTCCATGAAAACATCAAAGGAAGAGTACATAAACGAAATTTTGAAGGAAGGAAGGTTATGGCGGTAGAAAAGACATCACCCTTGAAAGATTGGGAAAAGCAAAAAATCACATTCATGGCGGCAGAAATACCAAAAGAAAATTTGAACCACACATCTCCATTGGTTATTACAGTGCCTATTACACGAAAAGAGAAGGAGACAACAACAAAATCCACTGGAGAATGGATATTGAACAGAACTTTAATCGATACAGGAAGTTCAGTGGATATAATATTTTATCATGCATTCAGGGGAATGGGATTTAAAGATGAAGAAATGTCCAGTTCAACTTATTTTGTTCATGGCTTTGGAAAATCCACAACAAAACCTAAAGGAGAAATAGTGTTACGAATTCCACTAGGAGAGATCTTTTTTGAGTAAGAAACAAGTAAATAGAAGAGAGAAAATCTAGAGCAGTGGTTATTCTTGATTCCTTTATCTTTTCTTATAAGATTGTTCAAAGATTCATTAATAAAATTAAGATTGTTAATCTAAAAATGAGTTGAGTGTTAATGAAATCATATGAGGGGTGTAGTGTAGGATTTCCTACAACTACAGTTTTACTTGCTGGAAAAATAAAAACATATATTCGAAAATCTTAATAGAAGATTCTCAAACATTTCGGTTTAGGATCTCACCTTGAGTATCAAGGAATATCCTTGAACAGTAAGAGATAATATTTTAAACATGTTCAAATTACTCACTATGTCGACATCTTGAACTTTCCTAAATAACATCCCCATATTCTTAAAATCACACAATCCCTAAAGAATACGTGAAACCTTGAATATGACTTTGCTATAGGGATCGATCCTGCTATACATCCCTAACAGGGATCGGTCCTGCTATACATCCCCAATAGGTAGGGATCGGTCCTATAATAGATCTCCAAAAGAAATTGGACCACCAATCCCATCGACTCCTTTAAACCACGAAACAAGTTTCGCAAGTTTACTTCCTTAAACTCGTTTAATTAAACATATTTTTCTAGGTATGAAATCAATCCTAAGATCATTACACAATCTGTTGATAAGTTACAAAGATAGTGCATGTATCGCAATTACGAAGTTCAAAATATAAGCATTGAATTTCGTAATTCAATATACCAAAGTTGTGATACAACTTGTATATTATTCCTTGACACTTTGATCATAGTAAAATGATCAAGTCTCTAATACTAAAGTTTCATATATATAACTTAACATGTTATATTTTCAATCTAAACGACTTGAAAGTAACATAGATAGAAATGGAAACAAGTCAGGTCTTCTATTACTAACCTCGGGCATAAAGATGATGTGTTTGTTGTTGTCGACACATTTTTCGAATTCCCCAGGTCTTCAGAGTAATACTTGTATGTCTCAATATTTGTAGACTTTCTAGTCCAACTTAAAGAAGGTGACTCTAGTAATCTAATCAAGCGAATTTTACTTTTGTAACTAAAATATTACAACCCACCTTTACATACCAACATTTGGCAGGTTCAACCGAGCAATGCTCTAATAATCTCCCCTTTTGTCAATTTTAGTGACAAAACTCTAGTGCATATGGAGAATACAAGAATTAAAAGATAAAGATATTACATTAAAATCTCTTAACTCATTCTTCATATACTTGATTCAAAGTTTCAACAACACAATAACCTGCAGTTATTAAATATATAACTTTCATTGTTGAAGCATTTGAATAACAAAAAGATTTATTCCCCCATAATTTGTTTCTTTGTTTTGCCTTATTTCTCTTTTCTCAACTTATCTTCGGGAACACCATGGCACTGATCACTATGAATTAAATGACTAGGCTCAATTCTTCTAGCCAAATGTAGCTTTTCGGTGTAATAGCGCGCCACCGAACCAATGGAGGAGCCACGCTTGTAAGGATATGGTGCAAAAAAAATAAATCTCTCCATGACAGGAGATGAAAATGGGCTTTTAAAGCCATTTGTTACCAAAAACTAACATAACAACTATTGGGATTGGGAGTCAGATTAGAGCATGGATGTGCAATTCCACTCAAGTTCTAGCAAAAAAAAGGAACCCTGATTTTGGGCATACCTAAATCTTTCTAGGCATACAAAACAATAGTCCCATCTTGGGTGACCTTATAAGGGGTACCCTATGGGTAGTTCAATTACCTATATACCCTTAAAACAAAAATCTAAAATCAGTTTTCTAAAAAATCAAAATCAGTTTCCCTTAACATCTCTTCTTCCTCCTCTAGCCGAACTCTTCCCCCTCTTGCGAAAAAAAAGTTCATCATCGTGATTAATTGTCGATTCGTAAAAATTTGTTCGTAGGTTAAACTCAACCACATAATGACTCATACAAAAAAAAGTAGGAACTAGGCAAACCAAATCGTCTTCTAATCCATCAATTGAAGAAGAAGAACCAATTGAAGATGAAGGCGTAGAAAAAGAAAATCAACCACCAATTGAACCAGAAATTAAACCAACTGCATCTCCAACTCCGGAAATGAGGATAAGAAAGTAAGTTTTTACAAACCCAATCTCCTATTTCCTGTTTTTCATCGATTAAATGACGGTTACAGTGTTGGGTTCGGCTCAAAATTGAGTTGCGTTTTTAGCCGAACTGTTCTTCACAAAAGCTTCATGTACGTGTATATGAACAGTTCGGCATGAAATTTCAAGCCGAACCTAGTCACAGATAGAGATGCATAGGGTTCGGCGTATTCGATAATCATAATATGTGCCGAACCTAGCACATTTACGAGGTTCGGCTATTATGATATTCTCAATATGTGCCGAACCAATAACAATATTTTAACCCAAAAAATAACAAATTGATGTTCGGCTCATACGATTTTAGAAATATAAGCCGAACCAGTAATTATTTTTTTTCCGGGCTATTCAGGATGTTGTTCGGCTTACTATGAAACTTTCATATAAGCCGAACTAGTGTCTACACTACACCAAATCAAGTATTTCCTTATAGAAGAAAAGTGTTACAAAAAAATTAGAGCTAATTTCCCTAAATAAGAAAAATGGTTATCCATAGCCAGTTATATAATGTGTTAGTATTTTATCTAACGCTTTTAGTTCATTAGGAAACTTAAATAGGCTAACACATGCACTTCATTACGATTTTTTTCCTAACTATTGACATTTTATACTTCATAATTACTTGTAATGTAGAGATTGTGTTATAATGTTTGCTAACCCTCTGTATAACAGTTCAAGTGACTAATAAAGAGATGACATGTGTCTTGTTTTTCAAAATAGTCTAACTCATTTTCTACGTTAGGAATTCGTTAGATTTTAATACAAAAATACTGGCACTTTCAGGTGATCCTCTCCTGAAGCCACCTGAGAATGCCAGGTTCCGGTCACCTGGGAATTTCAGGCCATCCATATTTTCAAATTCAAATTTTGACACTGCAACTTACTGTAACCATTCTTATTTCTGAAACTACAATACATTCAGGAACAATTTACAGTGTAATCATTCACCAAATTGAATGGCTGAAACACATATAAGACATTCAGGTGTTAAAAAAATGATTTAGTTCATGTGCCATATACTAGACAGATGCTATACTGCTTTATATCTACTGGTATTCCAACATCATCAGTCGAAATTACCTCTACCCCTAGCTTAAATATGTGCTCAGTGCTGGTGTTTCAATTGTACTTGCAAGAGGACTTCTTCATTGACATTGTGAACTGGTTCCTCTTGCTGGAGTTGTAATAACGCAAGGATTCAAAGCTTGGATTCAAAGATTGATCGTGTATGGGCATCATAATAGCACTAGGTGATGATATTTCTAGTACCTGCACAGTTGTTTTAAGAAGTTAGGTGTAGTCTTATCCTTATCTGATACAACATACACATAAATATGGATATAAATACACTAGACTCTTCTCAGTGTTGTCAATCACCACATACATTTTCATAATGCATTCACACGAAACTAGAACACATGTCAATGACTATTTCCTATAGTTATTACAAGTTAATGTCGGCATGTAGGTAATACAATCACATAGATTTCATGAGTAATGCACTGTTGCTTACTATTCTCATCTAAGTACCCAGCTTGTTCCCTCATTTGCGCCTACATTAGAACAAGTATTGATATGTATTAGCGTACAAAATACGTAACCCAACATACAAAAACTCATGATACTTTCAAATTACTACACCAGCTACTTACTATGTAACCCTTATGAGTTATCTGAACTGTTATCATCACTGGATTCTTGCTTCTTTGTTGCTGGTGCAAGGAGCAGCTTTCTTTGCAATTGGTTGCTGCATCAATGGATTTTCTTTTTATCAATAAATCAACCAACCCAATAAAACCAATAAGAAAAATAGAACACTTTCAAATGACTATAGTTCTAATGAAAACTGAACTTATTATATAATATTACAAATGGTCCAGAAAAACTCACATCCTCAGAGCTTGAATCATCTGAACTATCATCAGTACTTGATTCGTTTTCTTCTTGAAATTTCCATTCTTAGTTAAAGGAGCTGCAACCTTTTTAGATGTAGCAGCAGCTAAGAGACAAACTTTTCTCAAACATAACATCTTTTAAATGCAAAATAAACAAACCCACAAAAAGAAAAGGTACTCACTTTCTCGGAATCACTATCAAATCCGATTCAGAGCAGCAAGATTCTGGTTTTTCCTTCTTAGCTGCTACTTGTTTTGTAACATGAAACACAGGTTCCTGAAATAACATGTGGGACAAACTAGAAATTAAAAACTACACATACATTACTTCAAGGGTATAAATAACACGGAAAGATTGCAGGACCTAGTTCTTACACATTTGCTTCTTCTTATGACCACCTTCTCAAATAATTTCCAGCCTTTTAAGAATTGCAAGCACTTGGTCCTATTGAAAGTAAGTAATCTAAAAGGGAGAACTTAACCGACTCTTCCCTACAACTTTGAGCTAAATATCTGCTGGGTAATGCTTTTTGCTTTGCATCATGGTGAACCAGTAAGAGCCACCTCTATTAGGACATGGTTTACAGCCTCAAACCTCTCAGACAATAGTAAGATACAATCCATAAATTACTTGCTGCAAGTCCCGCCAATTTATTCACTAATGCCTCACTTGTTGATGCACTGCCAATTTTCTTCTTCTCTGACCTACAAAAATCCCAATTAAATTGAACCCAAGAAATCAAATTACAAAAGTAAAGAAGAAAAAATTGAAATTGGATCTACAAAATTGAAACCCTTAAAAAACATTCCTCAAAAATTACACAAAAAGCATAGAAGATTCAAATATCCTAGTGCAAATCACACAGAAAACAAGTTGTATTAAAAAGGAAAAAAAAATTCAAAAATCACAAAATCAAAAACTAGCAAGAGATTCAGAGGTAGATTCACAAACCTTTGAACACAGCGACTCCTCCAAATGGACTTCCAAACTAACCCTGAAAAAAGGAGAATTAAAGAAAAATCAGTACCAAAATCTTAGTATGAAACCTTAAAATAAAAACCCAAAACCATTTTTCATGAAACCCTAGTACGTGAAATTGATAATATGAAACATTGAAACTGATATTCAAAATTAAAATTAAACTGAGACTGACCAGATTAAGAGATGCAGCCACTGTGAGCAATAGATGTGAAGGATTTTTGTTAGGCCTTGATTTGGAAATTTTGTTACGAGATAGGGTTTTGGTTGAGGCGGAGTTAGAGAGGAAAACAACCGAGAAAGAGAAAGGAAAGAAGAGAAAGAGGAAAGTGAGAGGAGAATTTTTTTTGGTTTTTGTTTAAAATTATGGACGGTGCAGATTGATCCTAGGTTCCTCATACGGATTGTGGAGGTTTTTGAACGGTGGAAAATTGGTTATGGATTCTCATACGGATTGATACAGGTGTGTTTCTTTTGAACCTTCATAAGACCAAAATCCAAATTTCGGTATTTCGAAATACTTTCATTTTTGGTAGGATTATATATTTTTATATAAGGAACATGCCATGGAAATCTTAGCTTCAAATTAATTGTTGTTTTGATGTTTTAGAGAAAAAGGTGACACACAACTGTGTTCTTTTGAACAGAAGTGTGTTTCTTTTGAACCTTCATAAGACCAAAATCCAAAGTTTTGTATTTCGAAATACTTTCATTTTTGGTAGGATTGTATATCTTTATATAAGGAACATGTCACCGAAATCTTAGCTTCAAATTAATCGTTGTTTAGATGTTTTAGAGAAAAAGGTGACACACAAGTGTGTTCTTTTGAACAAAAGTGTGTTTCTTTTGAACCTTCATAAGACCAAAATCCAAAGTTCTGTATTTCGAAATACTCTCATTTTTGGTAGGATTGTATATTTTTATATAAGGAACATGTCACGGAAATCTTAGGTTCAAATTAATCGTCGTTTAGATGTTTTATAGAAAAAGGTGCCACCATGTCAAGATTATGTCATTATAACCATGTCAAAAATATCTGACATGTTTAGTACTCAGGTGTAGATTCCGACATAATATGAGATGACATTGAGGATAATATGAACAATATTGGTAGGTTTATGATTTTGATGAAGATTCTGAGTTAGTGGAAGCAGAGATTCCTTTGGAATATTCCTCCAAACCTTAAACGTACCCCTATTCGCCAACTTCGAGGCATGAACCTGGCTTCGAGATCGAAACCTGGAGGTAAGTGGACTACTATAAGTCGAAAACTTCGTAAGACAATGAACCCATATAATATGCCAAACATTAGTAGGTTTATGACTCCGATGTAACTAGCAAGGTTTCAATATTAAAAATTAACGCATTCGTCTGAAGATGTATTTTTGACTTACAACGAAATAAATATTGCTCTGGAAAATAATATATACCATATTTTTAAAATCGAACTGAGGATTATCCTGGTGAATATTAAAGATAAGTTTCCATAATCGAACTTACAAAAAGCAAGATTTCGACATAAGTTGCACATATATAAATTGATAAGTAAATTACGAATCAACTAGGCCGACTTTTTAGCAGGATATATCATAGAAATTCGCAAAGGTGGAGCTAATGTGTCATTTCTAGATTCAAATATGGTTCAAGGCATACAAACACATGTCAAATTGAGTTTTCCATGTCTAGACTAAATATTAGCTTTTGGATAACAAGGTCAATCTAATTTCTCATAGGAAGTCTATAATAAAAACGGGATTGAGGAAACAGAGGTTAGTAAACTAAATCAGTAATTTCGAATCATTAATCGATTTCTGAGACAAGAATCAAATTTTGTTAATCAGAGATCAGTCAAGGCATATTTTGGTCCACACTCCACACAAAATCGGAAAATATCTAGTCACTATAATCAATTTTCAATCCAAATAGTAGGTTTCAGATAACAAGATTTCAGATACCAGGTATGCGTACCTAAATCATTTGTTTGTGAATTAGCCTTTTATGCTATGCAAACCCGATATGCATATTCGAGTCGTTAATCAGTTTCTGAGACTCGAATCTGATGTTATTATAAACTTCGAGTATTCCGTTAGATAACAAAACAAGTGAAAGGACGTTCTCAGATTGAGATTGACTTGTCTATACCAACTAGTTGGTTTCAGATAATATAAGGTCAATCTAATTTCTATCCGGGAATCCATTTGTAAAACAAGATTGAGGAAATGGAAGTAAGTGCATAAAATTGGAAGATCTGGAGTCACTTATCAGTGACTGAGACTCGAATCCTATTTTTGTATAAACTTTGGATATTTCGTTCGGTAACAATACAAACCAGAGTTACTCGTTTTTTGTGATTTGAAACCAGTGTTAACCGTCAACTTATTCGCTTTGGTTTAGTTATGCTCGATTACGGTTAACCGATATTTCTGTCAGTTTTTCAAAACTGAAATTTAACTAGAATGCTGCAAATCTGTCAGAACTGACAAAATTTTAACCAACACATTAAAATTGACAAACAATAACTAAAACAAAAATATTAACAATCGAAAATCATGTGAGAGCAACAAAAAGAACAACTGACAACCAATAACTTAAACAAAAAGATTAACAATTGTGAAATCAAAGCAAGGGATGGTAGTATTGATATT
Source organism: Papaver somniferum (assembly GCF_003573695.1). Lineage (NCBI taxonomy): Eukaryota > Viridiplantae > Streptophyta > Magnoliopsida > Ranunculales > Papaveraceae > Papaver > Papaver somniferum. The sequence goes on along the minus strand of NC_039362.1, from coordinate 195,324,465 downwards.
ATGATATAGTAGGAATGTAAAGTAGGATGTCAGAATTGCTACTGCCCTCCATGACCATACATCCATAGCCCAATCTATCTGTTTCTTAGGTAGTGTTCTGTACTTTAGTTAGTGCGCAAAAAAATTTCATGCTCCTAATGGACTCACCAGTTCCTGAACGAAGACATAAAAGGAAGTTCCATTAGAGTTCAGTTAAGATGGACGACTTTTTCAAGTGCAAATCTTTAGATATTCGCAGTTCAAACTTGGACCTCGTTACGTAAGAAGACTACATGCAGCATGGACCAGCCAACAATGGGTATAAAAAGAAATCATGATAATATGCAGGTTTCAAACTTAGTAGTTAGGGTGGAGATATTATAAGTTCGTTGAGATAACATAAATGTGAACCGGCAGCATTTATAAGTGTAAAGCGGCAACATTTTTGCAATACGTGAATAGAGCTACTTAGAGCACTATCTAGAACCATGAGCCCATGGTATAGCATGAGGAATGCACATTACATGGCTGACAGAGCATATAATTCAAACAAATCAAGAGGATTATGCCATGTCAGCCATCTAATTCAACAACACCAGGAGGCCGAAAGATAGTAAAATTGATAATTAACTACTCTTCCTTGAAATAATGATAGCAATCCGTGATTTAAAACAAAACTGTCTCTAAAAACAACCACTGGGTCAAACTAACACTAATACACTCAATCGGATCAAAGGGTCCAGTTAAAAAAAGAAGTGCAGATCCATTGGCACATGCTTCATAGTGACAGAATACGATGGCGATTTTCATTTATTTCTGAACTTGGTATCAAGATGGATTAAACAAGAAAACCTAGTAGCATGACGAATTGACAATATCCGTACCAAGTACATTTGACTACTAAACATCAGTAATCTTTGGACTTATAGAACTTCAAATTCATTTGTACCCGGTATCCCCACTATATGTACTAACCTCAAGAAAGGTTACCATCAAACTAGCCCCACTGTTAAGCTTAACCAAACTAACATGATGTATCATTTGTATCCAGTATCCCCATTTTTAAGTGTGAAGCGGCATCATTTTTGCAATACGTGAATAGAACTAATTATAGCACTATCTATAACCATGAGGATCGCACATTACATGGCTGACAGGGAATCTAATTTAAACAAGTCAAGAGGATTATGCATACAGTTACAGATCACACTACTCGAAATTATAAGCTGACACTTAAAATTGAGACAGGGGATACCATCTATGGTTTTGCAATAAGTGAATAGCACTAATTAGAGAATGGCAGATATATTAACGAATGTTCATCCAAATGTGAACTACATTCTCTTAAAATTTTCTAAGTTTGGTCAGTGGATGAACTATTAGATGCGCATTGAAAAGAAGCCTCACCTCTTCAGGGGTACAACCAACCTAATCAGTAATCTTTATATGCCTTTGCAGCTTCAAAACTAAACCATTTACAGATCAATAACCATTGAGAAAATAGAAATCTCTTATACAGTCTTTAACAATTCAAATGGTGTGTCTTAGAGGCCTTAGCCATTTTCGACCATTCCGAACTATATACATGTATGTGTGCAGAAAGCATAGAAACCTAATAAAAAAAAATTACTATAAATTTTTTAAGAAGCTACGGCATCACAGGTTAACAAAGTGCATTAGAAATATGAATGCATGTGATGAAGAAACGGTATATATACACATTCATAATTTTTACATTACCCTCTCAGGAACTTTGCTGAACACCAATGTCTTAGCAATGGGTGAACAATCAATTCCAGTGACATCTGACCAAAGCTAGCTTTGGGTTCCAGGAGATTTTAAGGGATCAAGAAACAAGATTTGCAAATTGGTGGCATTGTGACAAGTAATACGAGAGGTAAGTTCTAAATTAAAGGATCTCAATTATACCCATTTGGTGGTGCTGTATTGAATTATATGTGCATATTTTTCTCGATAACCCTTAATACAGAACACTGATGATGGTACTCGTATGACCACCTTCTCAAGTGCCTTTAGAAACAAATAAAGATCCATCTTATGGTTCCAAATACTGACAATACGGTAGCTGACACGCTATAGATAAATAAAGATACTAGAGACAAAGCTCAAGCATACAGGTTTAAGCGTGGTCGACCACCACTTAACAACTATGATGAAAGAATAAAGTTTTTGCCCAACTTAAACAAAAATCAAAACTGGGGGCAAAAAAGAACAAAAAGAAACAGTGGAGTGCAGTATGATAATACTAGTACTGTAGTTGATTAAGCGACAATGAAAATTAAGCTTATATGTAAGGAAATTAAACTCCCACTGGTTCCATCGTTTTGATTAAGTTAATATGGATATTTTAGTTCAGTGTCAACTAAAAAGTTCCCATAATCAATCTGAACAGTGGTGTTCAATCATTTTGATATCAAGTAATGGCAAGAGCTCTTCTGTTTTTAAAGGGAGGTCAGGTGTCAACTAGAAAATCAAACAAAAATGTATAGAACAAGGAAGGAGAAACAACAAAATTCCAGAAAAAAGCACTCACTTATGATTCAATCCTCTTTTTACAGAAAAGATTGAAACTTTATTAATTATTTGAGATTCAATGCTCAAACCCGGATCAGGAAAACATAACATTATCATTCTCAAGAATGCCAAATTGCATACAAGTTAGGCTAACACTTCATAAGCACGAACAAAAACATGGTATCAAAATTCAGCAAAAATATATTTGAGGTGGAAGTTCAACTTAGGTAACACTAGAACCAGATCAAATTCACCTCGAAATTACTTTACCTCCCAACACCGGCTCGGTTAATATATGAATTTTCAATCAATCGATTATTGAGAGCAAACACATTTTGGGCAATATCATGCATTTAGGTTAGTCAATGTAAATCTAATTTCTAAACCCAATGTTACAATAATCCAGAGATCACCAGATTCACATAGAAAGAAATCTGAGAGACTCGATATTAGAAACCTAAATTGCTATCACCATCTTAAAGCAACAAAATGAGGAAGAAAACCAACCTGTAATTGATAATTTTCTAGCAAAATTAGGCAAGGCTGAGATCCAATCCTCTAATTCCTTCACCTGATAATGGAGACCAAAATTAAACGCCTTTGAGAATTTGGGAAACCAAAATTAAACGCCTTTGAGGATTTGCAGGTGTGGAAATTAAGGAAGGGAAGAAAGATAATGGAGTTCTGCAGGTGTGGTTTCGGAAGATTCAAGGAAATACCAAAATAGTTTAGGTTGCGGTTCCCATTTCATTTTGGTTCCAGAATGTAAGTTCTTCTCAGGTTCTAGAACTTAAATCGGTTCCCAACAAAAGATTTATAAAATATTAAAACTCTATTTTGCATTTTCTAAATCCAAAAATAAATTATTGTGTTACCTATGCCTAGATGTGTTACTAAGAAAAATGATAAAGAGTTATAAACATGGGGTTCATTTTAGCATACATCAAATTTTGGGTAGAAATAATTGTAACAATGATTTAGTATAAAGTATGTTAGAAATGAATAACTAATAATATAACACCATGAATAGTTATTTAGTTTTTGTGAATTAATTCCTAATTATGGTAACTATTTTTTAATTTGCTAACTCTTTATAAGGGTTACTAGAATCATAATGGATCATTTGAGTTAGCAAAATAAAACTAGTTAGGAAAGTCATTGTTAGAAAAACCTAGATTTGGTGTAGTGCTAGCAAAAAGGTTGGAATTGAAAATTATAGATTCGGCGCATGCAGTAAACAGATTCATTGAGCCGTACCGTTGATCAATTGGTAGATTCGGCTCATAGATGTGAGCCGAACCTCAACCTGTTTCACCGAACCATGATCCAAAAAATCATATAAACAACCTTTATAATTCTGAAAATTATCTTAATCACTAAACAAAATATTTAATCACTAATCAATATTACTAACACTAATACGTAAAGGGCAGATTTGCCATTAAAAAAAATTTGGGTTAAGAAGTTATCTGATTTTGCTATTTCATAACTTTTTTTTGTCTTTATTCAATATGTCCAGAAAGATTTTGGTATGCCCAAAATCAGGGTTCAAAAAAAGAGAGCTACAACTTCCTCGAGCGCCATCAAACCTTTAGAACGTGGTTTTAATCCTCATACACCACCATCATCTTAAAATCTGGCTGCACCTCTTTTAATTCCATTAAAAGCCTTGACATGACTCAAAATTTGTATCACTACACAAAATGTTATTCGTGACTTAGAATTTGCGTGCCTTCTAATCCAAATTTTCTGAGGTAACATGAATCTTTTGTTTTGTTTTGTTTTCGTATTTTTGTTTTTTTTGGGTCAATCAACAAATTTCAGTCAAAATGTTTCAACATGACTGAAAACATCTTTATGTAATAATTAAAATAGGGAAAGAATCCGTTGACATGGTTATAATGACATAATCCGTTAACATGGTTGTCAATTTTTCTACCAAGCGCAACCGGCAATGAATTTAAAGCTAATATTTTGGCGACATGTTCCTCGTATAAAAATCTACATCCCTACTAAAAATGAGAGAATTCTAAAATACGAAACTTCACCATCCACAAATTTTAATTTCAACCGTTAATCTTCAACGATTGATATTCAAAATGGTAGATTGTGGTCTTATACATCTCGGAATGCTCTCATTTTTGGTAGGAGTATAGAGACTTATAAGAAGAACATGTCATCAAAAAATTAGCCTCAAATTCATTGCCCGTTGAATTTGGTAGAAAAATGGCACTAAAATGTTAAGATTATGTCCTTATAACCTTGTCAATGGATCCTACCCCATTAAAATGTGTGACCTTACCCAAATTCGCCAGATACCCCAACTTTTACTTATTGAACCAAAACTGGGCTTTGTGGCGGAAATCTTTTCCTTATCTTTCCCTTATCTTTCCCCGTCACTTCGGATTTTTAATTCAAAATCCTCCTAATGATTAAAAATTGACAAAATCTGAATCGGGGACATCTACACCTCCGTAGATTCGTGTTTTTGTTTTTTGTTTTTAACAAATAAATCAGGATAAGGCTAATTCTTATGGGTTAGATTGAGCTGCTAGATTGGCCAAAAAGTAGGGATGAACAAAAATTCTGGAACCGTGAATTTCACCCGTATCCGTCCGTAAAATTATGGACGAAACCAAATTCGCAAAATTTATGGACCGGACATGAGTGGGATTCTCAAATCCGCACTTTTAACGGTTTGATTGCGGTTGGACTTTGAAATCCGCAATTTCACCGGTACCGTTCCTCACTTAAATATCAATGTTAGAATACTAATGTTAGTATGCCTTCTTTAAATTTAATACAACAGATCACTGAATAATCTGAGATGGCACTTGTCGTGAACAGATTCGACCCTAGCATCAACATCAGACAGATCTCGTAGCCAACATTAGTTATTACTAATTGCACTAGATGGCACACGTCACGAATAGCCTAACTGGTTCAAATTCTACCACTACTCAGTGAGTAATTTGGTATCAGTTTTATTATAAAAATGAAAGAAAACTGGATTACTATAGCGAGAAATAACTGAAAATTTAAAGAAGGGATAGTAACATTAGTATTCGTGAGCACAAGATTGTAGAAATGAGGAGATGGAGATACGTACCATTGTTATTCCTCACTCAAATCAATCTTGAACGTAAAGCGAAACGATGATTGATTACTTGGTATTTTGTAGAATTATGTATTGTTTAATTTGTTTTTTATTTTATTTTGTTGACTAAATCCGCGGGTGATTGGACCGGTCACGGTTGGATTTTTCAAATCCGCAACTTTGAAGGATTGGACGCGGGTGATCCCTAATCCGCATCCGTCCGTCCGTTGCACATCCCTAACAAAAAGTGTTGCAAATCAAAAAATAAGTATGGGAAAAAAGTTAACACATGTACCTGCTACTTCTCTCTCCTAGCATTTGCTCGCAGTTCAACTAGCAGCTAGTTTCAAAAGCTGAACCGTTCATCGCTCAAAAAGTAACCAAAATGCTGAACCATTCAGCGCTGGGAGAAAATATTCTGATCTAACGACTGAGAATTAAAGCGCTGAACCAAACAGCGCTCAACGCTGAACTGTTCAGCGCTATATGGTGGTCCCGCTACGTGGTCTTCTAATCTAGCTGCTAGATTAGCCATCCCATCGGACTTAGGAGGTTATCCTAGCTGACGTGGATGGCCAATGTAGCTGCTAGATTAGAAGACCATAGGAGTTAGCCTAACCCTGAGATTACAAAGCAAAAAATGTGGTATCACTCATTTGAAGAAGGCTCACCAATACAGAGTTTATAAGTGGCTCCTTCCACTGCTTACACAAACAAGTAGAGTGCACGTGCGTTCCACGTCAATAAATAATGATTTTTCATAACGTACTTTATTTAGAACTTAATTATTAATAAGAGTAATATTTATTTAGAACTCAATAGTAATGTACGATTGAATTTGGAGTTACAATTAGGCTCAACTATTTCTCAAATTCTTTCATTAAAGGGCTATTTCGACGTACTTCTAATTACCAAACCTCGTAAGATTAGTGGTATTCGTATTTCCCCAAGATTAATGATTACCAAGAGTGTTTTAACGCAGTTGATCTATTTATTTGGGTATTTATAGTATTATCCTCTAGGCCATTACCGATTGTCATATGAATAAGGCAAAACCACTTCCATCTCTTTTACTACTGATGCCGGAGTAACGGATGGATTATTGCCGAAGTCACCAACAACGGAACCAAGGATTTATGCCTGCATGGGAGATTTTTTTTCTTTGGATGGATTTGTAATAGCAAATACATACTTGAAGTGAGAAAGGCCCAACACGCTACCTTGTAGCAATGATTATGGAATGTTTCGAGAAAACGACGAATTTTGGTCATTACCAAATGACCGCTAGCACGGTGAAAGACTATCAAAAAAATTTAAGATGCAAATTTTAACACACAAACATATTCTCACCAGAATACTTCTATTCAAAAAATGGATGAATGATACAACTAACGTGTATTATGAAATACTAAAGTGGTAAAATTTAATACTTCTATTTGGATACTTCTATAAGCAAAATCCTAAAGTGTATGCTAAACCAGTTGACCTTCATGGCACTTGACAAATTTGTAGCGATTAGCTGGTGCACCGTAAAGAGGTACATATGTTGGAGCATGTGGCGCACTATAAACCACATATATATAGTTAGGATAGTCCCACATGGAATAAGAGGAAGTACATGTGGTGCCTAATAAGTTTAGGCATCTCCTTACATAGCACCGAGGTCTTTTAGACTAAACCCTACACCTGCTGTAACGGGTGGTCAAGTGGGGACAATATCGGTGCTATGTGGTCGGGCCCAGAAGTAGGGTCTGCAGTCCGTGAAGATCCTAACAACTGGTATCAGAGTCTATGGTTGGGGCTGCTGTCCGGACGGAGAAGTGGTTGTGGATGTCACCCGCTTTAGGGCGCAGGTGGAGTCAGACTCAAGGTGGAGCAGGCAAGGCCCAAAGTAGATCTGGCGCTCAAGGTGGAGTTAGTGACACACCCATTAACTCAGATGGAACAGGGTTCTAGGTGGAAAAGGCTGTGCTCAAGGTGGAGTTAGTTCTAGCCTTCCCATTAACTCAAGATGGAGTAGGGTTTCAGGGCGCGTAGTGATAATAATCATGTTCGATGGGTAGCATATACTGACGGTAATCATATGGTGGAGTATGATTGGATTGGTGAGGTGGTTTAATCTCTCCAAGGTCGAGATTGTTGGAGTATGTGGCGCGATGTAAACCACATATGTATAGTTAGGATAGTCCCACATGGAATAAGAGGAAGTACATGTGGTTCCTAATAAGCTTCCTCCCTTGGACATCTACGGATCACGGCTACACACTACGATCAAGAGTTGTCCATTCATCGTCTTTGCGTGCTCCCTTTTTCGCAACTCCACCCAATGGATCAGCAAGGTCTTTCTCATATAGGTAGCCTTTCATCCGAGACTTCCAAAACGCAAAGTTCTTCCCATTAAAAACTTTAACCCTGACTACCGTGCTGTCGTTATTATCACCCATAACTCCAACTCCAATCGTACTACGATAAACCCTAAAGCTCTAACCCGAGCTCTGATACCAGTTGTCAGGATCTTCACGGACGGACCCTACTTCTGGGCCCGCCCACATAACACCGATAACCCGATCTCTGATACCAGTTGTCAGGATCTAATACCAGTTGTCAGGATCTTCACGGAAGGACCCTATTTCTGGACCCGACCACATAACACCGATATTGTCCCCACTTGACCAACTGCTGCATCATGTGTGGAGTTTTAGTCTAAAAGGTCTCAGTGCTATGTAAGGAGATGCCCAAACTTATTAGGCACCACATGCACTTCCTCTTATTCCATGTGGGACTATCCTAGCTATGCGTATGTGGTTTACATCGCGTCACATACTCCAATAACATAGTGATGTAGGTAACCATTTGAGTTTGACAAACACTTATTTGACAGATAATCAGAAATACAAGACGTGTGTCTCAGGTGGGATAATATGATCTTGTTGATGTCTGAATCGGAAGTGAAGTCCCAGATAATCAACCAATGTAAAGGGTATTCATCATTTTTGTTTTTTCTTTTGTTTGTAGTTCCAGAAGATGTTGATTCAAATTCACGAAAAGAGAAAAATTGGGAAAGAGAAAAGATTGGGAAAAGGAAAATTAGGGTTTGAGAAAGAATGATTAGTTAATGAGTTAACGTATTGGATTGAAATTAGTAGTTAATGTTGTTTGTTCGATCTGGAATTTTTAGTTTGAATGTCGACCATTTTCGCCTCAGAACCGTTGATGAGAAAAAGAAGAAGAGAGAAGATAAGAAAGATAGATATCTTCGTTAGTGTTATATAAAAATTCGATTTAGTCCTTACAAAGTATAGCTAAACTAAATTAAATAAAACCCCCATAATAAGTTCTATATACACCGAAATCCTTTATCATCTGGACGGTTAAAATTAGATTAATGGGTTGAAAAGTCATCTAATCCAATGGTTCTTATCTGATGTTCACACGAAAAATTTAAACGCAGGAATTTCCAGATCCAACGGCTGATTTTTAGAGTCAGCAGATCTAGCGCCCGAATTTCATTCCGTGTTTTTAAATCGGGTAACAATTTCAGTTTGTCTTGCGCTCATTAAGGGGGGAGATTTTGTTCCACACACCTATTGGCCAAGAGTTCTGCCAGGTAGTTTTCTGAAATCGGAATAAGACTAAGTTTTGTTAAATTCCTAATACACATTAAAAAGTTTTTGTTGTTGCCTGCATACAACTTGGTTCTATTTTTTCACCATCTCTAACTGAAATCTAACAGCTTCAGGGACTTTCTGATTTATTCCGTTTTTGATTTGTTTTGCTTATTTATTCCGTTTTTGATTTATTTTTACTCGTTTAGTCCTTAGGAATCCCTCTGTATCTCTTCCTAATAAAATCCCGATTTGCAAAATCTAAAACACTAAACTAATAGTAAGAATCAAATTTAAGTGGAGCAGTATATATATATATATATATATATATATATATATCTTTTGAGTTTGCAATTTTTTTTTTATTATTATTTTTTAATGAATTTGCAAATCGGATTACGCAATTTCCTGCAAAGATATAACAAAATATTTGCGTTATGGGATGCAGTACACCCAGCTGAAAAGCTATACGGCATATTAGCCTACACATTGATTAGTACAACCACAAACTAGAAAAGCAGGGTGGTATGAAAATAACTACTGAAACAGAGAAATGAGTACCACAACCAATGCTTGATTTCTTTCATCTAAAACCACTGTTTGATGAAAACGGTCCCAAGCATGTAAGACTCAAATAAATGAGTTACATGCTTAGACATAAACATACATCATGTATATATGTATGGGTGTGCCTCACTTTGTACAGGTGACTTAATAATAAGGGTGTACACCATGCACATGAAAATTAATGTAACAGGCATGTATGCCCTTCAAATGGCACGGGCATGGTGGACTCAACATCATTAATATTTTCCTCCACCAACAGTTTTTGGCTTTTGCATTTCTGCCAAACCAAAAAGCTTCACCTAAAATTGAACTACATCATTAAAACACATTAATATCTGTCACTTACATATCTGATCACTTCTTCTTTTTGTTCTTGGGATTGGATTTTGATTGAAATGGAGGAATGTGATATTTCATCATCATCCATTTTATTATCATTCATGGTACTACTACTTTTATGTCCAAGCAATAATGGAGTAGAAGCAGGGAAAGTTAGAGCGATAATAGTTTTTGGAGATTCATCAGTTGATGCAGGAACAATTTTATTCCAACACTTGCAAGAAGTAATTTTGAACCTTATGGTCGTGATTTCGAAGGTGGCAAACCAACCGGACGGTTTTGTAATGGAAGAATATCGCCTGATTTCATGTCTGAGGCTTTTGGATTGAAACCGGTTGTACCTGCTTATTTGGATCCAACGTATAGTATAAAAGATTTTGCCACTGGAGTTTGTTTTGCTTCTGCCGGATCCGGTTACGATAATGCTACTTTTGATGTGATGGTAAGTTTTGATGAAAAATTTCTTAAAAAGTGATAAATTTAAGAGTAGTATACATAGTGCATTTGTCTGATACTTTGAATTTGATTAATGTAGTCAGTGATACCTCTATGGAAAGAAGTGGAATATTTCAAGGAATATAAAGAAAAATTAATCAGTTTTTTTGGTGAAGAAAAGGCCATGGAGACTTTGAATGAAGCACTATATGTAGTAAGTATAGGAACCAATGATTTTCTTGAGAATTATTTCGCCGGTCCTCGTCGGTCTGCACATTTTACAATGGCCGAATACCAAGATTTGCTTCTCAGTATTGCACAAAACTTTCTTATGGATCTTTATCAATTGGGTGCTCGGAAAGTATCCGTAGCCGGGTTGCCTCCAATGGGGTGCTTACCCTTAGAAAGAGCTACAAATCTCAAGTCAAAGAATGCTTGCAAAGAAGATTATAATAAGCTGGCTCTAGATTTTAGTACAAAGATTAAGAATTTAGTGACCAAGCTGAGAAGTCTACTTGTTGGGTTCAGACCAGTTTTTTCAAATGCGTATGATCCGATTTTAGAAGCCATTCAGAAGCCTGAAGTTTTTGGCGAGTTTAGTTTTCTTCATTTCTTTAGTTTTCCGATTCATGTATGTACTATCCTTTTATTGAATCGGTCAAATATAGAACGGGTGAGTTTGACTATATATCCATCCCCAATGTGATTGTAGGACTGGAGACAGTAGAGGTTGGATGCTGCGGCACCGGAATATACGAGATGGGTGTTTTATGCCATGCGGACAACTCATTATCGTGTACAGATGCAACCAAATATGTATTTTGGGACGCATTCCATGGTACTGAGACACTGAATCAGATCGTGACTGATTACTTGTTGAAAACAAGCCTTGCGGAGTTCGTAGGAGAATCTTGAGATTTATAAATCCAAAAACATTAATGGAATTTTCAGGTTTATTATTATAACTCTACATCCATAAGGAGTGGTTGGCAAGTCCATTCTAAATAAACGGAAAATGGGTCATTTGTCCAAATATTTTTAAATCACGGTTCAAATGGACGAGTAAAAAATAGTTTTGGTGAAATGCCAAAAAAAGATAGTAAGGATGGTTTCATCCTAGCTTAAATTTAAAAAATACCAAGGATGAAATTGGATACATCCTGTGTAAATTAAAAATAAGAAAAAATATTTGAAAATGGGCACGATGAAACTGGTTACATCCTGCATATTTTTACATTTTTGTCCATTTAAACAGTATCAAAATCTAACTGTCCATTTCATCCAGGAATTGTTGATTTTGGTCTTTTTAACCAATTTTGTGCTAAATAAAATTCCAACAACATCTTATCCTCCCTTGTACTCTACTTTCTCTTGTTCATGAAATTTCATGGGAGTTAGGTGGGGCATATACCCTAAAGATTTACCGGTCGAAGCAGTTGATATTGGATTGACGTAATTTCAACCATGAATTTATTTCATTTCCTTTTCTTTATTAAGTTTTTTTCCGCAAAGCTGAGATTTTATTAATAAAAGGGAAAGCAAACGCAAAGAGGGAAACAAACCGAACCCATTAGCTAGTTTACATTTACGTGCTTAATCTCGTTGAATTTTGGTGTCTTCAAAGTTGATGAAGATATATGACCTACTTTTTCGGTGAGGTTATTCATGGATATTTGTGTCATGTAAAGGACCACCTTTTCGAAGTCATTTCACACCTCTGTGACGCTGTCGCATAAGAGCAGTGAAGCAACAAGTGATCAGCTGATTTTACTCCGTCACAAAGATGGCTGTTCATAGAAGTGTTAATTCCTGTGCGATGCAACATATCTCTCTGCACCCCAAGCACGTATATAACGACTGTTTTAATCATTAGTCATCAAGATGATCACCAGACTTGTCGTGCCTGACAGAGTGCAAATGTTAAAAAAGGGTATGAGTCGTATGACCAAATGAAGCACGTATTTGGTTCATTGATGTTTTAGAGATTTTGTATATGCGTTCAAAAAAAATTTATGCAAACCTAATAAAGCAAGTCATTAATTGAAATGGAAATTTATGGCCAAAACATTTCAGCAAATTAATAAAAATTATTTTTTTACCTATAATCATCAAAATATTACCATAAGTTACAAAAAGAGAATATCTTAATGCAGTAAGTAAAAAATTCTAACATTTTTTATGCCAAAAATCAGATATATCGTCTTCTTTGATCAATATTCTTCTTACTCACATCTCAAAGTTAACAACAATCAACAATGGCTACACCACTTTCCAATACTTTGTTTATTGTTTATCTAGCTATTGCCTCCTTCACCATTAGTTGTTGTTATTCTCAACATGAAGACTGAAAGGTTTGTGTATATATATATATGATCATGTCTCTATTGCGCATTGCGGCTAATTATCTCGACACTCTTATAATGAGTATATTGATGGACGCAGGTTTATATTGTATACATGGGTGAGCTTCCAAGTGAGGCTGAATATAGCCCTTTATCTCACCACGAAACTATCTTACAGGATATCGTCGAGGGAAGGTACGTAACAAGATAACAATATAATAGTTCTAGTTGATTGACTAAACAAAAGAAAGAGTTGTCAACTGGTAATAACAAACCTTTCATGCAGCTCCGTGGAGGACACATTAGTTTACAGTTATAAAAGGAGTTTCAATGGATTTTCAGCCAAACTCACCGAAAAAGAAGTTCAAAAGCTTTCTGGTATATACACCATCAAATTTGTTGCTGGTCATAGATTCGTAATACGTGTTATAATATACGTTGTGCTTGTGTCTGTGTGTGTGCATGCATGCAGATATGAAGGGTATAGTTTCGGTCTTTCCAAACCGTTTCTTTCAACTCCAAACTACGAGGTCCTGGGATTTTATAGGTCTTACTAAGAATGTGAAAAGAATTCCTTCTGTTAAGCAATACTATAATTGGTTTCCTCGATACTGGAATCTGGCCAGAGTCTGCAAGTTTCTCGATGCTGGGTTTGGTCCTCTTCCTAAGAAATGGAAGGGTACCTGTGATGGTGGTCAAAACTTTACATGCAACAAGTATTTTTCTAAACTTTGTGTTCTTTTCAAATCTTCACAAAAACAATTTAAACCGTCACGCCTGTAGAAATTACTGTTTAACCCAGTTTTTCATGACCTAGTTAATGGCTAGTCCACCCGTGAAACTAATTTACTCGCAAGTCCAAAAACATGATTATTTACTCGTTGGTCCGAAAATTTTGTGGAAATTATAAAGTGTGTTTTCTAAATACCTAAAACACCCTTCCAGATATAATTAGTATCAATAATTAACAATATCAATACATATGTTAATATGTAGTAACATATGTTACTAGTAACATATATATATCCATACATATTAATATGTACTAACATATGTAGTATGTAGTATCAATACATCTCAATACATATTAATATGTAGTATATAATATCAATACATAACATAATACATATGGTTATGTAGTATCAATACATAACAACATCAATATATAACATATTGATACTACATACGTAGTATCAATACATAACATATTAATATGTAGTATCAATACATAACATAACACATATTGGTATGTAGTGAAGCTAATGGAGAGCAAAAAGAGGGTCTTACATAGTATTATATGTTAGGGTTAGCAGAATAATTTTATTCTTTTCAAACCCTTTTTGGACTAGCGAGTAAATAATTTCTCATGCTGGACTAGCCGTTAACCCGGGACGGGTTTAGTGGACTAAACAACAACATATTCAGCTACCCAAATTGCTTGTCAGGCCGGGCAGGCCAGGTAATAAGTAATAACACTTATTGTGAGGCCCAAAGTCTTATCAAGGCCCATTTTCTTGATCAGACCAGGCAGGCCAAACAGGCTACAGGCTTTTTCAGGGGCGAAGCCATCCCATTGCAAGAATGTGCACTTGCACCCCTGCCTGGCTCCAAAGCCTATTTCAAGCCCAACAAGAATTGTTTTCTATATACAAGCTTATTTTTGCTTCTTCGCACCCCTATTTTTTTTTATACCCCGTAAAAAATTTTTGCACCCCCATCTCATGATTCTTGGCTCCGCCCATGGGTTTTTTGTACTTTTGAAGTTCTGTAATTATTTTTTGAATTTGGAGATCGAATGACCTATAGTTTGAAACAATTTTGAATAATTAATCTTCTAAATATAGAATAGAAGTAAAAAAATAAAACTTTAAATCCAAAATATAATCAAAACATATAACCATTTATTTCAACCTAAAACTAAAACTCTTCAGAAAATTTAAACGAAATCATATCGAATTGTTTAGGCAGGTAGCCGACCAAGTATCATATTTTAGTCAAAGCCCGGGCCCGTCCATTTAAGCTAGGGGTGTAAATTCGGGCAGGCCGGGCCGCCCGACCCAAAAACTAAAACAGGCCGGGCAGGCCAGGCTTAATATTTGTGAGCCCGTAAACAAATTCAGGCCGGACAAGCCGGGCACAAGTAGATAATTTGCTACCCAAAGACCGCCCAAAGCCCGCTTTTTATACGGGCATGCCAGATCGGGTCGGACATGCCACTATTTTGATTTTTTTTTTTTTAAGTTTAAATTTTCAAATGAACAGTATTAAATACAATATCCTTTCCTTTCCAACATCGCATATCGTAAGTGATAGTATTATTTTATATTTAAATTACACTGACAAATTTTTAATTTTAGCCTATAATAATTAATTAATTAGAGTACAATAAACTTTCTAATAAGAAAATATATTACCATTAATGTTTTGAAAAGGTTAATTATAAGTAAAAAAAATTATATATTTTATTTTTCTTGACACAAAATTGACAATTATAAAATTGTAACTTTTAAGTCTTTTTAAGAGGATATTAAATGATTAATGACACATAGAAGACTTTCAGGCCGGGCACCAGACCGGGTATTAGGCCGGGCATCATAATTAATCGCAAAGCCTGAGACCGCCCAATAAATTAATCCAGGCCAGGCCGGGTGGTCCATGACGGGCCATAACAGGCTTTGGGCTACTTCGGGTACAGGCGAGCTCGGGCGGATACACGCAGGCCGAGTATTTTCGGGTATTATTTACACCCCTAATTTAAGCTAATCAGGCCAGGCGGCCATAACGGGCCAAAATATGATTTGGTCTCTTATGGGTACTGGTAGGCCGTGTCCTTTCGGGTATTATTTAAGCCCTACTTATAAATCTCTACGATTTGCGCATTAATGTGCAGCAAGCTGGTAGAAAGGAAAAGAAGTACCTAAAATAGCCTGCAAGTGCACATGGAAGTTGAAGCAAGAAAAAGTAAATAAGGGTTTTGTCCACAGGGACTTGGAGGATTTGCTAAAGTTTTCTAAATTTCTAAAGTTATCTGAATTCAAAAGAAGGTACTAAGGCTTTTGATTCCACTACTTGACCCTAGGCTAAGGAAATTATGATGCAATGTATGTCTTGTTCTTTCATGAAAGACTACAATGAGGATTCTACTAACTATCCTAACCAAATTACCCCTAGCATCAGTTGTCTTTAATCAGCACAACTAATCACAGGCATTTAGCTCCTCTAGCTAGTTTAGCTTAAGGAAATCTCTCTAGTGGATTGAATTCTTGGCCAAAGACCTAGCTCCACTCCTAGTATCAGCTGTCTTCTAACAGCACAGGTGATCACAAGCAGGTAGCCCAAATGGCTAAGCATTCATCCTAAGGCAATTCAGCTCAATAAAAGAACATACAAATACATTAACATTCCTAGCATATGATCAAGAGCTTCCTCTAAACCCTAGCAAGTGAATTAGAACATGGACATGCTTGTAATCATGATACTAACAGGTATAAACATGCTCCACATTACACAACATACAATTCACATTCAACCTTTATGCATAAGAGAGATTCAACATGGATGAATTGAAAATGAATTTTGAAATTAATACTGAACTGCAAATATTGCTCACTGGCTAGCCCAGAGATGCCGAATTTCACAACCCCTAACACCCTTTTATAGGTACAACAGAAAGAATTCCAAAATCCCCAAATCAGTGAAATTAGGGTTCTGACAAAAAGTGAGATTAAATCACCTAATACATTGAAAACTAATCGAAAACTTTCACCCATGCCCCTAATTAGACGTACACTAACTTTCCCCCCAAAATCCCCAATTTATGAAATTAGGGTTTTTCAAAAAATCCTTACCTAATCTCTGAAAACGACTGATAGATCTCACCCATGCTTCCTTCTCGTCTGTTGATGCTACCCATGCCTTCGATTTATCCTCTAACCTCACCTATTTCATCAACTCCTAACCTAGGGTTCCTGTGAGATGAAACGATTAGGAGGTGATGTTATAAGTGGCTAGAAAGGTAGGTCTTGGTTGTTAGAAGTGATGATGGCTCGAGTGGTGGTGGTTGAGTGATTTGTGGGTTATGGTGGTGGTGATGGAGACAGCGTCGCTGTTGCAGAAGAGGGGAAGAAGGAGATGGCTCGATGGGTTTTGGCTAGGGTGTGTTTGTTTTGGGTATATGGTATTTGGTTGTTTGGGTGTTGAGAAGACCCATCAAATCTCGATGTTTTGTGAGGGGAATCCGTAGGATGATAGGATGAGGGAAAGATCCAACGATGTGATGTAAATGGATGTGGAGCGATCGTTGGATATGGAATACATCAAAACTGACGGTCCAAGATGGAGTTAGGTGTTGTAGTGTTTGACAGGAGCTTCGGACTTCGATGCACGACGATGAAGCGACCGTAGGATGCTGAGATGATCCAATCTGACGGCTGAAGATGAATGCGGGTATGGATATTGGTAATGGGTTTGGGTGAGGGTTTTGGGCCTTGGGTATGCCAAGCCCATATCTTGTTTAAGAACAATTCTTCCTCTTCAAGCCCACTTCTAGCCTTTTGGTCTTGTGCACAACATTCTTCGCGGCTTCCTTGTGTAATTCCTCCCGGCTTTTCACTACTTTTCTGCTATTTTCGCTCCGCTATTCATCCAAACTTTATTTATTACCTAAAAATGCAAAATTAATTAATAAAAATATTTATTCTTGAAAACAATGAAAATACAGAATATGGGATAAAATTTAGAATTAATGCACAAAAGATGAGTTAAATGCCAAGAAAAATATATAGAAATATGCACTTTTTAGCACTCATCAAATACCCCCAAACCTGAATTTTACTTGTCCTCAAGTAAAACAAAACTAAGGAAATCCTACCTATACCACTGTTGCTGGTCTCTCGAATGCATTTAGCGTATGCACTAAGCCTTTTAAACCACTAAGTGTCCCTAGTGGACGAGTGAAGTCTCGTGAAGGTTTGCTTAGAACGTACCTACAAAGTTCTAGGACAAAATATGAGCTCAGATTCCATCAAATGTGACATGTGCAAGACAGTTTAAGCTTACAGCAAAATGGAGATGTCAATCTAGCTATCTAAGGCACAATCCTAGCATTGATAACAAATAAAGACATGTGATAAGAGTGTAAAGTGTATCTACACATGTGTAAAGAAAGATCGGATGTTATGACTACTAATCACCAAGAGATAGTTTCTCAGGCTAAGAACTGAGGTCGAAATCTAGCTAGCTGTCCGGACTTTACGAGAATTGTGAATGAGTTGGAGGTGTTTCACAATTACTCGTGTTGTACAACAATGGCATATACCCTTCCTTGCTTATTACAATAAAACAAAAGATGACTCTTTACATGACTCTTATTTACATTGACTACTCTCTTTTATTTTTGGATAAGAGAGAACTATTTTCTTTACATGACACAAATGGAATTTGAATACTTGATTTTTTTTTTTGTATTTTTCTGATTTTTTTTTTTTTTTTTTTTTTTTTTTTTTTTTTTTAAATTCATTTTTTTTTTTCAAAAAGAGGGAGGAGTTTTGTTTTCAATTATAGCATGTTATAAGGGTATATACTGATTATCACCCCTAAACCTAAATTAAACAGTGTCCTCAATGTTTAAATAGTGCAAAAGAAAGAACTGTACAGAAAAGGAAAAATATAAAATAAAATGGAACGTTCAACCTGGTTTATGTACAAGGGTGGACCAATCAGGACGCATAGACGGGATCCTCCAGATTGGTTGCCTCAATGTCAGGCGGAAGTGGTTCAAGGAACGGTTTCAATCGCTGCCCATTCACTTTGAAAATGTTCTTGTTGGAGACATCTTCAAGTTCCACAGCTCCATGAGGGAATACCGTGCGTACTAGGAATGGGCCGGTCCATCGGGACCGCAATTTTCCTGGAAAAAGATGCAGCCGAGAGTCGTATAAAAAAATTTTCTGACCCGGTGTGAATGACTTGCGCAGAATACGCTTATCATGAAACAACTTCATCTTTTGCTTATACAGCTTGGCACTGTCATAAGCCTCATTCCTTAATTCTTCTAACTCATTGAGTTGAAGTTTCCGTTGTGCACCCGCCTTGTCAAGAGAAAATTTAAGTTTCTTGATAGCCCAGTAAGCTCGATGTTCTAATTCCACAGGAAGATGACATGGCTTTCCATACACCAGACGATAAGGGGACATGCCAATTGGTGTCTTATAAGCTGTTCTATAGGCCCACAAAGCATCATTCAATCTCAATGACCAATCTTTCCTTGACGGGTTGACCGTCTTCTCCAGAATGTGCTTAATTTCCCTATTAGAAACTTCTACTTGTCCGCTTGTCTGAGGGTGGTACGGAGTTGCAACCTTGTGGGTTATGCCATACTTGCGTACTAAAGACTCAAAGTACTTGTTACAGAAATGTGAACCACCGTCACTGATTATAGCTCTAGGGGTACCAAAACGTGAAAATATGTTCTCCTTCAGAAATGAGAGTACCACCTTGTGGTCATTCGTCTTGGTTGCAACAGCTTCAACCCACTTCGAAACGTAATCAACAACAACTAGGATGTATAATTTTCCTTCAGAAATAGGAAATGGACCCATAAAGTCAATCCCCCACACATCAAATAGCTCAACGATCAAAATCGGATTCAACGGCATCATGTTTCTCCTCGAGATACTTCCTAGTTTCTGACAGCGCTCACAAGCAATACAATACTCATGGCAGTCTCTAAACAGCGATGGCCAGTAAAACCCACACTGCAGGATCTTTGCAGCGGTCTTCTTGGCACTGAAATGCCCTCCACATGCTTGGTCATGACAGAAAGATATCACATCTTTCTGTTCCATGTCGGGTACACATCTCCTAATGATTTGGTCTCGGCAGTACTTAAACAAATATGGGTCGTCCCAAAGGAAATGTTTAACTTCAGCCAAGAACTTGGAGCGGTCTTGTCTCGACCAATGTGAGGGCATTCTACCTGTAGCAAGGTAGTTAACAATGTCGGCAAACCAAGGAAGGTTTGACACAGACATCAATTGTTCATCAGGGAATGATTCTCTAATCAGCTCAGATTCATCAATAGACTCACTAGTTAATCGGGACAAGTGATCAGCAACCACATTCTCACAACCTTTCTTATCACGGATTTCGATGTCGAATTCCTGTAATAAGAGTATCCATCGAATAAGGCGAGCTTTAGCATCCTTCTTAGAAAGAAGATACTTCAAAGCCGCATGGTCAGTGTATATGATGATCTTAGATCCTATCAAATAAGATCTAAACTTGTCTAATGCAAATACCACGGCAAGTAACTCCTTCTCGGTAGTCGAATAGTTGAGTTGAGCATCATTAAGAGTTTTACTAGCATAGTATATCACATATGGTAGTCTATCAACACGCTGTCCTAAAACAGCGCCAACGGCATAATCAGAGGCATCACACATGAGTTCGAACGGTAGTTCCCAGTTGGGTGGTTGGACAATAGGAGCTGAGGTGAGGAGAGTCTTGAGTTCTTCCCATGCCTTCACACAAGCAGCATCGAAGTTAAAGACAACATCTTTGACAAGTAGATTACACAAAGGTCTTGAGATTTGGCTAAAGTTTTTGATGAATCGCCGGTAGAACCCAGCGTGACCTAAAAATGATCGAATCCCCTTCACAGAGTGGGGTTGTGGTAAATGTTGAATGAGGTCGACTTTAGCTTTATCTACTTCAATTCCTTTTTCCGAAACGATGTGTCCTAGAACTATGCCGGAGTTTACCATGAAGTGGCATTTTTCCCAGTTTAAAATCAGATTCTTTTGCTTACATCTAGACAACACAAGGACCAGATGGTCCAAACATTCATCAAAAGAGGAACCAAACACAGAGAAATCATCCATAAAGATCTCGAGAAAACTATCTATCATGTCTGAAAAAATGCTCATCATGCAACGCTGAAAAGTGGCAGGTGCATTACACAGCCCGAAGGGCATACGTCTAAAAGCAAATGTCCCAAATGGACACGTAAATGTAGTTTTTTCCTGTCTTGTGCAATGTGAATTTGGTTATAACCGGAAAAGCCATCTAGAAAACAGTAGTGACTGTGTCCAGACACACGTTCTAGCATTTGGTCTATGAAGGGAAGGGGGAAGTGATCTTTTCTTGTTACTGTGTTCAACTTCCTGTAGTCGATACATACTCGCCATCCTGTGGTTGTACGTGAAGGGACTAACTCATTCTTTTCGTTCCGAACTACAGTAATGCCTGACTTCTTAGGCACAACTTGAATGGGACTAACCCATTTACTATCTGAAATCGGATATATGATACCCGCATCAAGTAGCTTCAAGATCTCACTCTTAACAACGTCTCTCATGTTAGGATTAAGTCTCCTTTGCATTTCCCTAGATGGTTTGGCATTCTCTTCAAGATTAATGTGGTGCATGCAAATGGTGGGACTTATCCCTTTGAGATCTGAGATGGTCCATCCTAAGGCTTCTTTCTGCTCCTAAGTACTCCTAAAAGCTTGTTTTCCTGTTCTATGTTTAATCGTGAAGAAATGATAACAGGTAAAGTATCAGAAGGACCTAGAAATGCATACTTCAAAGTATCAGGTAATGGTTTCAATTCCTGTTTGGCCTTAGGAGACTCATCCGAAGATATAACAGACTTCTCAGAAAGTGGGAGTTGTTCCACTGTAGTCTGCCATTTAGTGATGTCCATTTGAGGTACAGATTCGAGCAAAGATTGGACTTCACCAATGTATTCATCATACAACTCCAAGTTAACATCTTCCAAACATGCTTGCAAGGGATCTTTTGACATAATGCCAGTCAATGAATCTTGTATCAAACTCTCAATCATATTGACCTCATGTACATCCTCATCATCAAGATTCACATGCTGTTGACTAACATTAAACATTCAGCTCTACAGTCATGTTTCCAAAAGACAGCTTCAACACTCCATTACGACAATTGATGATCGCATTAGACGTCGCCAAGAAAGGACGTCCTAAAATGACAGGAATGTGACTTGGGTTTTGTACAGGTTGAGTGTCTAAGACAATAAAGTCTACAGGAAAGTAGAACTTATCAACCTTAATCAAAACATCTCTACCTCACGAGGGACTTTGACGGATCGGTCCGCCAATTGGAGAGTTATGGGTGTGGCTTCAATTCTCCAAGACCTAACTGCGCATAAACAGAATATGGCAGGAGGTTCACACTTGCACCTAGATCTAATAAAGCTTATTGACCATGTGTTTCCTATAGTGCAAGAATTGTTGGACAACCTGGGTCCCTAAACTTAGGTGGAGTTTTGTTCAGAATGATGGAACTCACCTGTTCAGCTAAGAAAGCACGTTTGTGCACATTAATCTTGCGCTTTTGAGTGCACAAGTCTTTGAGGAATTTGGCATATGCAGGGATTTGCTTAATTGCCTCAAGAAAAGGAATGTTGATGTTGACTCTTTTGAACAGTTCTAACATCTCATTGTAGTGGGTGCTTATCTGTTGGCGAACTAACCTCTGAGGATATGGAGCAACATGAGCATTAGGAGTTAGAGGGATATTCACAACAGTGGGATTGTCGGCTTCACTAATGTGCTCAGGCTCCTTTTCTAAGGGGTGTTCTTTGGTGGTGCAGGCAATGATATGTTTGGCTCAGATTCATTTGATTGTGGTATGCCTACATTGTTCTCAACAATCTTACCACTTCGGAGAGTGGTGATGGAATGGACTTGATCGGGTGAGGTTTCATTGCAAGATGATGTGCCTGCTTGAAATATCCTCTTTGGATTTTGTTGGGGCTGGCTAGGAAGTTTACCCTTTTCTCTTGTATTCAGTGCATCGCAAATTTGACCCATCTGTAGTTCTAGAGCGGAGACTCGTTGATCAGTTGCTTTCTCATTTTTCATCAGATGTTGGGTCAACTGATTGATACTCTCTTCGATGCTAGACAATTTCTTGTCAGCAGTGTATTGAGGGTACGACTGCTGTTGAGGATTTTTAGGGTATTGATAGCCTTGATGTTTTGATAGCTTTGAGTGGGTTGAGATGGTCCTCCTTGAATGGGTCCTTTAGACCATGAAAAATTGGGGTGGTTCCTCCATCCTGGGTTGTAGGTCTGTGAATAAGGGTTATGCTCTTGTTTTTGAAACATAGCATGTGCCTGTTCCAGCCTAGATTCTTGGAATGCATGCATTTCCGGACAATCACTGACCTGATGGTCAGAACCGTTACATATATCACAGATAGCCATTTCGACATGTTCACAGAAACAAAGAGTGGTAGAAGGTTTTACGTTTTTCTGAAGTTCTAACGCTTCTATTCTTCTTGCTAGTGCTGCCATTTTTGCATTTCCCTCAAAATCAGACTCAATTCTATGGACCTTATCTACAGGTGTAGTCTTTCTAGGTTCACGAATGGACTCCCACTGTTGAGTTTTTTCAGCAACTTCAATTAGGAAAGCCCAAGAGTCATCAGCACTTTTATCTGTGAAGAGTCCATTGCACATAGACTCTACAATTGTTCGGGTGGAGACATCTAAACCTTCATACAAAATTTGCACAAGTCTCCATTTTTCAAAACCATGATGGGGACACTTAAGCAACAATTCATTGAATCTCTCAAGATATCTAGCTAAGGTTTCACCTTCTAATTGTACAAAGCTGTTCAGACTTTGACGAATTGTCGCAGTCTTGTGATTAGGGAAGAACTTTTTGAAAAACTCTTTTGTGAGGTTGTCCCATGTCCTAATTGACTGTGGATGTAAAGCATACAGCCATGACTTGGCCTTTTCCTTCAAAGAGAAAGGGAATAGTCTCAATTTTAGGGTTTCGTCAGACATCTGAGTGAAACCTATAGTTCCACAAATCTCCTCGAATTCTCTCACGTGATGGTAAGGGTTTTCATTTTCAATTCCTCTAAACACGGGAAGCATTTGTATTGTGCTCGATTTTAGCTCATAATGACCAGTAGCTTCTGGTAAAACAATGCACGAGGGTTGGCTTGTCCTTGTGGGATACATGTAATCCTTGAGACTACGGGGTTCTTCCATTATCTCAGGTTGGTCCGGTGTGTTTTCCTCAAAAGATGTGGGTATGTCAATTGGGTCTATTGGATTGACTCTAATTAGTCGGTTTGATTGGTCTCTAAAGGTCACAACCATATCCTAATAAGATCATTGATCGATGTAATAACATCTAACAAGCCCACAGTCAATGAAAAAAAACACGACCTAAAATTTGGTTTTGTTGGGTTTTGGTTTCACAATGGGTTTTGGTTTATAAAATGTAGAGCCCAAATTTTTGGTTTGAAAGGGTTAGAAACTTTGGTTTAAAATGGGTTTAGAAATTTTTTGGATTAATTGGGACAAAGCCCAACCAACTAAAAGGCTTTTGGTTCTTGGGTTCTTTGAAGAATTTTGGTGAGAAAAATCTTAACTCACGGCCCAACAGAATTTTGTTGCCTCTAAGCCCAACAGAATTGTTTTTGTAAGGTTAGGAGCCCAATGGATGGGATATAAACCTATAGTCCAAATTAAAGTGCAAGCCCACAAAAGAAAAGAAAAAATAACAAACAAATAATTACAAGCCCATAAAAGAAAGAGAAAAAGAAAAATAAAAATAAAAATTATTACAAGCCCAAATAGAAAATAAAGAAAAAGAAAAACTAAAATTATTACAAGCCCAAATATAAATACTTAAATACAAGCCCAAATAAATTTAATGAGGCCCAGTTGGGTTAGCTCATGGGTTAGGCTTACTTGATTTTTGGAGGGAAGCCCAAATTTGGGCTTTTTATCCCTTTTTGTTGCACTAGCCCAGTTGGGCTTGGATCTTCCTTAGCAACCTTAATCAACAGCTCAGCAGAATTGCACCAGCAGCAGCAAGTAGGAGGGAGCAGCAACACCATCAACAGCAGCTTCACAGCAACAGCAACAGCAGCTTCACAGCAGCAGCAACAGCAACAACAACAGCAGCTTCACAGCAGCTTCAAAAGAAGGTACTAAGGCTTTTGATTCCACTACTTGACCCTAGGCTAAGGAAATTATGATGCAATGTATGTCTTGTTCTTTCATGAAAGACTACAATGAGGATTCTACTAACTATCCTAACCAAATTACCCCTAGCATCAGTTGTCTTTAATCAGAACAACTAATCACAGGCATTTAGCTCCTCTAGCTAGTTTAGCTTAAGGCAATCTCTCTAGTGGATTGAATTCTTGGCCAAAGACCTAGCTCCACTCCTAGTATCAGCTGTCTTCTAACAACACAGGTGATCACAAGCAGGTAGCCCAAATGGCTAAGCATTCATCCTAAGGCAATTCAGCTCAATAAAAGAACATACAAATACATTAACATTCCTAGCATATGATCAAGAGATTCCTCTAAACCCTAGCAAGTGAATTAGAACATGGACATGCTTGTAATCATGATACTAACATGTATAAACATGCTCCACATTACACAACATACAATTCACATTCAACCTTTATGTATAAGAGAGATTCAACATGGATGAATTGAAAATGAATTTTGAAATTAATATTGAACTGCAAATATTGCTCACTGGCTAGCCCAGAGATGCCGAATTTCACAACCCCTAACACCCTTTTATAGGTACAACAGAAAGAATTCCAAAATCCCCAAATCAGTGAAATTAGGGTTCTGACAAAATGTGAGATTAAATCACCTAATACATTGAAAACTACTCGAAAACTTTCACCCATGCCCCTAATTAGACGTACACTAACTTTCCCCCAAAAATCCCCAATTTATGAAATTAGGGTTTTTCAAAAAATCCTTACCTAATCTCTGAAAACGACTGATAGATCTCACCCATGCTTCCTTCTCGTCTGCTAATGCTACCCATGCCTTCGATTTATCCTCTAACCTCACCTATTTCATCAACTCCTAACCTAGGGTTCCTGTGAGATGAAACGATTAGGAGGTGATGTTATAAGTGGCTAGAAAGGTAGGTCTTGGTTGTTAGAAGTGATGATGGCTCGAGTGGTGGTGGTTGAGTGATTTGTGGGTTATGGTGGTGGTGATGGAGACAGCGTCGCTGTTGCAGAAGAGGGGAAGAAGGAGATGACTCGATGGGTTTTGGCTAGGGTGTGTTTGTTTTGGGTATATGGTATTTGGTTGTTTGGGTGTTGAGAAGACCCATCAAATCTCGATGTTTTGTGAGGGGAATCCGTAGGATGATAGGATGAGGGAAAGATCCAACGATGTGATGTAAATGGATGTGGAGCGACCGTTGGATATGGAATACATCAAAACTGACGGTCCAAGATGGAGTTAGGTGTTGTAGTGTTTGACAGGAGCTTCAGACTTCGATGCACGACGATGAAGCGACCGTAGGATGCTGAGATGATCCAATCTGACGGCTGAAGATGAATGCGGGTATGGATATTGGTAATGGGTTTGGGTGAGGGTTTTGGGCCTTGGGTATGCCAAGTCCATATCTTGTTTAAGAACAATTCTTCCTCTTCAAGCCCACTTCTAGCCTTTTGGTCTTGTGCACAACATTCTTCGCGGCTTCCTTGTGTAATTCCTCCCGGCTTTTCACTACTTTTCTGCTCTTTTCGCTCCGCTATTCATCCAAACTTTATTTATTACCTAAAAATGCAAAATTAATTAATAAAAATATTTATTCTTGAAAACAATGAAAATACAGAATATGGGATAAAATGTAGAATTAATGCACAAAAAATGAGTTAAATGCCAAGAAAAATATATAGAAATATGCACTTTTTAGCACTCATCACAAGCTTATTGGGGCTCGATATTATGCGACCAATGAACGTTGCGGGATAACTACTAGGGACACCCAAGGCCATGGCACTCACACTGCATCAACTGCTACTGGCAACATTGTTAAGGTGGCGAGCTTTTTCAAAGTTGCAGAGGGGAATGCAAGGGGAGCAGTTCCCTCAGCCAGAATCGCCGCTTACAAAGTTTGTGACGCGGATGGTTGTCCGAACAATGCAATCTTGGCTGGGTTTGATGACGCAATTGCCGATGGAGTTGACATTATTTCGGTCTCGTTGGGTGACGTTGACCCACTTCCCTTTGAGCAAGATCCGGTTGCCATTGGTTCTTTTCATGTTTTGAAGAAAGGCATTCTAACCTCAAATTCAGCTGGTAACAATGGACCTTATCTAAAGACGGTGGTCAGTAATGCACCTTGGTTGTTATCCGTGGCGGCAAGTAGTACCGATCGCCGTGTTATCAACAAAATTGTCTTGGGAAACGGATCAGGTGAGTTTATTACGATGTAGCCAATTTTGATTCTTTCCAACTTAGACTGATACTCAAGTGTATGTATGATTAAATGAAACAGGGCATTGGAGTGAATGGTTTCGATTTGAATGGGACTGCATTTCCACTTGGGTATGGAGATAACATTTCAACTGAATGTGAGCCTGAAGAAGCAAAGTAAGTTACTACTTTTGCACCCAAGAAACTTGAGTTTTAAGAGACCAAAACCTTTGGGACTAACCAATACAATATTATCTACCAAATTTCAGGAGGTGCTATTGTTTGAACAAAAACCTAGTGAAGGGGAAAATGATTTTATGCGATGGTACGATTGGTACCGAGACAGTAGAGGAAATTTTAAAATATGGTGCTCTAGGAACCATCATAGTGTCGGATTGGGACACTGACCCTTTTGATGTTTCTGACGTCTATCCGTTACCGGCTTCTTTGATAGATATTAGGCATGGGGAAATCGTCAAGTCTTATTTCAACTCTACGAGGTAAGTATTATACACATTTTGAATCTACTCATGCATCCCACCTTTATTTCTGTAAAAGTGTTACTATCACTTTTTTTATTGGTTTTTGTTAGAGGAAAAACAAAAAGTGATTTGAGAGGGGAAATCGTTATCGACTCGGTAACTAGGTCGATTTGACAATTTTCATTAACTCGGACTAAAATGCGCCTTATTCAATACATCAATTTCACACTCCTATAGCCAAACCCATCAATTTCACAAACCACAAAAGCCATTAAAGCTTGATCGAAATCAATTCTTCTTCTTCCTTATCTTCCGCTACTGTTAAACCTAAGAACGAAAACCAAACACAACATAATTGAGTAATCGACTAAACAATAAAAACCTAAACATCTAAAAAATGAGAATCTTAAATACTAACTCAGGATAATTGTAAGGAAAAAACTATTCTCTTTATGTTTCTTAATCTTTAATCTTTGTGCAAAATACTATTTTGACATCTAAACTAGGTCCGAGGAAGTATTAGATATTTTCACTGAAGTCACCTACAAAATTGATGGTTAACATGAACAAAGCAAAAGCAAAAATGTGAAATTAGAGATCATTGTTTTAATAATCTCTTCTTTGGATTTTGAGTTTTTGTCTTCTCCCTCTCGTCACCGGGACTCTATCTCTTCAAGTCCATTACAACATACAAGATTAATCAAACCCCATAAGAGTACACAATTTTTATATCTAGTTCTAAAACTTGGCTGATTCTCTTTTATCATTGGCATGTGTTTGGGTTCTTGATGATAAAACAATTAAGTTTATTCTCATGGATATTCCTTTGTAGTAACTTGAGCTTAATTAGGTTAGAATAGATAGGCGGAGTCAGTACAAGCAGATGGAAAAAAAGGGTATTTTTGGTCGGCGAAAATAAAAAAAACATATCTCACTTAGTTAGTGACTCCACAACGGTTTTCCCTCGTCTCATATCACTTTTTGCTCTTCGTCTGACAAATATTTTTTTATTTTTGCTAAATATAGACTAAAATGAAAAAATGATAGTAACAATTTTACAGAAATGTAATGCATATAGTTGTTAAGCAGAATTAGTAATACTATGATTTTCATGCGTGTTTATTATCAATTTCACAAATTGCAGAAATCCTGTTGCAACCATTTTGCTAAGTGAAACTATAAAAGATTTTGAAGCTCCTGTGGTACTTTCTTTCTCTTCTCGCGGACCCAACACAGTCGTACCCCACATTGTCAAGGTAACAAAGATTTGTAACATCTTTATTATTCTTTGCTACGGGTAAATTAATCATTGCTTTGATATTGTTCCCATTTGTTACGTAAAACAGCCAGATATTAGTGCACCAGGAGTTGATATATTGGCTGCATTCTCACCTATGGGTAATCCTTCTGAAATCAAAGGAGATACTAGGTCCGTGAAATACAGTATACTATCAGGGACATCCATGGCATGCCCGCATGCAACAGGGGCAGCAGCATACGTAAAAACATTCCATCCTAACTGGTCTCCTTCGGCTATTAAATCTGCTCTTATGACCACAGCTTTCACTATGAACAGTACCAAGAATCCTGATGCTGAATTTGCTTATGGGTCTGGTCAAATTGATCCAGTAAAGGCTACAAATCCTGGTCTGGTCTATGAAACACTTGAAGATGACTATGTCATGTTTCTATGCTCCGTAGGCTACGACTCTTCAAAAGTTAAACTTGTTGGATGTTAATGAATCCGTTGATTATTCTTATTCCATAAACTCATATAAATAGTATTACAGGAAATCTGGGAGACTTCATTGCATATCGTATATTCTCCCAGATAAATAAGGTAACAAAATTATATTGTCTATTACACCCCCTTAGTCGTAACGGGAGAGGAGCACACGTTAAGACTAGAACGAAAACGAACAAACAATACCCGTGGAAGGCCCTTGGTGAAGATGTCTGCATATTGACTGTCAGAAGGAACGTGCAAAACATGAATCTCACCGATACGTACTCGTACAAAATGAATATCAATCTCCACATGTTTAGTGCGTTGGTGCTGGACAGGATCCCCTGACATGTAAATTGCACTAGTGTTATCGCAGTAGACAACTGTGGAACGACGTAGATGGATGTGAAGCTCGAGAAGTAAGTTGCATAACCAAGTAGTCTCAGCAACGGCATTGTCAACTCCTCGGTATTCGGCTTCCGCACTGGAACGAGATATAGTAGCTTTTCGTTTGGATGACCAAGAAATCAGGTTGTCTCCAAGAAAGATGCAGTAGCCAGATGTCGACCGACGAGAGTCCGGGCAACCCGCCCAGTCAGCATCAGAGTATGCAGTCAAGCCCGTGATAGGGGAAGCGGAGAGAAATAAGCCGTGATCAAGAGTGCCTTGAAGATACCTGAGAATGCGCTTAATAGCTTGCATGTGTATCTCCCTGGGATCATGCATAAATAAACAAACCTGCTGCACGGCATATGAAATATCAGGGCGGGTGAACGTCAGGTATTGAAGAGCCCCGGCCAGACTTCTGTATAAAGTCGGATCCTCGAGTGGAGGGCCAGATGTAGTACTGAGCTTCGGTTGTGTATCAACATGAGTAGTGACTGGGTTGCAGTTCGCCATCGATGCACGAGCAATAATATCTTGTGCATATGAGGACTGTGATAGAAATAATCCTGAATCTGAGCGAGTCACAGTAATACCCAGAAATTGATGTAACGCGCCAAGATCAGTCATAGCAAATTCACATTTCATCAACCCAATGAAACGCTCTAAAAGTGCATCATTAGAAGCGGTTAAGACAATATCATCCACATATAGTAATAAGTATGCAGTGTCCGAACCAGAGTGATAGACAAAAAGTGACGGATCACAAACACTTCCACGAAAACCGAAACCAGTAATAAATTGTGCAAACCGCTGAAACCATGCTCGAGGGGCCTGTTTAAGGCCATAAAGAGACCTACGGAGGCGACAAACATAATCAGGATGAGCGGAATCAACAAAACCTGGTGGTTGATGCATATATACTGTTTCAGCCAGGTCACCGTGAAGAAAGGCATTTTTGACGTCTAGTTGACGAATGCCCCAAGAACGAGATGTTGCGATACTGAGTACAGTGCGTATAGTCGCTGGTTTAACAACTGGACTAAACGTCTCAAAGCAATCAACTCTAACCTGTTGAGATTTGCCATTGGCCACTAGTCGAGCCTTGTAACGTTCCAAAGTTCCGTCAGCGTGAAACTTGTGACGGAAAAGCCACATTGACCGAATGATATGAGCATTACTAGGGCGAGGAACCAGCTCCCAAGTGTTGGTCATAACCATAGCATTATATTCGTTCTTCATGGCAGCATTCCAGTTGGGGTCCCTAAGTGCATAAAGATGAGAACGGGGAAGATGGGAAATGGGAATTGTGGATTGGACATGAAGATTGAGTTTTTGGATGGGACGAAAGATGTCCCGGGAGGCCCTGGTGGTTGGGCGAGATGCCGCTCGAAGCTGTGGGCAGGAAGGTGTGGCTGGATGAAGTGGGCTGGAAGAGACATGCACAAAGATGGGTTGAGTTTGGGAGGTTGTTGGAGTGTCGAGGGAGATGGGCTGTGAATTGGAAATGGGATGAGAAGAGATGGGCTGAATAGAAATGGGCAGAGGAGAAGTGGGTTGAGTGGAAATGGGCTGAGTAGAAGTGGGCTGAGTAGAAGTGGGTTGAGTAGAAATGGGCTGAGAGGGATAAGCTAGCCTGCGGTGTGGAGGAGTGTACAAGGGCGAAGGAGATGGGCCTTGTTCAGGAGGTGGAGCGGAAGTGAGCGTGGGTACAGGCTCAACAGAATTTGAAGGCACAGGTGATGGATAGGTGGAGGAATCTAGAAATGAATAGAGAGGATGGGTTTGTGGGTCGTGAGTATGGGAAGAGCCTGGTCAAGAGGAAATAGAAAAGGAAAATCTGGGAGACTTCATTGCATATCGTATATTCTCCTAAATAAGGTAACAGAATCATATTGTCTATTAAAACTCATTACAGGAAAACCCTGTCCTAGTACTACATTACCATATAAACCGCATAATTTCAATTATCCTTCATTAGGTGCAAATATGAGATCAGGTGTCCCATTCAACATAGACTTTACGAGGACAGTTACCAATGTAGGGGGACCTAATTCGACATACAAGGTAAAAATCACATCAGATGATAGGCTTAAGGTGACAGTGGTGCCTGATGTTCTTTCTTTCGGGTCTCTCAATGAGAAGAAATCTTTTGTTGTTAATGTTGCTGGAGGTGGGTTAAAAGATGATGACACCGCGACCGGATCTATTGTGTGGTCTGATGAAGTTCACACTGTTAGAAGTCCAATTGTTGTCTATACACATTCTACTGTTCCTCCAGTTCTTTCAACTCCTTCAACATAAGCAATTTACAAAATTCTCATGAATGCTATTGAAAATAGAGTAGTTTGTGATTTTGTACGTCCGGATATAATTATTTTATGATATTATACTTTGGCATGTTCACTTGTTACTGCACAAAGTACTTCTTTTCCTTGTCGCATTGGATTTCCGGCATAATATTGGATCGTAAGGGAACAAATGCAATCGGTCAGCTCTACGTGAATGTTGAAAGCCTCATTTAACCTTCCACCACCAAGCAAAGCTCATGCACTACAGTGGTATTGTACAGAGTTACATTAGGCTCAAACAAAATCTTTAAGCATCCAAACGAACAGCATAAGAGCTATGTAAATCAGTGGAGACGTTGCTTCTGCTGGTGTTGATGGGAGTGGAGGGATCGGTAAATATTTATTCTCTTTGTTGTGTGAGGCGAGGCACAAAGCCCTTTGCCCAAGGCAACCAAAAGAGAATAAAATAATTGCTCACATTTTCGCACGTTGGGGGCTTTATTTAGCTAGATCCTGCACGACTCGTGTGTCTAGCTCGCCTTTCACAACATAGGTTGGAGGGACGGAAAAGAGATTCAACACCAAATCGTCGTGTTGAAAAAGTTAAAAGAAGAAGATCATGAAACCAAGGAAGGAAGCTGAGGTCTTGAAGAAAAAAAATGGAACCTCTTTTAAGTCGGGTAGCAATATCTAATTGGATTTGCATCGAATTGTGATGTATAAAACCATCCATCTGATAATTTTTGCATTCAATTTCTGCGCTGTATGTTGGGGATGGGAAGAATACGTTGGAATTTGGGCCTCAGCTAGCCCCATATAGGTCCGTCTCTGAGGCATTGGCCTGGTGGTTGAACTGTTAGCTTGTGTCCAATGTCTCGCATCTATAGGTAGTTGTGTTTTTCATCATCACCACCTTCAAATTTCTTTTACATATGACCAGCTGTCCGGTTCACAATGTGGGATGGTGGTTTCGATTCTCATCACTTGCCAAATTTTCGAGCTTTGCCGCCAATTAAGAGAAGCTTCCTAAGACACATTTGTGGTCGATGGATAATCTGCATGATTTTGTGTTTGCATCAATAGTCCCTAGATTCGTTAGATTACACATTTTGTATTCCATCCGGAAAATATCTTACCGATCATATACTTGTTATTTTTCTGTGAATTTACGTATTCTACATATCTAGAATCATGAACTCAATGAAATCTAGCTAAGGTGATTTTCGCCCTATTTCTCTTTGCAATACTATCTACAAGATTATCTCCAAATTGCTAAAAAAAGAATAAAACCCTTTCTTGATAAATTCATATCCCCGTATCAATCGGCTTTTGTCCCTGACAGGCAGATCACGGATAATATTGTAATAGCCTACGAAGTTATACACACTATGAGAACCAAAAAAACTAAAAAAGGTTATACGGGCCTTAAAATAAACATATCTAAGACCTTCCATAGGGTGGAGTGGACTTTCTTGGAGTTTGTTCTCAAAAAACTTGGTTTCAGTGAGGAATGGATAAGCTTAATAATGCAATGTGTTAGCACTACCTCTAGTGCGGTTTTAATCAATAGATCTCCTTCTAGCCTTTTCAAGCCCAGCCGAGGGATTCGTCAGGGCGACCCATGATCCCCTACCTTTTTATAATCTTCATGGGAAGCCTTTCAAGAGTGCTCATTGAAGCTGAAAAGAAAAAATGGATCAATGGGGTAAATTTCTCAAGGAATTCCATTACCATATCTCATCTCTTATTTGTTGATGACTGCCTCATCTTCACTAGCGCTAGTAAAAAAGATTGTAAGAAACTATTGAAGATTCTTGAAGCTTTTAGTGTTGGCTCTGGTCAACTAATAAACTATGAAACGTCAGGAATTTTCTTTAGCAAATCGGTCTCCAACAACAAGGTCAGAGACATTATAGAAATTCTCAAGGTTGGTAAAACAAAGTTGGATGATAAGTATCTAGGGTCCCTCTGTTTACTCATAGGTCCAAAATTCAGTGTTTTGCATCTCTTGTTGAGAAGCGTAGAAGCCGGTTAGCAGGATGGTCCGGAAAACTCCTATCAGGAGATGGAAAAGGTGTCATGATAAAATATGTGGCTGACTCTCTAGCCATGTACCATATGACATGTTTTTTTATACCAAAATCGATCACAAAAAGGATGGATAGAAGAAATACGGCGTACTGGTGGGCCACTCGAGAGAGGATGGGCCATGTTCTGTATTTCGAAAGAGAGAGGGGTCTAGGTTTCAAAAATTTCGCTTGTTTCAACAGAGCTCTAATCACAAAAACTATCTGGAGAATGATACAAAATCGCGACCAACTATGGACGAAAGTAATGGAGGAAAAATACTTCAAAAGTAGTTCCCCTCTTTGCATTGAGAAAGTGAAGGCTAACAGCTCCTGGCTATGGAAAGGCTTCCACATTGGCTTAGAAATTGTTAAGAAATGGAGTATATGGAATATTGGTACAGGGGAGACTATCAAAGTCTGGAAACATCACTGGTTTCCAACAGACACCCCTAACCAACTGACCAAAGAACAAACAACACCTATTGTTGGAAATACTCTCCAACTGGTGAGTAAACTTTTTGATAATCAGATAAGGGAATGGAATACTGATTTCCTGCACCAAGTTTTCCCTCCCTCTGGTGGTTGAGAACATTCAAACTATAGACCTAAAGCTCACTAGAACTCAGCAGGACATTCTTCTATGGCCTCATACACCAAAATGGCAAGCTCACAGTCAAATCTGTCTATCAGAAACTTCTCCTTACATCTCATGGAATTGATGTAGGTCAACCTATAAATCCCATTTGGACTAAGTTATGGAAACTTGAGGTTCTCCCTATAATCCAAGTATTTGCCTGGAAATGCTATAATGAAATATTGCCAGTAATGGCAAAACTATGCACTAGAATGCCCAACTTGTCTCCTCTTTGTTGCTTCTGTGACAGTTACGAGGAAACAACTTCCCATTTATTTCTACATTGCACTTACAGTAGGGCAGTGAGGTTTGGTCTTGGCCTTAGGGGACCAAGTACCAGTGATACTACAATCACCCAGTGGATTGATTCTTGGTTTACAAATGTGGGAGATGAAGAAACAGAAGGTGAAACACGAAGAACCACAGAGGAAACCATGTGTTGGTTTCTATGAAAACATCAGTGTGACAAGAGATTTAGAGCAGTACCAGTAATGCCTGAGACGACAATTCACCAAATCCAATACCATTTGTCCAACTCCTACCCAAAACCAACCAATACTCCCTTATCAGAAACCCTACAATCACCCAACTGCAGAATCTACAAACAAGAAAAATAACACCAACCAAAACAAATATAATACAATGTCAATACAAATTTCACCCGAATTACTCTCTTGTTATTGTGATCACTGCAGATGAAGAACACAAAATCCAAGCTACCAGGATTTTCACTTGCCGAGTAGCATCGCAGAAGGAAGGAAGCACACTGGGTGTCCTGGCAGTTATGAAGTGGGAACAACAATGTAAGGAATGGACCTGCAACATCCAGATACATAACAACAAGCTTATCAAAGAACTGAAGACGATGTGGAACACCCATCAGGCTCGATGCAACAATGAACTGATAGATAATTATGTAGATTATATTTCCTATTTTCGCACTTTTGAATGTAATTCCCTAAGGCAGGAGTGGTTGCCAATCTTCCATGAGATAGCTTCAAACTTCCACTCTAACTACTCAAACTTTGAGATGAAGGAGCTATTCCATGAAACCTTTGCTTTTGTACAACACAATGCTCAGCAGGATCTTTCCCTGACTGACTAATCTTATTATAACTATGTCTTTACAAGAAAAAACAAAATGCACCAATGCGTATTAAAATCTATTTCATGACCTTTATGACTAGCCAAAATCTATGTCACAACCCTTATCTGTCAATGTGAATCAAAACCTGTTTTTATTACCTATATGACTAATCAAAACTCATACTACCAATGTAAACCAAAAATTTGCTTCATTCCCTCAATGACTTTACTTAAATCGACATGAGAACTCCGAGTCTACCAATGTGACTGAATATTTGCACCATTCCCTCTATGACTAGTCGAAATCTACTCCATAACTCTTAATCTCTAAATTTGAACTAAAATACGGTTCATGT
The DNA here is from genome assembly GCF_003573695.1 of Papaver somniferum. Lineage (NCBI taxonomy): Eukaryota > Viridiplantae > Streptophyta > Magnoliopsida > Ranunculales > Papaveraceae > Papaver > Papaver somniferum. Next base: position 195,288,291 of record NC_039362.1, on the reverse strand, counting down.
CCTTTGTGACTAGTCGAAATATACACCAGAATTTTAGATCTCCCGACATGAACCATAATCTGCTTCATGACCTTTGTGACTAGTCGAAATAAACATAAGAGCCCCATATCTACTAATGTGAACCAAAATTTGGTCCACGTTGTGACATACCATAAAATTACGCCTAACTCACTAAGGCACGCACGCCATAACTTCCCGATGCGCCACTTTGATGCTAGTGTCCAGGTCTTAAAACTTCATTTCGCGCCAGGCAATGGCCGTCCATTTTCCCTTGCAAACATGATAACAAACATGATTTCTTGAATTTAGCTTCCAAATTGTTCCAACTTACACTTGTTCTGCTAAGGGTATAAATCCATAAAGGTCAATGTCGATGCATTCTTGCATGCATCACTTGCTTCCGATCCCCGTCCACGCATATGGAAATGACTTGGGCTGACATATAGGCTACAGCGAGCCTATTTCCACTTCCTTACTTGGCGTTGAGCTGAATGCATGCACTTTTCTTGCTTGTGACAAGGGTGCATCATCCAGGCTCATGTCATACTTACCTTGCGTCATCCTTGTGATTTTAATGGCTTATCCAAGTTCTACCATACTTGCATACCAACTTAGCTTCACTTTCTGGCCATGCCCAATCCGCAATTGGTGCATTCCTACGTCGAACAAATTGATAGGAAGTGTTAGAGCATTGCTCGGTCAAACCCACCAAGCGTTGGTATGTCAAGGTTGGTTGTCATATTTGAGTATCGAAACTCGATTAGAGTCCTTTGATTAAAACTACTAAATTCAACTTCGTTTAGGTTAGAGTAGAAAGTCTAGGAATGCCGAGACATACAAGTATTACTCTGAAGACCTAGAGAACATGAAAAAGTAACGACTACAACGAAGACATCATCCTTCTACTTGAGGTTAGTAATAGTGACTTGAATTGTTTCCATCCCTATCGTTTCATTCAAGTTGTTTAAGATTGAAAACATAACATGTGAGGTTACATAATATGATACTCTAGTAATAGACTTGGTCATATTAGGATGATAAAAGTGTCAAGGTATATTGAATTACAAAGTATAATATTTATGTTTTAAACTTCGTAAGGGCTACATCGACATAATCTATGTATCTCGTTACTTTATTATATTGGCTACAGGTGTAATTTCATCCTAGAAAACTATATTTCATTACGTTGGTTTTTGTTCTAAGTGAATTCAATGAAAATACCCTAAGGAAGTAGATATACGAACTTGTTTTCTTAATCGAAAAGAAATCAATTGGTGCTCTGGTCCGTTGTTCTATGAAGATCTATTGGATGACCAATTCGAACTTAAGGAGAAAATTCAGGTAGAACCTATCTTAACTTATGTTGAGAGTCAAGGTAGAACCTATCCCTACCTATCTTGGGATACTTGGTAGAATCAATCCTAGCTTTTGTTTGGGACTCAAGGTCGAACCATCCCTACCTATAGTGGGAGTCATGGTAGAACCAATCCTAACTTTTGTTTGAGTCAAGGTAGAACCGATCCCTACCAATATTGGGAGTCATGCTAGAACCGATCCTAGCCTATGTTAGGATTCATGGTAGAACTTGTCCCAAAAGCAGAACCGATTTCCAATATTCACATATTACTTTAGGGTTTGCTAGATAAGAAAGTTTTAGATGTCGACATAATTTAAACATATGCATAATTCTTATCATTAATTTCTCAAAGATATTCCTTTGATACTCAAAGTGATCCCAAACCGAAATTTGGAGAATCTTTTAAATAAGATTTTCGAATTATATGTTTTTGATTTTCCAGAAATCAAAACATATCTTTAGAAAAACTGTATTAATTAAGTTCGAGAGATTTTGATGTAGTTTGATGGAGTTCATAATAATCTGTTAGCCGTTCGAGAGTTTTCCAAACTCATTTATAATTTCAGTTAATGGTGGGGGGTTTACAGGGAGTTTCCCAAATTTCCTCAAAAACACTTGTTGCTCGTAAGAGATTTTCTTAAAAACTCTTAAAATTTTAGGAATCATGGGGATTTTATTGATTGAGAGAGTTTGATGAGGTATTTGTGCTTAGACAATATCCCTCAAAAAGTGAGAGGTTTTTTGGAGATTTCATAGATTGTCCACATTTACCTTAGAACTTTCTTCCCCTTCAGGCTTGATCTGTACCCAGAGTCGTGCCTGAGGTAGGGCGAGAGGTGCGGTCTCCCCTGGCCCAGTTGTGTCTAAGACTTTTTCATAGGGAACTAAGCCTTTTTCAATTGGAGCCTTTAGATTCACGTCTCGTTGACTTGGTTGGCTCGGTTATGACGGAGTAGGTTGAGAGTGTAACTTCGGTCCTTTTTTCTTCATATCCCGTTCACTTGACTCGCCCTTTTCAATAATTTTACTTCCCTTTTCTTAGAATCTTCTTGGTACTTCGCCGCGGTATACTCATGCCCCGAAGGATCTCTAGTAAAAGGGGTAATTTCACTTTTCCTTTTAGCCAACACCTTTGCATATTCTCTAACTTGTTTTTTTTTTTTGTTTCTTTGGTTTTTGGCCTGCCTTTGCCCCTGCCTTTATCCGGTTCTTGCACATTCTCCGAAGTATGCGGAAAAACGATTGGCCGCATGTCATCCCAAAATATTTGCCTTTCGAGTTTGTTCATGTTCCGGTACATTTAGATAGCCGCTCTTCCCATTTCATTGTCACCAAACTCTTCACCGACATCGCCATTTGGAGGAGGTACAAAACTTAATTGTTGTCAATGTGGATCAATATCGCTTAAAGGGATTATGCCATGTTCATACTTAGATATCATGTGGCGACAAGGGAGTCCCATAGACTTCATCATGTTGCAAACATACACCTCGTCCAGCTTGGTTCCCCATATGTCAATCAAATTCTCCTCAACAATTAACCTCTTGATGCAAGCATGTGAAACATTATAGTGGAGTCCCTTAAACAACCGAAGGTCCGCCATTTTCTTGATGTTACCACCTTTGTCTACAATCTTTGTGTACTTCATGGTGCGGCTTTTTTGGAACTTCTCTTTAATTCTCTCAATATCGCGTTTGAAGTAACTCTCCATTGCGTCAAACACAACCACAAAATTATCGACACATCCAAAGAAATTATTCTTCAACCGGTGGTGAGCCGATTCTACCAAACTTGTCGCTTGATTCCCAAAGTGTTTATAGTTGTTGGTAAAAGCATAAACGAAGCGCTCTTTGTGCGGTTCCAACCATTGCTCCACCACATACGTTATTATATCCTCCGGATATTCGGGACATACGTTATTGAAGCTTAGCTTATTAGGCTTCCAACTAGTTAATGTAATACTCTTTATCTAATAATAATTATATCTTAATTAAGATAAATAAAAACATTTTGAACGTCAAAAGGAATCTCTTAATTATCATATATGGACTACTTATACGCCCCTAGTCTCACAACTGAGCATCTAGCCTAGTGGTTTGGTGCATAGTAAGAGAGCGGGAGGCTCAGATTTCATTTTGGGTAAAGATAAAGAGTAAGAGTATTACATTACTATGACAGATTGTGTCACAAGAGGGTACGCCGTTAGGGACTCGAACCTGAGACCTCCTGGAGCGCATAAAATTTTGGGAAACGGGGATGACCAGCTGAGGTAGGTGCCCGTTTTTATCTTATGTTAGATTTTTTTTCCTTTTATTCATCTTAATTATGTTAGTTTTTTTTTCTTTTTTAGCATATATTTTCAAAAGTTTGACAATGAAAAAAAAATATTGTATTATTATCGTATAATATTTGGATATACTAACAAAAAAATTATTTATTGTTAATAATTATGATGTTTTGGGTGAAAAAAATTTAATCGCATGAAAGGCCCTATAAATAAGTTCGCACGGGACTCTTCTAATCTCAGAATCCGCTCTGGCTGTACCACCCTATAAAATAACATTAATATCTCTTTTGTTTTTTTTTTCCTTTTTTTTAAAGGTGATGCAAAACTTATTTCAGCATTGGTTTTTGCATTTGCTACCTTTATATTTCGATTCTAGACTTTAAGCATGTGGAAAATTAATGTAGTACACTTTTTTTTTCCAATCACTAATAACTTCTCGTGGTATATCATATACGAGTCTATGGTCCCAATCCTACTATTCCAACAGAGCCATAACAATGATTTTGGTATTTGATTAAAGTTATTTATATTATTATATCTAGTGACATGCTTAGAAAGACATTATCTTAATATTTCAGCATCATTTTTCTTATAAATCTCAAACGGTAATGAATTTGGAGTTATTTTTTTGGTGATATGCTCTTCTCATAAATCTCTACACTCCTATTAAAAATGAACGCATTATGAGATATGAAACCTCACCACAATAAATTTTAATTTAAACTGTTAATCTTCAATGGTTGATTTTCAAAGTGGTAGATGGTGGTCTTATATGTCTCGTAAAGTACTCATTCTCAGTAAGAGTGTACACATCTATGAGAGGAGCATGTACCAAAAACTTAACTTCAAATTCGTATTCGTTTGGGTTTTATAAGAAAAATGACCCCAAAATATCAAAATAATGTCATTCTAACCATGTCATTGGATCATTCCCCTATATATGTATATTTGAACGTAGTTACAATGAGAATTTGACGATGCTAACATTCTGGCTCATTTTTGTATAATCTTGATGTGTTTCATTATTTCTGGTTTCGAGTTTGATAGCATTGTGTTTGAGTTTTGAATTTAATATGGATTCATTTACAAAGTGCCACACTATTTTCATGTCGGCTCCAGGTCTTCCATCCAAATTAATGTTTCTAAGTGAATTTTTCCAATTAGGTCTAATAGATATTGATTTTATGCATCTTATTTTGGTTTGGATGGATTTGCTTTAATTTTGCTCCCCAAAAGCAAAACCGTGGGTATAAGTATGTGTCGATGGTGGATTTTTTACGAAGGTCATATTCGTAAAATCACATTGGAAATTGTGTATTTCTGATCAGTATCGAAATCATGAGAAATTTATATCCTCACAAGAAGGGAATCGCAGTTCTGTAATATCATGATAGTAATAATATATGAAGGCAATATTAGGGTTTCTGAGACAAAACTTTTAATATTCCATATATTTCATGATTAAAGTTGAAATACTCAGCACATTTGTTGAATTCAGAATTCATCTATGGTGTATGAATTAATCCATAAATCATATATGATGCTGATCACATCATATTTAAACGTCCATAGACATGTTGCATGCTAGTGCAGAGTAACCTGTTAATTATATCTAGTGTTGTATTTTATCAGTTGAATTCCTGGAGAAAATATGCTAATAAAACTCTAATATTCAATTACTCACATCCTTGGCTTTTTTCAGCTGAATTCCATGGAATGGTAATGGATATTACCTTTCGGGAATTTGGGGCACCCCCGAGCAAGAGGCACAGGTGTATTTAGTAATAATGTTCAAAGGAGCATCCAAAAACATGGAAGAACTAGGATTAGATGTCTGATCAAATAAGGAAATGGAAGAGAGATAAAATAATAAAGGAATCGTGAAAGTGAGACCACATGACTAGTCGGTCGGCCGTGCCTCCAGTTCTAGCCGGCAATCCTCTCTTTTTCTTATTTTATTATTATAATAATTTATTTATTTATTTTAGTAAAAAAATTGCCACCAGGGGATTTTATTAAAAAAAATATATTATTAAACACGATTAACAGGAAGGGTTGGGAGCCTAGCAACAAGTTGCGCTCCAACACCTTGATTATTATTATTATTATTATGAAAGGGGGCCACGAAGGCTTTTACTATTATTATTATTATTATTATTATTAATCAAAATCAATATTACAAGAGATGGTGGGTAGCCTATCAACAAGTTGGGCACCAACACCTTTTTGTATAACGATCCCTAGCCTATGAAAAAAAGAAGTGCCTATCTTGAAGTTGGCATCATGTCCTGCCATGCAATTCCTTAATCTCTTCAGGAAAGTTAAGAAATCCGTACTAAGCTCACCATAGTGGAGAAAGCCAAAACACCGAACCCATACCCGAGAGAAGTGCAAACATCTAAGTATTTAGTGTTCTTGCGAGTAATTGCTGCAGAAATGGCATGACCTGGTATGAAGTTGCATGTTTTAGCAATGGTAAACGGAGAGACCCCAGTGACGTCGAGACAAACATCCTTCCCATCTACCCAATTATAAACCATGATGTCCGCTGGCCGAAAATCCTTATTATTGATGACGCCCAAAGAAACCTCTTTTCTAGCCGCAACACCAGCTCTGTAACACATGTCTGCCAGAATATCTTTTACTAAATCATATCTGAATTTAAGCCCGACCTCGCTAGCACAATGGATAGCGTGATCGCCAAAGATATCCATGAGTTTTCCGCAACAGGTACATTTATTACCTTCCTCAAAAAGGGGTATAGCTAAACGATATTGTAAGACCGAGCTAAACTGCCTGGAACCAACTGCTTGGTTAAGCCCAGGAATAGGTATTGCCTTAAGCAAATCCATAGCATGATCAGATCTATTACATTGCCAAACAGTAGTTTCACGAGTAGAAAAAGAAAAGCGAGAAGGTATCTTTTCCCCGATAGCTCCAAAGTAGATAGCTGCCAATGACTTCATGTAATGGGGGGCGGCATCATTAATGTTGAAATCAGGAAGGGGGATCCCACAAGCTTGTGTGAAACTCTGCAAAGTATTATGGAAACCAGGGAATAAGTCGGTTGTTGCAGGCAGCCTCAAAATAGAATTCTGTAAATGCTGGGTCTGTGCCTGAGATGCAAGGTAACAGTACTGCATAATATCTGTCATAGTAAGATTACCCAGACCACCATCTTTGATGGGGAGAGTGACTAGTCGTTGTTGGACTAATCCAAAACCAGCCCCATCTCCGACTATAAGACGACGAAGATACTGCATAAGATAATCATCAAAGCGTGTGGAAAAATTCTGAATCGCCTGGGGGCAAGTAGTGTGTAGGGAAAAATATAACCTCGATACTCCAGTACAGTTGCGCAAAAGCAAAAGTTCACACTGAGGATCGTGCAGCTCTTGAATCTTGTCTATGAGCTGAGAGGTTTTGTCAACCCTGTTCAACACCACATTACTACAGAAGTTCATATCTAGGATGACTGGTCCACCAAGCAATTTAACACCATCTTTTGGCTTACCAATATTCGCAGGAAAGGCAGTATCATAATCCCTTCTCGGATCATAAGAAGGCCAAAATAATTCCGTCTTCGAAATATTCAGATGTAACCCGTAGCCTGGTCCATCCTCTTGGAGAATGTTCAATGCCTTAGACACTTCCATAGTGTCACCTGCGATGGTGCCATCGTCTAAATACCAGGCATGGAAATCCAACGTACAAGTGGATGCAATCTTCTCGATAAGAGGGTGCAAAGCTAAAGAAAAAAGAAGGGGACCAAGAGGGTCACCCTGCTGAACCCCTTGTGTCGAGGACAGAAAGTGCTCTTGATAATATAGCCTCGCAGGTCGCATATAGCAGATTCAACCCAACGGGAGATGCTTGGGCAGTGTGTTCTTACCTCACGGATAATAGTGGATCGATCAACCATGTTGAATGCATTCGAAAAATCTATTAATAACATAGATTTGGTGTTATCAGATCCATGCAGTTCAAGCAATCTATTCGCCGCGTGTAGAATACCCTCCCCGCCGCAAGGAATGCCAACTCCATATTGGTGATTGCCAAGATAGTTGTTCAAGTTTTTGCAAACTGAAGTAGCTACTAACTTAGAACACAGTCTACGCCAGATGGTACCTACCGCAATTGGTCTTAAACCACCACCAGGTTTAAGTAGTGGGGTTAAGGGAGCACTGGCCGCGAATTCACCAAGGGAAAGAGGACATTTACCTGCAAGCCACAGGTTCACGACACCAGTAATCGACAGCAGCAACTCATCAGAAATCGCAGCACCAGCTCCACTCATGGCGTCCAACAAGTGCTGAGCGCGGAGACCGTCTCTGCCACAAGATGTCCCTTTGGGGAAGCTCTTTAGGGATGCAAGTACAGCCTTGGAATCAACAGTCAGGGAAGGTGTTGAGATAGCTTTTGTGGTTATAGTTGGAGGTGGAGCATGTGGATGTTTCTGCTGGAGTTCGAACAAGGTGTCTGGGGTAGGTGGAGCAACGCCACTGGAAGAAAGAATGCGAATTGCTGCTGTGTAGTGGCCATAACTCAGCTTTTTTCGACAGGCTACTAGATGTTTCTTAGTCTTCTTTTTGCTGGGAGCACGCTGTTTACAAGCTCTTTTAGTCAGGCCAAGAAATTGTTGTACCAAACTTAAGCAGCCGGCAGGTTCCCTCCAAACCAACAAAGCTTTGTTGATAGCAGCAGTCTGCAACTTCTTTCTCGTACCAGAGCGTTCCTCACTGGAACTCCGAGGTTCATACAAGTTTAGTGTACAAATTGGCAGCAGTAACAATCGTATCCAGGCCGTAATGTTCATGGGATTAGCTAGAACAGAATCTAAAGCAGACTTGAGAGCACGCGAAAAATTTAGCCTGCAGTGTGGAGGAATACTAACAGTCGTAGGTATTTGTCGTTGCAACATCAGGTTTAGTATCTCCACAGTAAGGCCTGCAAACTCTTCACCACCTGCAAGCTCTTCACCCACTGAAACACCTGCACCAGCGTTATCCACTGCATCAGGCGACGCATGAATCAGGAAATCTGCACCAATTCCATTGAACGGCCCTGGAATGACATATGCAGAATGCAACTTGTTTTTGCAGGCCATTTTCCATGTATGAGTAGTCATGCATTTGGTGCATAACCAGGATTCCAACTCCAACAGATTGCCTTCCCATGCTGTGAAGCAGCTCTGGATTGTCTGAATTCTTTCTAAGCAAACCATTCTCTGTTGGAAAGTGATGGTCTTTCAGATGTCTTGTTAAACCACTCCTGGAGTACCCCAAACCACCAGGACCTCCTTGAAAGCCATCAAAAGTTGTGAAAGGACAAGGAAGCTTATCACTCTGCGAAGATGAGGCCATGGAGGATTCGGATTCAGGGCTGCCATTCCTACGGATTCCTGAAGAAGCTGAAGAACGTGTAATGGGCATAGAATAATCTAAGGGAAAGTTGAGTCTGAGAATCAGAAAAACCCTAGAAGAACTATGTCTTGTATCCCTATATGCGATCAAACAATAAACAAAGAGGAAAAAGGGTGATGTATTTTTAATCACGGACAAAGGCAGGGATGATTTCTGGGTTTTTTTTTTATTATTATTATTATTAGGGTTTTTATCTTTCAAGGATTCCTCTTGTAATCAAAAACTTCCATACTTCTCCATGGCCCATGTAGTTAGCTGATAGACACATTTTTATGTCTAATTTGTCTCGATTCTATATATTGATAGTGCTCATTTTTGTACTTATTATGGTGTTTTATGTGTGTGTAGGTATTTTTGGCCAATAAACATTTTTGGAAAAATCGGCTCGAAAAGTTGCGCAGGGCACCCCTGGAGGACTTTTGCTATTCAGACTCTCACCATGGATAAGGGGCAACCTAATTGATAAGGGGAATCCCTGCAGGGCATCTACTATTCGCACCCCCACTCTGAATAGGGGAGACCACTTTCTTCTCAAAATTCAAAAGAAAAATTTGGCGGGGAAAAAACCAGTTTGCATACCAGAGTTAGGGTTGGATTTCTAGGCTGTTTTAGGGAGATTCAATCGCGGGAATTTGTTGGGTGGACGTGATTTAGCATAACATGCTTGGTATGGGCGCTGGAATGGATTGAATTGGGCTAGAACTCGAGTTGGAGCAAAACAGAGGTGAAGTTACACACGGGTCTCTGCTGGCCTGATTTTTGAAGTTTCAGGGAGATTAAACCGGAGATAATCTTTCCGGAGATAGCTACTTACCTAATAGAGAGTTTGGGATGATTTGGAAAGCTCATAAAAGCGTAAACAAGTCGGCAGAGAAGATTATTTCCGTGACTTGCACGAAAAGAAAGAGAGAATTCTTATCAGAATTTTTAGGTTTCTGAGTAGTATAAAAGGTGTATTCGAGTCCCGGGAAGGGTTACGCATACTTTGGGGGTAGCTTAAAGAACCACAGGAGACAAAAATCGGAGTTACAGACATTCGTTTGTGCTGGTGTAGAAGGAAGAATACGAAGAACATCAACCCACATAAACTGTCGCAGAAAACTGTCGTTGTTCTACAGATCTTCCGTTCTATCGTTCCTGTAACAGTCTGCAACAATTATTACTGTTAATATTTCTCTGTAACACTGCTTTCTGTGGTAGTGCGTTTTGTAACAATTACAACTGTTACAAACACGCTGCTTCATACCTTCTCTTCTATTTAATCAACTTTTTGGGCAACAAACATGTATTTTGAGCAAGTGATTATTATGAGGAGCTAAACCCCATTGCTGAGGCGATAGAGGAAGTTATTTTTCCAACAAGAAATGGTATATTCTATTTTATTTATTTATTTGCAATTATTTTATGATTATTTGCCTTGGTTGAAAATTGTTTGAATGATCCTTGTTAAGCAATTGTTATTTCTTTTGATAGAGCATACTTGGACCTAGGTTTTTGATGTTCTATGCTTCGGATTTACACTTATTATTTTGAGAATCTAATTGTTGCAATAGTTAGAATCAACTTGAACGAGAAAATTGCATAAATATAATTATTGGGATTAAATCACTTTGAACTTGGAAAATAGTGGAATCATAGCCTCTGTGTTCTTTTAATATTGATATCATCCTTGGTTGAGTTTGTGACAATTTTTAGTTTGTTTTCTATTTTAGTTTTAGAATTTAAGTCTATATTTTATCCTTCGCAAGTCTGAGAATCGAACCACTTTTATCACTATCTACAAATCACATCATTTTTTGGCGCCGCCGACGCGGATTTGCTTTTAGGGTTTTAGACTTATTTTTCTTTTATTTTTAGGTTTTTATTATTTGTTGTTCTTTTTTACGTTTTCGGGTATTTATCTTTTGTCTACAGGTTTTGGATCATAAAGAGAATTGAGCCAAGGAGTTTGGTGATTTCGTAAAGATTGGATCTTAAAGCATAAAGACTTGGAGCGAAAGATTAAAGCGAAAAGAACGGAAAAGAAGACAATTTCTTTTTAGTTATTTTTTTTTTAGGGTTTTTGTTTATTTTTCTTTATTATTAAAAGAAAAAGAAAAAAAAAGAGAGAGAGAACTGTATTAGGGTTTGTTATTTTTGTAATTTTTTTCTTTTCTTTTTGGACAATTGGACATTAAACTTTGGACATTATTATTTTTAAACCCTAAGGAAGGGTTAGTTTAAATTCAAACAGTGCGCAGGGAAGGACGGTGATTACGATATCACCTCGGCCCCTCGGGTTCGTACATGACATAGGAATCGTGGCCCGAGTCGACTTCAGCGGTTCTTCGCCCGTCTGGTACGGGAGGTAAGTTTTTCGAAACACCCGTGAATCCCCTGTCAGCGAGTTTACTGTATTCCTTCGTTTGCATATATGCTGAGGACTTGAAAACGGTTGCTTTAATTTCCTAGTAAAGGGCAATAACTGGCCACACAAGATAAGGGTTCGGATTTCATCACCGTTCTCTTCTTGCCCGCTTTAGGAAAACGAAACCAAACGCGAACATAAGCCTAAAATTTTGACTAGAACGAGACTTATAGGGTAACGAGCTTAATAGGAAAGTCGTTCGAAAAATATTGGTTACTCTTTTGAGCATACTTTGAAGTTCATGGTGGTTTCTGTGAGTTGAATGCGTGACTGCACCGCCTTGTAACCGGTGAGGCCTTGGGTATCAAAGCTCCACTGAGCTTCCCTCGCCTCGATTCAACTTACTTTGACTCGGATTGATTTCAGAGGGGTTTGCTCAGATTGTAACGAATTCCTTTTCAAAAGAATATAAGCTGGTCTAGAAACAATCTAAGTGGAGCCATCATGCTTTTTGTTTGCTAGAAATTTAGGTTTGATTTGGTTGAGTCAGCCTTGTTTTATGGTTGCATAGAATTCTCTACCTTATTCTGTTGCATGCCTAAACGTAAAAGAGACGCCCTAGGTAGATTTGTTAAAGAGAAACCTAGTAGTTCTAAGCGTCTTGATTACCTCAATTTAGAAAGTCCGATTCGTGAAGATTCTGTTTTTGAACGTCCGTTTGAGGAGAGAATCCCTGATAGTCCAATAGCGCCAGAAATGGCAACTTTGAAAGACTGCGGGAAAAATCATCATTGACGACTACAGATAGAGTTGCAGTACCCCTACGACAACTCAATTTTATGCATTGTGGAAGGGGGTATTGTAGAAAGTCCAAGCTTTTCTACAATGCTTGACTAAGAGTTGTAAAGGGTGATGTGATTCATGGTTCGACAATATTTTGCCAAAGTTGTGATTCTTTTTCGATCTTTTTATGAAAGCCTAACACAACTCTTGCTTGTGTTGTAGGACTATTTTACACAACAAAGGATGCGTACCGTAGAATTATGTAACACATCACTTGTATAAGTTGAAGGACTATCTTAGACAACCTAAGATATGTATTGTAGAAATATGTAACAACTCTTATTACTATTATGAATAAGATTTGCATGACACTTGTTAGAGTTGCAGAACTATGTTGGACAGCACCTAATTATGTCGTAAAGACATTCTTTCACAACCACAGGTTTGTGTAGTTGAAATATGGAATACAACTCTTATTAGAAGTTGTGTGCATAAAACTTTTTTGAAAAAAAAATTATAGCTGAAACCGAATTGCCGAAAGTATTTTTCACATTCACATTAAGCTGCCAGTAACACATTTACATTCATTCAAGTTAGCATGCCACTCCAATTGCATTACCTAGATAACTTCAAAATCACCTTGTATGAAAGTGTGTTCCGCAACGAGAGAAAATAAAATGATAGATCATTTTGCAACTTCTTGATACCATATCCAACTGCGACAAGTTTGGTTGTGATAGAAATAGGAGAGAAGCATAAGTACATTAAGAGGAAGGTAAGATGTTTTGACAGAATCAATTATTTGAGAGAAGATACTTACACATTCCCCATGAGAGGCCTTCCATCTGGACATTCCTCACGGTTTCCTCAAGCTTTGCCACATCTGTCTCTTCATCCCATGGATTCACATCCAACAAAATTGAAGACTTTCCGGCTGAAGGAAAAAGTTAAAATGAATGACAGTTATATATGGTTCTTAGCAAAACCCACAAGACCATACACAGAACTAATCGCCTTAGTTTCAAAAGAACAATTTAAGAAGAGCATACTCACATATTTATTTTTGTCAGAGGCTTTGACAACTGCTGCACGTTCTTCTGCAGCCTTCTTTTCCTCCTCTGTCTCCTCTCCAAAAAGATCAACATCAGAATCGTCGTCATCATCCTCAGCTCGCTGCAACTCAAAAAAAAATATTGTGTTATAAAGACTGCAATGAACTATCAATAGCATCACATATCCCAAATCCAAAACACTTTAGATGGATGAGTTTCGAATCACATTTGATAAAACCTTCGCACATTTCCAAAAGAAGAAAAAAACAAAAGAGACTATTAACTATAAGATGGTGAGATATAGCCTGCTTTGCGTTACTATGAGATTCTAGTCCCTTCTCCGAGTTGAATGTCCTAGTAAACAGTTAAAATAAAATATGTCAGATACCATAAGACATAAGGGGAAGTACTAACTGAGAATTTAATTTAAATGCACATTACAACATACTTGCTACAAGTGTTGCAAGCGACCGGAGTAGCAGCAGATTTTGGAGTTTCTTGCTTTGATTTGTCACTCTTACCAGCCTTCTTAGCATGATAAGGAGTCGCTATATGGACCCCAGTTCCCTTCTTTACATCATCACCTATATTCAAAACGAATATTCAAAATCTTACTACAGAAGTTCAAGTATAAACAATAAAAAACAACATACCACTAAACAATATAAGCAACAATAATCTGCTTCTTTCTCAAACAAATTGATGTCGCCAACTGGAAAAGTATTTTGAGGCATCCTTACTCTTAACTGGTTACCTCTGACGTCTTCTCGATCTTCCATGCCCATTAAAGTATTTTGAGGCATCCTTGCAATGTTGATACACCTTGACCTTCACTTCCAGGGAGCCATGCAGCTACGAGAGCATTAACATCTGATAGATAAGGTTCAATCACAAGAGGTCGTCCATAGATAACAACAACAACACACTTGATAGAGCCACAAACGTTCTTCATAGTGCTCAAACCAGGTTCAGGAATTGTTAAGTTAAGGTTGTCCCCCATTGTATCTGCATATGGTTGCTCGCCAATAACAACAATAGCATACGAGAAGCTATCAGACTTGACAAAATCATCTTCAGGGTTTGCTTTGTAAATGATTTCAGTGCTCGTGCCAACTGTAGACGCTATTGCATTGAGGATAGTAGTTCCTGCGCATTTGGTACAAGAGAACGTTAATTTGTGTAAACATAAGAAAGTACATAAATCAAGTTAAGGGTATATAATGAATTCCCTGGTAAAGTAAAAATTAAGCCATCTACCAGCAGTGATGTTGTTTCCTTTTTTTCCTTGCCATTCTATTGTCCAAACACCACACTGTAAGCCCAAGTTGTTAGCTTGGCTACCGGCGACAAGGATCTTAGGTGCATCTTTGGGGAGAGGCAACAAGGGCTCATTGTCAGATTTTCCATTTTTCAATAGCACAAGTGATTTCCATACAGCTTCTCTAGCCAAATCTCTATGTTTATGTTGTATAGTATAATATGGTTAGTAAACTACATAAATAACATTCTTAATATCCATACCCGTAAACTGAATGCAAAACCAAACTAACCTGACTTCCAAGATAGTTTACGAAGCTGTAATCATCCATAGGGCTCTCAAAGAGACCCATCATGAATTTTACCTTCATAATTCTCTTCACAGCATCGTCAATCCTGCTCATGGGGATTACGTTCTTCCCAACCAGGTAGGTTAGATCATGGATAAAATCAGTGTGGTTCATTGGAATCATGATCTGCAGAAATACCCAAAACATTTAATATGTCAAAGTAACTTATTGTAGTTCTAACATTGAACTTTTAGTTTATGTCAAAATGGCCATCATACCATGTCAATGCCGGCATTAATCCCAGAATGGACGGAATAAGTATAGTTGGTGCCTGCTGGTGAAGTAATCCTGTCAATACCTTGCCAATCGGAAATGACGAATCCCTAACACATAATTCAAGCAATAGAAACAACATTCTGTCAGTCATGCCTTCATTTTTCTTGGTCCAAATTAGTTTAGCTAATGCTGGTCTAGTTCAAATAGGGTTTTCTATCTACCCTGAAATTAAGAGTGTCTTTGAGGAAGTTAGTAACAAGATCACGGTTAGCATGCATCTTTTCGCTGTTCCATCTTTAGTACGAAACCATGATGGTTGATACACCCTTGATGATTGAATTATAATAACCAGGCATATGAATACTGAGTAGTCCATGCCAGTCAGTCACTGTGTTGTTCTCGTTAATACCCTTTGTTGTGCCACCATCACCAACGAAATGCTTTGCACAAGCAGCAACCTTGTTGCTACAACACACCAAACAAAATAATAAGTCAATCCAAATAAAATTATATGATCTTCTTGCAATGAAATAGTAAAAATGATGTGAAATCTTACTTTCCACCAACATAAGGAACTCCTTTTCGAGAATCCGCGGGAACATCTCCTTGTAAACCAAGAATAATCTCAGTCATTTTCTGAACAATCTTCATCTTCTGGTACTTGGCTTCAAGTATGGCTCTCTCTTTAAAAAACATTGCTTCAATTTCATCATGCTTAGTATGCAAACAAGAAACAAAATTGTCAAAAACCCATTGTAGATAGAATCAATTAAAGACCCACAAGTCACTGAACACGAATAAGAAGGAATAAACACGGTAGTTAATCATCACTGGGAACTCAATAATTTCAAATCCTGATAAGAACCCTAATCTCTAAAAGCATTGAATAACAAAAACCCTAAACAAATATCTCAATTAGACCTCTATATCATTTCCAACATTCAATTAGATTATAAAAAACCCCTCAATCCCCACAAAAATACACAAATAAATAAACCATGACTCCATAAACTTACCATAAGATCCCCTTTTCTTCCACCTGAATTCATCTCAGCATCTCTTCTCCACTGTGCTCGAGCTCAATACTTATTCAAGCTTCATCGTCGATAGAAGCAATCAACAGCTATCTCCCATTGATTCAACACATAAGATCTGATTTCTTAACAACTATCTTTAATAGAAGCAATCAACAGCTGAAATCCTTCAGCTGCAACTCCTAGCACTCTTCTAAGCATTCACCATTCATCAATTAAACCACTACAGAGTCACCACCACCACCTGCAGTATATCAGAACACCACCTCTCTTGAATCAGGCACATCTACATCAACTGCATCTAAATCTTCTTAGCTTCATCAATCCGTATCAGTACCACCAACAAACCCGAGAACATCAGAATCAATCAAACCCATATTTTCTAGTCTTTTCTTTGCTCAAATCCGTCGACCCCATTAACTCAACATCAGACCAACAACACCCATCTTATAGTTCATCACCAACAGCTCCAGAATCATCTTCCTATCACCACCAGAATTCAATTCCACAGCTAGGGTTGAAAAATTGGTTCGATTTGGTTGAAGAAATAATAGGGTTTTAGTGAAATTTGGTTAAAGAAACTGGTTAAGTAATCTAATTGAAAGAATTTTGAGTTCCATTTTGACTTTTAATTGAAATTTTTGAAGAGATCTTGAGATTTGGTTTCGTTTGTTCAACAATGAGGATGTAGGGTTTCTGCTTCAAGCTGAAACTGATTCCTTTGTATATTACCGGTTAAACAAATCTTGAGGTTTATTTTCTGAGGGAGGTGCAAGGTTAGAGAGATTAGAGACTTGAGTTAGGGTTTTTTTCTGAGGGAGGCGCAAGGTTAGAGAGATTAGAGTAAGGGTTTTGTTCTGTGTTGAGGCGGAAGAAGTGATGGAAAATGAGCGAAGGGGAAGTGAGAAGAAAAAAAAATTGATTTATATAAAAGAAATTGGACGGTTTAGATTCACTCTAGGATGCTCATCAAATTGCAAAAATTAAGGGACGATGTAGATTCATTTTAGAATGCTCATACGGATTGAGAAGCATGTGTGATTCTTTTTGTGTTAATTCAAACTCGTGTATTCGATTTTATTATCAACTATCGATATGAAAAAAATCCAACAAAAATATCAAAAATTTTAAGATATTATTATCGACCTTCGGTTATAAAAAAAAATCCAAAAAATATATGGGAACGAAACAGAAAAAATAAGAATGTGTGTTTTCTTTGTACTTTTGTGCTTTCTCTTTGTGCTTCCGGTATGAATTTTGACTAGTCACATAGGTCATCAAGCAATTTTGACTAATCATACAGGTCATGAACTTCAAATGTGGTATAACGGCGTACAAATTATGAACCGAGAAGCTCCATGAATGTTCAGACTTTAAACTTAACATGATACATCATCTAAATCAATAAATGAAGCTCAGTGTCGATTCGAAATTTAAATGTGCTATAACATCGTACAAACTATGAACCAAAAAGTTTCGGGAGGGTTTTGAATTCAAACTTAGAAGGATACATCATCGAAATCGATAAATATGAAGCTCAGTGTAGATTCGAACTTCAAATATGATATAAAGACATACAAACTATGAAGCACGAAGCTCCGGGAGGGTTCCGACTTCAAACATAGCATGATACATCATCGAAATCGATAAATATGAAGCCCAGTATCGATTCGAACTTCAAATGTGGTATAACGGCGTACGAACTATGAACTAAGAAGCTCTGAGAGGGTTCTGTCTTCAAACATAGAAAGATGCATCATCGAAATCGATAAATATGGAACTTAGGTGTTGATTCGAACTTCAAATATGGTATAACGGCATACAAACTGTGAACCGGCTAGCTCCATGAGGGTTCAGGCATCAAACTTAGCATGACACGTCATTGAAATCGATAAATATGAAGCTCAGTGTCGAGTCGAACTTCAGTGTCGCAAACTCGGTTCACAAACAACAGTTCTTGACCTTTAACAGGTAAACTCGTTCGCATACTGGGTACGCATACAAGAGTTCCGGACTTGGTCACAGACAAACTCGTCCGCATACTTGGTACGCATACAAGAGTTCCGGACCCGAAGAAGCACTTCACAGTTTGCATACTATGTATGCATTGAAACTGATAAAGACGAAGCTCATGTGGCGATTCGAACTTCCTGGTTCACGATTTTGGTCCTGGAAACGTTTTCGGATATTTCTACCCAATCTCAATAACCCTAAGTTAGTGATTTAGCCCAACTTTTTTTAATTTTTTTTTGCAAAAGTGAGAAATTTTTTTGCAGAACCAAACAACAAAATAGTTTTTTTCAGAAGTGAGAAATTTTTTGCAGAAGTGAGAAAATTTTACAATACCGATTCTAGAACTTAACCACTGTGTTCGCATACTAGGTATGCAAACAAGAGTTTCAGACCTTCTGTGGTAATTTCCCCAAACCTTAAACAGACCCCTCTTCGTCAACTTCGAGGCATGAACCTGGCTCCGAGATCGAAACCTGGCGATAAGTGGACTACTGTAAGTCAGAAGCTTCGTAAGAACGATGAACCCAACCATATGGTTAACCGAAGTTAGCCACATGAACACTTTTAACTTAACCATATTTATCTAACACTTCTAGATCAAATATGATGATCTGTCAATCATAAAAGATAATCAAATGAATCTAATTGTGTTTTAAACTTTGCATTAAGCCACGGTTTGCAAACTTTGCATTCCTTAGACCATAAATGTTTTAGTTCATGAGTATGAGAATCATACAATACCGATTCTAGAACTTAACCACCGTGTTCGCATACTAGGTACGCAAACAAGAGTTTCGTACCTTCTCAGGTAATTCCCCCAAACCTTAAACAGACCCCTTTTCGTCAATTTCGAGGCATGAACCTGGCTCCGAGATCCAAATCTGGCCGTAAGTGGACTACTATAAGTCGGAAACTTCGTAAGAACGATGAATCCAACCATATACATGAAAGATTCATTTGGAATATTCCCCTAAACCTTAAACATACCCCTTTTCGTCAACTTCGAGGCATGAACCTGGCTCCGAGATCGAAACCTGGCCGTAAGTGGACTACTATAAGTCAGAAACTTGGTAAGAACGACGAATCCATCTATTTACAGGTAAGATTCCTTCGGAATATTCTACGAAACCTTAAACAAACCCTATTTCTGCATATTGTATGCAAACCAGGCTCCGAGATCGAAACCTGGCCGCGAGTTGACTACTCTAAATCAGAAACTTGGTAAGAACGATGAATCCATCCATTTACAGGTAAGATTCCTTAGGAATATTCTACGAAACCTTAAACAAACCCTATTTCTGCATACTGTATGCAAACCAGGCTCCGAGATCCAAAACCTGGCCGCGAGTTGACTACTCTAAGTCAGAAACTTGGTAAAAACAATGAATCCATCCATTTACAGGTAAGATTCCTTCGGAATATTCTACGAAACCTTAAAGAAACCCTATTTCTGCATATTGTATGCAAACCAGGCTCCGAGATCGAAATCTGGCCGCGAGTTGACTACTCTAAGTCAGAAACTTGGTAAGAACGATGAATCCATCCATTTACAGGTAAGATTCCTTCGGAATATTCTATGGAACATTAAACAAACCCTATTTCTGCATATTGTACGCAAAACAGGCTCCGAGATCGAAACCTGACTGAGAGTTGACTACTCTAAGTCAGAAACTTTGTAAGAACGATGAATCCATCCATTTACAGGTAAGATAATTCCTTCGGAATATTTGGATGAACTGGAGAAAAAATATATCATAACTGAACATCCCAGGTTCGAAGATTACCAGAGTTAGACCCGAGTTTCTCGTTCGGATGAACTGGAGAAGAAATATATCAGAATTGAACATCCCAGGTTCGAAGATTACCAGAGTTAGACCCGAGTTTCTCGTTCGGATGAACTGGAGATGAAATATATCAGAATTGAACATCCCAGGTTCGAAGATTACCAGAGTTAAAATGACCATATTACCCTTACTAGAAATAAAGGTAGTAAATATTACGGAGACTGTGAAAATTACCAAACTACCCTTATCTGAAATAAGTAAAGTAAATATTACAGATATTGAAAATGACCATATTACCTTTCATGGAAATTTGTGCAATAAATATTATGGAGATTGTAAAAATGACCAGACTACCCTTATCGGAAATAAGTAAAATAAATACTACTGACTGTGAAAATGACCATATTACCCTTCTTGGAAATTAATGCAATAAATATTATGAAGACTATAAAAATGACCAGACTACCCTTATCAGAAAATAAGTAAATTAAATATTATAAATTGTTAAAATGACCATATTACCCTTACTAGAAATAAAGGTAATAAATATTATCGGAAATAAGTAAAATAAATACTACTGAATGTGAAAATGACCATATTATCCTTCTTGGAAATTAATGCAATAAATATTATGAAGACTATAAAAATGACCAGACTACCCTTATCGGAAAATAAGTAAATTAAGTATTATAAATTGTTAAAATGACCATATTACCCTTACTAGAAATAAAGGTAATAAATATTATGGATACTGTGAAAATTACCAAACTACCCTTATCTGAAATGAGTAAAATAAATATTACAGATAGTGAAAATGACCATATTACCCTTCATGGAAATTTGTGTAATAAATATTATGGAGATTGTGAAAATGACCAGACAACCCTTCTAACTTATAATTTGATGGTATACTTTTGCCATAATTCCCCAGTTGCATGCTTTGCTTAAAGTGGGTGGTCTTATAGAATGTATGTGATTATTTACAGAGAAGAATGTATATGGTTACAGAGAATGCTTCGCGCTCTTTGCGGCTCAGTCGCCTTTGAGCATTATATTTTGTTTTACAACGCTTATAAAGGGTTGTCATAATAGTATATTAAAGAACCACCAACTTTACAGAACTTGTGATAGTGTAGGTATGGTTAGTGGTGTAGACTTCCATATAGGAGGCTCAGGGTCGAATCCCCCAAACCTAATTTTTTTCCCACATTCTATATTTTAACTTCAACAACACTTATAAGTGTTGTTATACGTTTCTATTAAAAAAAAAGAAAAAACCTAAACTTGTGAACTGTAAGGATGGTTGATGAGCTATACATCCATGCATTAGGTTCATGTTCGAATCTCCCCTCTAACGTATTTTTCATTATCATATTTCTGTGTTCTTCAACAACACTTGTGAGAATTGTGATAGGCTAAGTCACTACACTTATGAAACAAAGTTGTTATACCTAAATGTCGTCACAACAGTTTTGCTAAAGGAGTTGTCGTTTGTTTTCTTAGCGCAACCCCTTGTTCCTAAGGGTTGGTAGTGATGATATACGACAACTCTTTCTTTGAAACCAGTTGTAAAACATAGGACTTTCTACGATGTATAGCGAAGTGTTGTAAATCTCCAGTTGTAGATGTATATTTTTCCCATAGTGAAAGAACCCCTATTTCCATGTTAGGGACTTTGAGGAAATTTGTAGTACCCCAAAAATTAGAAACCTTGATGATGATGCTTTGAAACTCAGGTTATTCCCCTTTTCCTTGAAAGATAAAGTCAAATCCTGGCTATATAGTTTGGCTTCCGGATCAATTGAAACATATGAACAACTTACATCTGCCTTTTTGAACAATTTTTTCCCTAGGCACAAAACATCTTCTATTAGGACGCAAATCTGCACATTTTCTCAACAGGAGGGAGAATCCTTGTATAGGTATTTGGAAAGGTTCAATGATATATTAGCCCAATGTCCTCATCATGGTTTAGAAAAGGTTAGGTTAGTTCATATCCTTTATGAGGGTTTAGATTATCCCACTACAACCACAGTAGAGTCTATGTGTACAGGTGGGTTTGAAAACCAAACAGTTGATGATGCGATGACATACTTGCATGAAATCGCCGAAAAGACCCAATAATGGGAAAGTAATAGGGTACCCCAGAAAACAATTCTTCTAGGCAGAGGAAACGTTAATAGGGTAGAAGAAAGTTTTGAATCAGATGCAAAAATTGCTGCTATAGCGAAAAGGTTAGAAGCTTTATAAGTGGGTCGCACTAGTGGTAGATTAGAGCCTTTTTGGGAAGGACAGAATAATGAAGAGCAAGCCAATGCTCTCTATAATAACACTAGTCTAATGCTCCCCCAGGTTTTGGTTCAGATAAGAACTCTTCAGGTCAGTTTCATAACTCTTCAGAGAATAGAATAACGAGCTTAGAGGAATCTCTTAGTATATTAAGAAAGAGCCAGGATATGTTAGCACAGAGCCAGGACATGTTATTAAAGAGCCAAGTTAGTTTTCAACAGGAAACCAAGCAGAACTTTCAAACTAATGTTCAGACTCTTGCTAAGTTAGAGCTTCAAGTCGACCAAATAGCTAAGACCTTAAGTGAGAGAGATAACGGAAGGTTCCCTAGTCAGACTAATCCCAATCCTAGAGGAGTTCATGAAGTAGGTGCAAAACCAGAGAATCAATTGAATGTTGTTAGAACCCTTAGGAGTGGCAGAGTAGTAGACAATCAGGTAACCATGCCCGAAAGTGAGCATACTATAGTTCACCCCTCAAGACCAACCATAGATGAGGAGACTGATAAAGTTTCTGATGATGTTAATTCGGTTCCTGAGAGGCCCTATTTTATGCCTAGAGCCCCATTTCCACAACTATTAGTACCAACAAATAGTGAATCCAACTTTAATGACATAATGGAGGTTTTTAGGAAAGTTACCATAAACCTTCCATTACTAGAAGCAATTAGCAACTTCCAGCTTATGCCAAGTTTCTTAAGGATATGTGTACGAGAAAGCAAAAGCTTAGTGTCCCTAAAAAAGCCTTTTTATCTATTCATGTAAGTTCGATCATTCAGAACCCCACAACTCCTAAATATAAAGGCCCAGGTGCGCCTACCATTGCTTGTACGATAGGAAAACATAGGGTACACAAAGCTTTACTTGACTTAGGAGCCAGTGTGAACTTACTCCCATACCATGTGTACTTAAAGCTAGGGCTCGGTGAATTGAAACCTACCAAGATAACATTGTAGTTAGCTGATAGGTCTGTCAAGATTCGTCGTGGTGTGATAGAAGATGTTCTTATTGAGGTCGACAAGTTTATTTATCCTGTGGATTTCGTGGTCTTAGATACCCAACCTGTCCCTGACCCAGAGAACCAGATACCTGTGATTTTAGGTCGCCCATTTTTAGCTACGTCTAATGCGATCATAAACTGTCGAAATGGTATTATAAATATATCTTTTGGTAATATGACTATTGAGTTAAATATTTTTAATGTCAATAAGCTACGTTCTGAGATAGATGACACGTGCATTGAAGAGGTGAACATGATAGGAACCTTAGTTCAGGAGTCATTACCAAATATCGCATCGGAAGATCCATTAGAGAGTTGTCTAGCCCAGTTTAACATGGATTTCGACGAAGATAGCAATATCGAACAAGTGAATGCTATGTTGGATTCTATTCCTATGTTAGATACTGGTAAATGGAAAGCTAGGTTCGAACCATTATAAGATTTTGAGTCTACCTTAATCCCTTGTTCAGAAGAGCCTCATAAGTTGGACCCTAAATCTGCATTCTTAGGGCCATCTAAGACTTTCCCTGTGATTATAGCATCCGATCAGGACAGTAGGCCAGAAATCGTGCTTCAAGACATTAAGGAAACTCTAGGGTTGACCATACAGGATATGAAACATATAAGTCCTACAGCTAGTATACCTCAAAAGAATTTAAAGGATGAACCACCTGATTATAACTCAGAGAAAGCAATTGACCTTTTTTAGAAACCTGATGGTCTAGAAATTAGGAATATTGTGACTAGTCTATTTAGAGACACCCAAAATTCTAAGTTTGGTGGTAGTGATCGTTAATTATCCCCAGTAGAATTCCCTAACTTGGGAGTCGATCCCAGTGCTTATGAGGTATCACTTGAGTCTATTCAGACTCCTCAACCCGATCCTCCTGATGTTGTCCAGGAGAAAATCCAGCTATTAAAGTCTCGTTTTTCGGATAAATCTGTTTTTCAAGACACTCATATGAAGCCCAAATGGGCGCCCCAAATAAATCCAGTTGTCTTGCAAGAAACTTTCAATGTGGTTGTGCTCCTTATGTTATTTTTTTGATCCTGTGCAGTTGTTTCAAATTAGTGGCAGTTTTATTTGGTTTTGATGATCCACGGTTATTTCGACTACTGATATATGATTTGAAAGGTAACTAGCCATTCTATGAAACTTGATGTCTGGGTGAAGACTTTAAAATTAGCACTTCTTGGGAGGTAACCCAATCTCATGCAACACGGTAATATCTTTCCTTAACTCTTTCGCTTCAATGGTAACAGTTTCTCCTTGTTCATGCTTTTAATTTCATCTTTAGAACATTGAGGACAATGTTAGATTTAATTTTTGGGGTATGGGAGAAACTTTTTAGTTGCATTAATAAACTCCAGAACCTAGAAATTTATGCATATTAAGGATAGCACTAACCGACCTAAGTGGATGGAAGCATTTTGGCTGTAGGAGTTAAGGAACCAATCTGATTAGATGGAAACATCTAGAAGCGTCTATTAATAAAATCACAGAGCTCAGGTGTTAGAAATAACATGATAGTTTCACCATATCTCGTTGAGTCCTTTTCACTTCTATTTTTATTTTATTTTGTTTTTAAACTATGTTACTCTAAGTGATTAGGTGGGGCTCACGATTCAAGTTGTTACCAATGCTAGGGTGAATTAGAGTGATTGAGATGCAAAAAACAAAAACAAAAAAAAAAAAAAGAGAAAAAAAAATTGAGACCAGACCATTTGACCAAAAGAAATAAATTCAATAAAGTCGACCACTGGTACCCTTGTATATGCCAGTTGTGTTGACCTAGAGTTAGATTATCGATCACTGGTTCCCTTGTATATGCCAGTGGTGTTGATATTAGTCAGACCAGTATCTCAATCCATTAGGATAGGTTCATTTTGGTGGAGGCCTTCAGACAGATATGGGAAACGCCGTTCACTTAGTAAACATCGAAACCATCTATGTTTTTTCTATATCCATCTTCTTGATCTATCCATGTGATTAGTTTTTGACTCCGGATATTGATGCCCATAGTGCAACTATCTGAGTAGAGCTCTGTCACTTTATATAAATTTTAGTATGCTTGAGTGCAAACTCGTGTACAACAATTGGAATTTCGCATCAGGGTACTTCCTCCTGTAGTCAATAAGTATGCCAACCAAGGAGATTCTTTAGTGCCTTCCAAGGTTCTGCCTAGATAGCTAGGGTCTGGAGTAAAGGTTTTGTGGGTATACCTCTTGTAAGCCCTCCGGAGACAATACTCCGCCACTAGGGACACTTAGGGGTTTAAAGGCTTATTGCATAGGCTAAATGCAATCGACGATGCCTGCATCAGTGAGTTAGGATTCTATTTTATTTTATTTTATTTTTGCTCGAGGACTAGCAAATAATAGGTTTGGGGGTATTTGATAGACACATTTTTTTGTCTAATTTGTCTCGATTCTATATATTGATAGTGCTCATTTTTGTACTTATTATGGTGTTTTATGTGTGTGTAGGTATTTTTGGCCAATAAACATTTTTGGAAAAATCGGTTCGAAAAGTTGCGCAGGGCACCCCCGGAGGACATTTTCTATTCAGACTCTCACCATGGATAAGGGGCATCCCTGCAGGGCATCTACTATTCGCACCCCCACTATGGATAGGGGGAGACCACTTTCTTCTCAAAATTCAAAAGAAAAAATTGGCGGGAAAAAAACCAGTTTGCATACCAGAGTTAGGGTTGGATTTCTAGGTTGTTTTAGGGTGATTCAATCGTGGGAATTTGTTGGGCTGGACGTGATTTAGCATAACAGGCTTGGTATGGGCGCTGGAATGGATTGAATTGGGCTAGAACTCGAGTTGGAGCAAAACAGAGGTGAAGTTACACACGGGTCTCTGCTAGCCTGATTTTTGAAGTTTCAGGGAGATTAAACCGGAGACAATCTTTCCGGAGATAGCTACTAACCTAATAGAGAGTTTGGGATGATTTGGAAAGATCAGAAACGCGTAAACAAGTCGGCAGAGAAGATTATTTCCGTGACTTGCACGAAAAGAAAGAGAGAATTTTTATCAGAATTTTTAGGTTTCTGAGCAGTATAAAAGGTGTATTCGAGTCCCGGGAAGGGTTACGCATACTTTGGGGGTAGTTTACAGAACCACAGGAGACAAAAATAGGAGTTACAAACATTCGTTTCTGCTGGTGTAGAAGGAAGAATACGAAGAACATCAACCCACATAAACTGTCGCAGAAAACTGTCGTTGTTCTACAGCACTTCCGTTTTATCGTTCCTGTAACAGTCTGCAACAATTATTACTGTTAGTATTTCTATGTAACGCTGCTTTCTGTGATAGTGCGTTTTGTAACAATTACAACTGTTACAAACACGCTGCTTCATACCTTCTCTTCTATTTAATCAACTTTTTGGGCAACAAACATGTATTTTGAGCAAGTGATTATTATGAGGAGCTAAACCCCATTGCTGAGTCGATAAAGGAAGCTATTTTTCCAACAAGAAATGGTATATTCTATTTTATTTATTTATTTGCAATCATTTTATGATTATTTGCCTTGGTTGAAAATTGTTTGAATGATCCTTGTTAAGCAATTGTTATTTCTTTTGATAGAGCATACTTGGACCTAGGTTTTTGATGTTCTATGCTTCGGATTTACACTTATTATTTTGAGAATCTACTTGTTGCAATAGTTAGAATCAACTTGCACGAGAAAATTGCATAAATATAATTATTGGGATTAAATCACTTTGAACTTGGAAAATAGTAGAATCATAGCCTCCGTGTTCTTTTAATATTGATATCATCTTTTTCTGTTTCTTTTTACATAAATCCCAAAAAAAAAATCATACCAGCTAGTAGGGAAATTGTGAATCTGACTAACACACAAAAAAGACCCAGAACAATCGATCAAATTCTGATAGTATAAACTTTACCCCTCTTTGTAATTAAATTGTGTAGCTCGGCTTTGTTAGCTCAAGCCAAATAGTATCAGGAGTACCTACCTGGTAGTTTTGGTGTATAATGCCTGTGTACATGCACGTGGATAGACATGCATCTTATGATCTAGGATTAAATTAAGTAGGAATTACCCGTAGGTACTATTATAGTGTTCTTAGTTAGTGGCAGGTCCACCCACTAAAGCCCAGTAACGGTAGGTCCATAATTAAAAGAAAAGAGAAAAATGGACCTAATTTTTTAAGCCCAGGTCCTGCACACGTGTGTAAATATTACGTGTATTTTTAGAATTCCCAAAATAGCCTTTACTATATAACATAAACATAAGCCAGTTTCTCTCCATATTCTTTTTCTTCTCAGATTCAGTTTCTCTCTCTCTCTCCCCCTCTCCTCTTCTCTACT
Source organism: Papaver somniferum (assembly GCF_003573695.1). Classification (NCBI taxonomy): domain Eukaryota; kingdom Viridiplantae; phylum Streptophyta; class Magnoliopsida; order Ranunculales; family Papaveraceae; genus Papaver; species Papaver somniferum. The sequence goes on along the minus strand of NC_039362.1, from coordinate 195,260,758 downwards.
GATGCGGGATTTAATGAAATCAATTCATTTTCTTCATTCTTTAATTTCTAGTTTTTTGTATTAGGATAAAGCTTGGAAACGAAGATTTTTAGAACATCTTGATCGATTCAAGAACCCAAATCGATTCTAGCCTTTGGTAAGTTGATTTTCCTTATTAATCTTCTTCTCGTAACGTTTATTCGAAGATTTCAAGATCTAATCATTAATTAGTAGATGTTTGGTTATGTTTTCCAATTTGCACGCATGATTAATCAAGTCTTCCTTCATTTTCATGAAAATAATCCAGATCTAGATGAATAGTTACGTTTTTTATTCATTTCGTTACTAGATCTGATTATACTAGTTTTCTTTTGTTGGGTTTAGGTTTTTCAGTTGTTTTTGTGTATGAACTATCAGTACGTATATGATATACTGACAAAAAACCTAGCTAATTGTTTAGTTTTTGTTTAAATAATTTTTTTTGTTGTTGTTTGATCCAGCAGTAATATATGCATACTGAATAATTACGTTTTTTTTATTCATTTTGTTACTAGATATGATTATAATAGTTTTATTTTGCTGGTTTTAGGTTTTTTTCGGTTGTTTGTCTATGAACCATCAGTACATATATGCTATACTGACAAAAAACCTAGTTAATTGTTTATTTTTTGTCTAAATAATGATTTTTGTTGTTTGATCCAACTGTACATATATCGCATACTGGAAATAAGATGCTTTGATTTTATTTTTTTATTCATAGACTTATCACTTCTTTTGATTTTGTTATATTCATAGATTCCTTACTTATCTGTTGATTTTTAGGTTACTATGAATCAACAGTACATATATTGAACACTGAAAAAACTGCTTTGATTATGTTTTATTCATAAAATTTATTCACTTAATTCATATGATCTGCCAGTACGTATATGGCGTACTGATAGAAACTTCTGATTCTGTTTTATTCAGCGTTTTGTCACTTTTTTTTGTTTGATCCATGAGTACTTATGCTCAATACTGAAATATGTGCTAGTTTTGTATAGATTTTTCTGTGTTTACTGTGGATTTGTAGGTTTTCCTTTTTTTTCTCTATGATTTAATACTGTACTGAAGAAATATTATAGATTAATTTGTATGATCCTACAATATATGTGATGTAATACGTTTTCTAATTTATTTATCATTGATTCTTACAGATTTGTACTCTACCTGGAAGCAGTGCAGCAAATATGTACTCGAATTTGTTAGCATTCATATATATAATGGGATTTGTAAGCAGTACGACAGATATGTACTCAGATTTCTAAGCAGTGCGACAGATATGTACTCAAATTTGTAAGCAGTGTAGCAAATATGTACTCGAACTTTTAAGCAGTGTACCAGATATGTACTCAAATTTGTAAGAAGTGTAGACACACATGTTTGGTAGTAATGGGTATTATGGAAATTTCCATGTTTTAATTAATTTTGGACCTCCGGATAAAAAAAAAATCCGGTTAGACCCTACTATAAATAACTATATGGGCCTAGGACCAAACAAGAAATTTTCCTTAAATTAATTGATGCTGTCAGAAAATCCCCTAGGAGGATCTATGCTGTCATTGTTTAGGTGGGAGTTATTTAATTTCAAATCAGACTTCAGCCAGTTTTTCCAAGGATAAAACACCATATCCCCCTCCCCCACCCCCTTGAATACACTCAAACCCAAATCTCATCACTTCAACTCCCTGTGTAAACAATTTCTTCACAATCTCCTTGTTAACTTTTGGGTATCCTAAACTTTTCCCGTTTTCTCTGAGTTTTTTTGGTTATCTTTAAAATGGGTGAAAGAAGAGAGGGAGGAGCACCAATTGGTATTGATTTGGGAACAACATATTCATGTGTTGGAGTATGGCAATATTATCGTGTTGAGATCATTGCTAATGATCAAGGAAGTCGCACTACTCCTTCCATGGTTGCGTTTAAGGATTTCGGGGCTCGTTTGATTGGTGATCCTGCAAAAAATCAAGCCGCTCTTAACCCTATCAACACCATTTTTTTGGTAAAGTTTTTTTGGACATTTGTATACTTATTCGATTTACTCTACTGTTCTTCTTTTAAAGTTTATACATTGATTAAGCTTAGAATCAAGAGATTTTCAGTTTCTGAATCTATTTTCTGTTGGGTGTAGATGTAAAACTTCTAATTGGTAAGAAATTTAGTGATAATTATGTTCAGAGTGATATCAAGGTATGGCCTTTCAAAGTGACTGCTGGAGTAGATGACAAACCCATGATTCAAGTCAGTTATAAGGGCTAGGATATGGAGGTTTCAGCTGAAGAAATTTCAGCAATGGTTCTCAGTAAGATGCGTCAAACTTCACAAGACTATCTTGGTTCAGTTGCTGAGAATGCCGTTATTACGGTACCTGCTTACTTCAACGATGCTCAGCGTCATGCTACCAGGGATGCTGGCTGGGTTAACTGTAATGCGAATCATCAGTGAACCTACCGCAGCTGCGATTTCTTACGGTCTTGGTACAAAAGAGACTAAACTTGGTCCAAGGAATGTTCTCATCTTTGATCTTGGTGGTGGTACCTTAGATGTTTCGTTACTCACCATTAATGGGGGGATCTTTGAAGTTAAGGCTACAGCTGGAGATACTCACCTTGGAGGAAATGACTTCAATGATAGGATGGTGAATCACTATGCGCAGAAGTTCAAGAAGATGCATTACACTGACATTAGTGGAGAACCGAGGGCTATTAGGAGGTTGAGAACAAAATGTGAGCGGGCAAAGAGGAGTCTCTCAAGTACTAGTGAAACAACCATTGAGATTGATGCTTTACACCAAGGCGTTGATTTTCAAATGGCCATTATATTGGGGTTCAGAGCCATCTACATGCTAATCTTGCGCAAACATATTAGCTAACAAGAAACACTTGATCTCTCGGATTGCTCCATGTACCTCACTACGATCTAGGATAAGAAGAAGAGAAAGAGAACCACAAAGATGCAATCCATAAAAAAAAGCAACAAGAATTAAAGTACTCACACATTTAACGTGGTTCAACAACATACACAATGTGTGTATTTGTCTACATCCACCAAACGGCTACGACCTCTTTATTCATTATAGAATCACCACTGAGAATTACACAACTGATTGCTTAAATCAATCCATCGACTCAGCACATCCGCGACCGAACACAAGAACTCTCACAAGCTCCCTATAAGATCCAAAATAGTGTCTTCACTCATATGAGATAATACTTACCGTATTATCTACCACCACAAGATGATCTTCTTTGCACACCCTGATATAGATTACCATGGACGCCTTTAGCTCAACACCAATAATCTAATCCAGCACCACCAAGATGATCTTCTCCTCAACAAGATGTCTTACCAGCATCTCCATATGAATACTCCATAACGACATATCTCTCAACATCGATAAGCATTCCATAAGCACCATAATGATGTACTCCTTCCAACATTAGGTATCTCACATAACCACCTCAATAGGTGGGATGAATCCCTCACATCTCAAAGAGATTTACATTGAGGATTCCATGACTAAAACACTTAGCCTAGACCTCCTTATATAGGAGTCACAAACTTGGTTCCCAAGGAAACCATGGTCAATTAGGAAACCCATCTTATATATGGAAGTTGTCCTAAGCCATCTATATTTCCCTAACGGAGCCTTTCCGGAACCTTCTAGAATTTAGCCGTCTTCTTTGACCTAAACTAGGAAACCCACTGTTTCCCTACAAATCTCCACCTCGGATCATGCATTCATGCATGAGATGATCAACTAGTTATCCCTCCATCTTCTGAACATCGATTGCACCATCACTGGTTTCCTACATATCCTCAATAGGAATCAAATCGAAAATGTAGTTCACCCAAATTGTTCCATAGAACCTCCACCAGAAGAGAGCAAACCAAACTTGAACCTCACCAACTTAGACTTATCAATCCAACCTACTGGTGATTGTACAAATCTCCACAACGGTGAAAAACTGACCATCTCAACAAATCAACATCATATGATCATCCGTTATGCAACATCTTGAGAAAATACACCTTACTCCTTTATGTTCACAACTCCACATTGATTGGAATCATTCTAGGTGTATTGCATGCCAACTCAATCAGACCGTATAACATTATTATCCATATGCTTCCATCGAACTTAGTTACGGTCATTATGCGCCCTTGAGCCTTCGCCACCCCCGAACTTTCTCCATACTACGAACACATCTCCGTCTTTGCTTTCCTTGCTCCACCTGAGTCAATGTTCCTCTCTTCTAAGCCACTAAATCCAAGTTACGCACCACATCTGTTAGGGTTGACATCCATAACTACTCGATAAGCAAATGAAACTACCACGGTAGCCTTCATGCGTCTGCCTAAGTATTACCTTAGCAGAACCATAATCTTCATCTTCGTCTCTAAACTCCAGCCAAGTCAATTGCTTACTTAAAACAACTGATCACATACTTGCTCTTTTCCATGAGCATGTCCTCCAAAGAGAGTTAACGAGAAACCTTGCGTTAGTTTGTCATAAACCAACTTTCATGTTAGCTCCCAAGAAACTAACCATCTTGTATGTACCAAAGCATATTGAGCATGACTCTAAATGCGCACCAAATACAACCAATCGATGGATCATTGCCACTGCGTGCCAATCTCGAGCTCATCTCTTATGAATCTTTCTTTACGAGCCTATCTCCGATTGAATCATGATTCTACGATCATATTTCCCCAATTGAGTTTTACTCCTTCAAAAAATTCATCATATCTTCGACCAATGCATACATACCAAACACGTGTATAGCTTCACAAAGACTTCGACAGCTGACACACCAATCATCTTCACCACTTCAGCAACCTCTACGGGCTTTAACAACAATGTCCTTTTTACGGGCTTTAACATAATTTCCAAGATAGTCTTTTATCAATTTCTTAACAAGCATGTAGTTTCGACTTCGCGACAGTCAAACCAAAACATAGTAAGACTTGGATAGCACTGTGTCTAACGTCGAAGAATTCATTGTTACCGTTGTAACAATACATAAAGTCACACATTCTGCCTTTTGCATATCCCTTTCCCAATCTTTCTCCAAAAACGTACACCAACATTCGAAATCTGATAATTCGTCATTCACATATAAAGACCCAATCACACCCCAGCCATAATCTGAAACCTTTGGTAACTTCCTCAAGATCCAAGCAATTCAAGACGTTGTTGTGTTTATCTTCTCAAACAATGTAGAGAAAATAACTTGACGGAAACTATATCGTTGCTGAACCAAATTTCTCAAAAGAAATCTTTACCTTCATCTCTACAGGCTCTGTCACTATTGAAATTAATTTCAATAACTGTAGCAGACGAGCAAACCCCCAAATATTATCATTGCTATAATGTAGCTCTCTCCAACAGAAAGTCTCACACCGATCATCAAGAAATCAAATAGACAATGAAAATAAAAGGTTATCGGAAAAACACGCTGAAATTGTAGCCCTGTCAAATTCATGCACCGTGTTTTCTCCTAAGTAGTATGCGCTAGCTTCCATAGCCACACCACCACACATATTGTAGTATTGTATCTTTATTCTTTAAACTCTTGAAGTATCCAAGCGATACCTTTTTAATTCCTCACAACGGGTCTTCACCAAAGTAGGAACGTATCTGGAACACAAATAGACCAACCTGTTTATCACAATGTTCTTGCACTTCAACTAGCCCCGATCGACTTCAAATGGTGTATAACAAAACAACTCTTCGACAGAACGTCATCGACAAGAATCAAAAAGGTCACAAACTATCTAGCTTCTACATCGGAAACAGTACGAGAGAAACTCCAGGAAACATTGTTTTACTCGACACAGTGCAATACTCAACACAGACAAACAAACCCTACAAACTGTGTCGACCAACTGCTTCTTATACAATAATAAGAATCCATAGCTCCACCACAACCAATATCACATCGCATCCAACGACCCATGTCCTGTAATTTATTTGTAGCCACATGCTTCAAATACTAAGACTGAAAATCAAACTCTTCACTTCTGGAACATATCAAACCCTTGCCAACAGTCAATACTTCCAAAATGAAACCTACTACGAGATTTCCCAAATCCTTTTCGTAACAAATAATTAAGGCAGAACGAGTAAGAATTCATCTTCACATTCTTCAACTTCAGGTTAAAGAAAATCAGCAACATGATCCAACTGATGACGATTGATAACCAAATTATGGTTTCCCTTGGTATGGAACAATAATGAGACTTTGATATGCTAATATTATTTACTTCCAAAACATACAAACCAATATTTGTATCCCAACTACGATATTCTTGCCTTCTTGTGTCTTGCCAAGCAAACACCGATTAATTGAAAACCAAATCTACGTAGGTCTTTCAAACAGTTCACAAGAATATGGTACGAAGTATAGAGAATAAATAAACTTACTTGAAGCCATGCATAGGGTTTCTGCTCCAATAAGAATCAATGCCAAGTCTCCAATTTAGAGCACCACAAATATCAAGACCATAAATCTTGACCATATCGAATGCAGATCACCTGATATAATCTCATTCCTTCAGAAGTACGCTTTACTTTGCTTTGTTCCCAAAACTGATGAAATCAAATCCTACACATACTTGATAACATCAAACACTGCATCTTCGGAAGCTATAACATCAAATCCTCACATACTTGATGAAACCAAATCCTTTGTCTTCAAAATTTTCTACTGATCCAAAAAACACAAAAAACTCCTCTCTTCAAACCTTCTATCTAGCCTAAAGCTCTGATACCAATTGTTGAGGCAATTGGTATCTAACCTAAAGCTCTGATACCAATTGTTGGGGTTCAGATCCATCTACAGGCTAATCTTGCGGAAACATATTATCTAACAAGAAACACTTGATCTCTCGGATTGCTCCATGTACCTCACTACGATCTAGGATAAGAAGAAGAGAAAGAGAACCGCACAGATGCAAGCCATAAACAAAAGCAACAAGAAGTAAAGTACTTACAGATTTAACGTGGTTCAACAACATACACAATGTGTGTATTTGTCTACATCCACCAAACGGCTACGACCTCTTTATTCATTATAGAAGCACCACTGAGAATTACACAACTGATTGATTAAATCAATCCATCGACTCACCACATCCGTGACCGAACACAAGTACTCTCACAAGCACCCTATAAGATCCAAAGTAGTGTTTTTACCCATATGAGATAATATTTACCGTATTATCTACCACCACAAGATGATCTTCTCTGCACACCCTGATATAGATTACCATGGACGCCTTTAGCTCAACACCAATAATCTAATACAGCACCACCAAGATGATCTTCTCCTCAACAAGATGTCTTACCAACATCTCCATATGAATACTCCATAACGACATATCTCTCAACATCGATAAGCATTCCATAAGCACCATAATGATGTACTCCTTCCACCATTAGGTATCTCACATAACCACCTCAATAGGTGGGATGAATCCCTCACATCTCTACGAGATTTACATTGAGGATTCCATGACTAAAACACTTAGCCTAGACCTCCTTATATAGGAGTCACAAACTTGGTTCCATGGTCAATTAGAAAAGCCATCTTATATATGGAAGTTGTCCTAAGCCAGCTATGTTTCCCTAGTTGAGCCTTTCCGGAACCTTATAGAATTTAGCCGTCTTCTTTGACTTAAACTAGGAAACCCACCGTTTTCCTACACATTACTCTTTCAAAATTCGAACAATTGAACATGGACTTGTTTAGCAAACGTATGGAATCTGTTCACAAGTGTTTGGGAGATGCTAAGACGGACAAGAGAAGCGTTCATGAAATCGTGCTCGTTGGTGGGTCTACTAGAATTCCAAAGCTTCACTATCTACTGCGGGATTTCTTTGGGAATGAACCTTGCAAGAGAATCAACCCTGATGAGGCTGTGGCATACGGTGCTGCAGTACAAGATGCTGATCTTTTAAGTGGTGAGGGTAATGAGAAGTTGCAAGACTTGGTTTTGTTAGATGTCACCCCTCTTTTTCTTGGTATTGAGGTAAGAAATTAAAGCTTTTGGGCATACAACCATTCCGGTGAATGAAGGTGTTATGCAAACAATTACCGCAAGGAACACAACTATTCCCACTAATAAGAAAAGGGAGGATGTCACTACTCAAGTTGACAATCAAACTTCTATCAGATTTCCAGTATATGAGGGAAAGAGTAGTAGAATTCATGAAAATAACTTGATGGGTGAATTTGTATTAACAGGAATTCCACCAGTACATCGCGGTGTTCCTAAACTAATAGTATGTTTCGACGTTGATGCAGATGGCATATTAACTGTGTATGCGGAATACATTGAATCAGGCAGCAAGAGTCATATTACAATTACCAATGACAAGGGGAGGTTTTCCAAGGCCGAGCTCGACAGGTTGGCTCTAGAGTCTAAGAGATACAAGTTAGATGATGAAGACCACATGAAGAAGGTGGAGTTTGTTAAGATTGTCAGGATATTGTGATATCTTGGCAGTTATGTTATGTATATTCTGTTTCTATGTGTTGTAAGATCGTATAAGATCATATATTGTGTATCTTTTCCTTTCCTTATTTGTAGATGTACAACTTGTGTATATGAGGCGTTTTCCCATTGAGGAATACACATTGAAAGATTATTCTTCACAACCCATCCCTCTGATGTGCATGTTCTATCATGGCATCAGAGCTAGGTAAGATCTGAGAATCCACTCTTCTGCTGCATAAACCTTGAAACAAACATCTTCCAGTAAATCAGTGTCTTGTATTTTTTAGTCTGTTTTCCCATTCCAAAGTTTGAAACCCTAAATCCAGGAAACTAGTTATCTGTTACCCTAAAGTCTGTGAACATGTCTCGAGAAGATTTTCAGCCTATTATTGTCAGATTAGATGGAACAAACTATAATCACTGGTCTTTTCTTATGAAGAGATTTCTCAAGGGAAGAAGCATGTGGAAATATGTAGATGGAACAGAAAAAGTTCCAGCAGCAGACACAGGCACCTCTGGTGTCAAAGATAAAGACAAAGAAGATACATCAGTTGATGCCAAAGAAACCTGGGAAGTTAACAATCATAAGATCCTCACATGGATTAGTAACACAGTGATCACCTCAATCAGTATGCAACTCACCAGCTTTGAAGTCGCAAAGGAGGCATGGGATTTTCTGCAGAAAAGGTATGCACAAATCAACTTTGCTCAATGATATAAACTTGAACAAGATATTCGTGCTATGAAACAAAATGATCAATCGATTTCTGACTTTCACTCTGTGATGTCTTTGATTTGGAACCAACTGGCTCTTATGAAACCAAAATGGACTGTTGATTTGGCATTATGGGAGAAACATAGAGAAGAAACACGGCTAGTCCAACTCTTGATGGCATTAAGAGAAGAGTTTGAAGCTGTGAGAGGTGCTATTCTTCATCGCTCACCTTTACCAACTGTTGAAGCTTCCCTGTCTGAACTTATTGCCGAAGAAACACGCAAACGTATCAAGTCAGAGGTCTTAGGAGTATTTGCAATGCCATCCATTCGACCTAACTTCAACAATCAGAAGAACAGTTTTCCTATGCCCATGCCATCAACACAACGTGACTTTTCTCAGGTCCAATGTCATAATTGTAAAAAGCTTGGCCATCTAGCAAGGAGTTGCACAGTTCCACCGCCGATTTCACCACCAGATACACCCTCAACACAATGCAATTATTGCAAAGAACTTGGACACTCTACAAGAAACTGCACTCTCCATCATCCTGAAACATGAGAAGGATGAACTCCAATAGATTCAGTGGTCCAACCAGATTTGCTGCAGCACCAGTACGATATATTGGGTCATCTCCCTCTTCATCAGTACAAATAGTACTGGCTACACCAGATATCAGTTTTGATTCAACATCATCCATGCCAAACCTTGCTGAGATACAAGAGATGATCAAACAAGCACTTGCATTGGGTAACAATACTGCAGCTGCTTCTGTTTTCTCTGCTCCATCAGGTATTTTCTCTACTGGTTGGTACCTAGATTCTGGAGCATCAAACTATATGACATATAACTTGAAAGCTTTCGATAGTCTTTATCCAGTTATAACTCCTAAAATACACACTGTTGATGGGTCAACTGTCACTGCTAGTCATATTGGTTTGGAGAAGGATTCAAGTGATATATGTGTTCCAGATGTGTTATTTGTACCTAACATTACAATGAATCTTATCTCTATTTGTCAGCTATGTGATCAAGGTTTTTACACACTTTTCTACTCTAATGGTTGTGTTAGACAGGATCTCAAAACAGGGAAGCTAGTTGGGATAGGCCGTAGAGTTGGTCGATTATATCTCTTTCAAACTCTAGTCATTCCACCAAAGACCAGAAATCATGTTGTTGCTGCTACAACTACTTCATTTTGACCCACTTCTCCATTAATGTCTTGGAATTCTAGGTTAGGTCATGTTTCTTTTCTCCGTCTTTCATATATGATCAATAAAGGCTTGTTAGGAGATACTCAGTTAGACAAAGAGCCCAAATGCATCTCTTATAAACTGGAAAAACAACCAGCACTTTCTTTCAGCTCTAGCACTTCTATATCTATTGAACCCTTTGTTGTTATTCATTCTGACGTTTGGGGTAAATCTCCAGTTGTGTCAAAAGGAGGAACACTATATTATGTTAGCTTTATTGATGACTATTCTCGTTATACATGGGTTTATCTATTCAGTTCTAGAGCAGATTTTCTTAAATTATATGTTGATTTCTCAACCATGATAAAAACTCAGTTTGGCAAGGTAATCAAAGTCTTTCGTGCTGATCAAGGTGGAGAATACATCTCCAATCCATTTAGAGAATTTCTCAAAACTCAAGAAACCATTCTTCAATTATCCTGTACAGAAACTCCAGAGCAAAATGGAGTTGTTGAACGAAAGCATTGACATATCATAGAGACAGCTAGAACCCAACTGATTTTTGGTTCAGTCCCATCCAATTTCTGGGGAGAATCCGTCCTAACAGTAGTCTACACCATAAATCGTGTTCCAACAGCTATCATAGGAGGTATATCACCATATGAGTGCTTATACGGTAAGAAACCAAACTACTCTGAGCTTAAAGTATTTGGTTCTACATGCTTTGTGCTTCTTCCAGAACGTGAACGACACAAACTTGGTCAAAAGAATGTGTTGTATGTCTTCCTTGGATATGGTATTGAACAAAAAGGATACCGTTGTTATGATCCTATCAATAGAAAACTTCGCATCTCTCGTCATGTCACATTCTGGGAGAAAATCCCATTCTGGTCCATTCTGAGTTCCAAGTCATCATGTTTTGAGACTTTCACCTATGTTGATCCCTTTCCTAGTGAATCTGGTGGTACATCATTGTCTACTCCTGAAAATCCATCTTCCTCAGTTGCTGAACCTCAAATATCTACTGAAACTGACCACACTATGCTACCCAACAATGCAGAACTGGTAAGAGATCATGAACCTAACAATGATATCTTACCACCTCGTAACCGAAGGCGACCGGCTAAATTTGCATATTATCATTGTTCTTTATTATCCATTATGTATTTCTATGAGCCAAAGACCTACAGAGAAGCATCAGTGATACCAGAATGGCAAGATTCAATGAAAGATGAATTGACTGCTCACAGAGAGGCTGGTACATGGGATATGGTAGATCTTCCACCATGGAAACCAGTTGCAGGAAGCAAATGGGTCTACAAATTTAAAACGAAGTCAGACGGCAACAAAGAACGATGCAAGTCGCATATAGTTTTTCAAGGGTATACGCAAGAATATGGCATTGATTAAGAGGAGACATTTGCTCCTGTAGCTCGAATGGTAACAGTAAGAACTTTTATTGCTGTTGTTGTTGCTCGTCAATGGGATCTTCATCAAATGGATGTGAAAAACGCCTTTCTTCATGGTGAACTACAAGAAGAAGTGTATATGAAACCTCCTCCTGGATTGCCTCATGCACCAAACCAAGTATGAAAACTTCATAAAGCTCTTTATGGCCTCAAACAAGCCCTTCGTGCCTGGTTTGAGAAGTTCAGCACTGCAATTCTCAAATACGGTTTTGCGCAAAGCTACTATGACTCAGTAATGTTTACTAGGAAATCATACAAAGGTGTTGTGATTCTTCTCTTATATGTGGACGACATGGTCATTACTGGCAGTGATATAGACGGAATCAGTGATAATCTCAGGTCAGTTATCAGTTCACTACGTTCCCTCTTTCTAACTTCAATTTTTCTTGTTCTTTCTAATTGATTAGGTATTATTTATAGAAACTATTCGAGATTGCGTTGTTGCTCAGGGAACCAACAAATTTGCTTATGATGATGTAAAACAGACACACCTTAAAAACTATGAAAACGTTAGTTTTTTTATTTTTCTCCATTTGCTTCACTAAGATGAGTGTCACTTTTAAAGTATTAGCTACCACCAAGAAAATAGAGAGCTAGGTTGGTCATCTCACCTTAAATCTTGTTTTGTCAATGGGCCCAAAAGTAAGGGCATCATTGTCGTGCAACTCATGATCCAAAGCAAATCTTCTCCAACCTCCACTAGAACTAGCTAGTTCTATCCCCAATGAAGATTGTCCCATACTCTTTACCTTCTTCATCTTCTAAACTAAATATGTGGTTAGAGAACGAAGAAGGTAAGGAGTAATGCCCTTGTAGAAAATGTTCATTGATAATATATGGGATTTTACTGGAGGTTGGAGAAAGTTGGCTTTGGATCATGGGTTGGAGGATGGTAACGCCCTTGTATAGACTCATTGAAAAAATAAGATTTAAGAGATCACCAACATCTCTTTTTTCTTGCTTGAAGTTGGTATCTTTTGAAGTTGGTCGTGACTATGTAAAATGATATTGATATTTGTACTTGGACGTATACATATTCGAAGTTATATTTAAAAAAATGTTTCGGAGGAAGTTATCAAGGCTGACGAAGAGGATGCTGATCAAAGTGTTAAGCCTATATGGAGACAAACTCGTAAGAATCTATCGTAAGGATCTATCAAGCGATACAACCACCAAGTATTTGATGGATGCGTGCATCAAGTTTGATGTCAAGTACCTTCCTCCTCAAACAACAACGCGGTTGTTGGATAAGGTATAGTGTTGATATAGTTTCTTCATGCTATAATGGATATTCTCTTTATATTAATTCATCTTCAAATAAATTTGACGTGATCAGCTTTGCAATGCATATACGAAGTCGAATGATCCGGCGGTACAACAACGCTTCGCCGAACAATTAAAGGTGTGCATACTCATCATCTTTATCTTCTACTTTTGTTAAGTTGCACACCCTGTTTTTATCTAATAAATGTGAATGTGACTTCGGGACTTGGCGGTTGACCGGCTCACTATGTTGCTTACTGATTCACAAAATATCAAGGTGGTCTTTATAATTAGTTCGGCTACCGAAGATGTGTGCATTTGAGATTTGCTTTAACCGTCGATTGTTTAAGTTTTGATACACTTGGTACTAAAATGGTTAATGACTCCGCTTTATCATTTTAGTGATCACTAAAGCAAGAGAAATAGAAAAACAAGTTAGATGGTCGCTAATTCTCATGTTTCTCTTTTACACCATTTTGGACGATTAGAAACAGGTTCTGCTTGTTACAAAACAAGGTTGTAACTTCTGTTTCAAAACATGGCGTGACAAACTTTTGTAACGACCATATCTGTTACAAATTTTGGGTTGTAACAGGAAGAAACTTTTACTGCGTGGAATTTCGTAACAGCCAGAAGCTGATACACCTTATTTATAACAGACGAGTCGTAACAGAGAGGAGCTGTTACGAAATTTTGTAACATCAAAAAAATTACTGCCAGTCAATATTGACAATTTTTGACCTGGTCAATATTGGTCCTGGTCAGTCCATTTTCAACCATAAATATACCGGAAACACAAAATAACCTGCATAAATCTTTCATTCAATCCGTCCTACCAGATTCTATCATAATACAAGAATAACTTCTTCATTCAATCTTACATACATTCAAGTAGTTAAGAACTTAAGAGAATTTCCAAGTTTATTCCTAATTTCAGAGAATTTCTAAGTTTTCTACATGAAGGAGATGGCATATGAGATAAAAATAACAGAGGCAGGACTCACATAACATTCTTTGCCTTCCCATGCCGCAGACTGCTGCATTTGAAGCAGAATCGGTGAAGCCGCAAACTGCAACATTTGAAGCAGTATCGGTGAAGCTAATGGAATCCAATGGAACAGCAGCTACACAATATCTTCAAACCAAAGGTCTGTGTTTCATGCCCATTGATCTTACAGGAGCTCTCTCTTCCAAAAAAAAAAAAACAGCTACTCAGAACTTCACCAATTGTGCAGACGTACAGAGCTAGCACTGTAACCTACATTCTCCCCAAGTACTCCAACTGCTGAACAAAACAAAACAAGCCTACAGTCAGAAAACCAAAGAAGAATCCAACCCAGTAAACAAACAAGAATGACATGGGAACTGAAGTTTATTGCTTATCTTACCTTCTTTGAGGAAGCGAGTGATTCTGGTTCCTCTGCTCAACTGCTAACCATAAGCTCCTTGGTTTCAGACCTTACTATTATAATATCTGGACCATAAATGAGAATAAATAAATAAATAAAATATAGATGCATAACTTAGAATTGACCCTTGCTATGGATGGTAAAAAAGGCCGGCCTTTCAGAACAACACTATACCTCTTTCTTGGCAGTTCCAACTGCCTCTTGGTGCTACACCCGGTGAGCGGATTGTAAGTGTTAAAAGCGAAGCCCCGTAATTCTTCCAATTTATCCAAGGTTGACCCTGTAAATCATAATTAATAAAGAGAATCTTTAGAAAATACTTCATCTCAGCAATGCAGGCCCCAACTCTATTGACAAGCAAATCAGAAGATGTTGCTTACTAATCTCCAATGCCTATTCTGCTTGCAAAATATCCAGTACCATCTCCAATCCCGTTTCCAAGTGCTCCAGCTCCATCTCCCCACTTTTCACCATTCTATTTCCTCATCCAACAGAAGGCACTGCACCAACACAACAGTAATGAACGGGAATATGTTACGGTTTCCTCTGCATTTCATTTCTGCTAACTGCTTCCTGGTAGCTAGAGCTAAAAAGATGCATAAATCATAGTATATATTAATAGTGAATCTGAAACATGAAGAAGCAATAACCATGCATCAAAAGAGGTAACTCATAGTAGCACTTTAAACCACTGATGATGAAGATGAAATTGAATCAAAGGAAGCCACCCAACTTAGCTGCCTGCCAACAAATCGTAACAAAATTTCTAAACTCTATGCTTCAAAAAGAAGATACTAGTAAAAAGGTTACAAAGAGAAAGTGAGAGTATCATAGATGACCAGATCGTGCAGTTCTTTTTTCATGCATGCTGCATTGCATTCAGAATCTTCAGATTCACCCACCGATATCATTGAGACTTCATGCCTCTCTGCAGCAAGCTCAAACCTTGAGAAAATTGCTTTTACACCCAGACAAAAATATCTAAAAAGGGTTACAAGTTACAGGGCTACAACAGTTCAAGTACCTGGAAGTTGGACATCAGCTTTAACTGAATCGAGTACAACAGTGCTCTGAATGTAGCTGCCAAATTTCACCCCAGCTGGGATCTGATCTGCTAGTATGAAAAATTACTCTAAGTAAATCCTTCGAAAGTTATAATGTCCATTGTAAAGATCAATTATCCAACCCTCTAGTTCCACTAACTTCAAGCATAAGAACAGCACAAGGCCTGCCGAATGGGTTTGGTGATAGAATTTTATTCAGCTGCAAGTATAAAAACCATGAGTAAAGAATTCAAGAGCAAAACACCTAAAGCACATGAACTGTTGATTCAAGGGAAGTATCGTAATTCCTCTAACCTTAATTAAACTTTCAGCTCTAAGTGAAGCAGGTCGCGCAAAACCAAGCAAGATAAACACGGCTGCCGTTACATCGGAAAGTAACATTGACCCACTCTATAAAAACACCAGAGTTACTCAAAATATATCCCATAAGCACAAATTCAGACATTGAAATCAACACTACTCAACAGAACGTCCCAGAGGATTCATTGCCTCGAAGTAAGGAGATAAAAAAATCTAGATTTCATAATCCAGCAAAACACAACTAAGTTTGGTGCATTAAATTAATTGGGCCATCATGTTTTCTTGACTTTGCCTACAGCGAAGATGGCACCGTCGTGTTTCAGCAACTTGTTTTATCCATATCTGTTATCCTGGATTCCCAAATGAATCCAAATGAAAATAACCGTACTTGGTATACATTTAAAAAAAGTTGTTCACATCTACCATTAGCTGATCCGGAAATTCAGTTCTACAACCTCACATCAATACTACTACCACTACCTAAATTTCTTCACCAACCATTCAGTATATACAATCCCTTCTCCAGACTCAATCTAAACATTAATTCTATTTATTTGCTTCTAAATTCAGAACTAACAGCTTCATCTGAATAAACACTACAATTCCCAGACAACATCAACAGCTCATTTTCTAAGCCTAACCATCCACAAATATAACTCTTCTTCCTGCAACTCAAATCAACAGGAATACCCCCAATATTCATCTTTGATTTATCAAAACCCTAATTTGAGTCTCTACTTCTTTAAAAAAACTCAAATTAAATCTAACACATCCATCTCTACTTTAATTAAGACTAAACCCATCAACAATTTATCGATTTAAAACGCTTTCATACCATAATCACCAAATTACAAAACCGTAAATTCACTTACAATTTCTTCTGGGTTTGAATCGATGACCAAATCAACACCAACTTCATCGACAATTCCTGATGCTACTCCTCTTCTCTCGATCTCAGTCACATATCACCATCATCATCGATTTCTTCGATTCTCAGAGAAACCCTAATCTTCTTTTTAGCTCAGTCTTTTAATCCTACAATTGATTCTTCACCATCAACAGCAACATCTCCTTCTTCATCTAATGATCTTCTTAGAAATCTCCTTTATGATGGTTTGCAAAAAAAAAAAAAAAAAAAAAAAAAAAAAATCAGTGATTTTGGTGAGCAAGAGAAAGAGGAAAAGCTGAAAGAGAGAGTCACGGAGCCGATATTGAATCTAGGGTTAGGTTCGCTTTTCTTTTGGTTATAAAACACCATCTCCGTGAGTTATAATCTTAAGAAAAATCAGCCGGATATAAGGGTCCTGATTTTAATAAGTGTGCTCGTCACGTGATTCTGATGTGCCCACACGTATTTCGCACACTTGAAGTAAGGTGTTACCACGCATACAAACTAGTCGCACACGTAAAGTATCCGCAGTTGCGAATTTGTAACAGCAGGAAACTTTTGTAACATACATTTCCTGATACGTATTCGTAACCGGTCATAATCTGTTACGAATTTCTGTTACTATATTGGAAAAATGGTGTAGTATAACTTAGGGTCGATGATATAGTTGTGGAGGGTTTTTTGAAACAACTCGTTAAAATTTTTGGAGAGTTTCAGCAATAACTTTAGCTCAGCCCAGAGTTTTCTTTTTGCTGGAGAGATTCAGCTGATTTCTTATCAGCCTAAATATTGTTTTTGCATCGGAGTTTGACTGCGACAAGGATAAATTCCTTTATATTGCAAGTTTTCAACACAAAGAAAGTAGAACAGTATAAATAAATAAAACCATCCACTGAAGTTAACGCGATGTACAAAATCCCCTTCATCAAAGTACCACAACAGGTGGTGCCAATGAGTCCTATCAGATCTGGATTGCATACTATCGGAACCGAAACCAATTATTTACTCCTATCCGGATTTTAACGGTTTCGAGTTCGGTTCTTTAAAACGGTTAAAGAACGTAATAATATGTAGTATTTATAAAACCACGCCCTACGTATTTAATAACACACTAATTAAAAGATGATAAGTATGTCTGGTAGTGTGTGAGACATTTGAAGCAAGAAAAATTAGCAGCATTTAGTTTACTAGTAGTTAAGAGGTATTTGAAAGCAATGTTTGTTGAGGTAGGACAAGGAACTATTTCTGTCATGAAATAGTTTGGCTCATACAATAAATAAAATCAGCACCAGCCCATGGAAGCATGCATGAAGTTTTGAGAAAGAGGAAAGCTCATAGCTAGAAGCCAAAAATCGGTTGTTAGGAGGGTGAAGAACGAACTCGACTCAGTGACTGTCATACTTAACTGTCTATCTCAGTCATTTACTTGCCTGCTCTTCTCCAATTCCTTGTCTAGAAACAATGCATTCAACATTATCTCATACCAAACCCTCCTTAACTCTACCTACATCATCTGCTAGTTGTAACTTCTCTAATCTATAAATACCTATATCTCTTCGGTATTTGATAACACAACATTACCTACAAATTCTTACACAAACCCTACTTTAACTTTGCTTTAATTCATCATCATCACAAGATATTACCTTCATCTTCATCATCATCACAAGAAAAAAGAACTTTCTCTTGAAATGCTTCTCGATTTAATGGGTAGGAATGCATGATCTCTTGCCTGGTGCTCAATTCTTTTGTTTCTGCAGTCCTTTTCAAACTAGAAAAGAAAATTGTATCTAGACTTGGGATCGCAGCAAACCGCCTCACGGTGATGATTACGTTTCAATTATGGATAAATTTATACGTATGATTAGCTAGATTAATTGTTAGGCGCACAGACAATTAGGTGTACGTTACTCTTTAGATTAATTATGTTACACTTACATTGGTACATCTACATTGTTTTCTCTTTTGATTAATCATATTCATTCCATCTGTTTTTGTATACAGACAAACTGGAAATGTCTTGGACTTGAAGTCTTGAACAACATTTACATGAGTGCTTATCGGGGTTCATTCATGGATTGAAAAATTAACAAGGCATAATGTCGAGGAGTTTGATCTCATGTTAGACCATGGCGAGCCTTTTCTTATTCCTCTCTCTCTTTTTACATGCGAGTCACTGATTAAATTGCAGCTAAGCATGAATTATGCTACCCATCTTCCTAGAAGTTTCTGTTTTCCAAAACTCAACAGCCTCGATCAGCTCTTTGGAATCCGTTTTACTGATGATTGCTGCTGGAATGAGCAACACTTTTCTAATTGCCCTGTCCTTGAAAGTTTGACTTTGGAATACTGCACTTGGTTTGATGTGACGAATTTCTGCATATCAATTCCAACACTTAGAGATTTCCTTGATAATTGGTATGAGCGGACTCGGAAAGTGCAGACGTGTCGGCGATGTGGATAGTGGATATTGTTTCTAAAATAGCTGGCGTTGATGCATCTAAGCTTACAGAGTCATTACATTATTACTCAGTTACTTTTGGACTCCTTCAAAAGACATGAAACACTGACTCAATGGAGGAGATTAGCGTTCTCAGGGGTTTCACCTTGGTTTTAATGGGCTACAGCCAGCCGCCAAAAGGCACGATCTTCATTTTGGTGTAACCATCAAATAAAGAAAGACTGAACAAAAATCAAATTGATAATATAGTTCCTTTGTATACATGCACCTGGTTAATTTCTTGATTAAAATTTCAAAAATTTATTACCCGCTTCTAATTATTCGTCTAACATCTGAGACTCATCATGTGCTGGTTTGTTAATCTGTCCACTTAGTGGGTTCTTGTCGTGCACCATTAGTAGCCCTTAATCCTCTTTATGACATTTAGGCTCTTCTGATAGATGTAGACCATGCTGTTGAAACGTAACAATACGTAGTATTTATCAAACAGTGCCCTACGTATTTAACACACCAATTACCAGCATTTAGTTTACCAGTAGTTGAGCCTGGCATTTCAGGAAATATTTTGAAAGCAATGTTTGTTGAGGTAGGACAACGAACAGTTTCTGTCATGAAGTAGTTTGGCTCATACAATAAATAAAATCAGCACCAGCTCATGGAAGCATTCATGCAGTTTTGAGAAAGAGGAGACCTAAAAACAAACATGATGTTAGTATGATTGTTAAACATCCCAAGTGGTGGAAGGAAAATGGGTCTGTGGTTGAGGCGGAGGCAGGAGGTGAGAAAGTGTTGTACTTGGACTCCCGGATTCAAACATTGGATGCCTGGAGTAAATCCACCTTTAGTGGGTCGTGGACGATGCTGATTGTGAAAATTTGGCTTCAAAACTTGGGCATCAACAACAACTTGCCGCTCACAATGATTTTTGCTCTCAAGAAACTATGATATTTTTCACTTTCACCATTTATTCAGATTCTTTCCTAGCTGAACTTATCCTCGGTAGTCAAATTGTTGGTTTATTCAGACTCGATGTCGCTCTGCAGAAAAATTTTCAGACAGGGTAGTTTAAGTTGCTATTTGCATCTGTCTCTAAATTTCTATGGGAGAGTTGCAATCACTGTCAATAAACTAGGAGAGGCAAATGAAGTGGGCAAAACCAAATGAATAATGTAACCATGGCTATAGAAATTTACAAAACATAAGCAGCATCAGTGAATTTAATTCGGCTTCATGGATTATTTCAAACGGTACTGCTGCAGGCTGGAAACACCATATAGTCGAGCAAAGTAGTAAAATGAATTTCCTAAGGAAAATGGACCCATGCGAAAGGATGGATGGGAACGCTGCCCTGTGTCCGTGCGATCTCTCTCCGTGCATTTCACGGTGCAAATTCTTCCGTGGGTCCAGCAAGACTGCTGTTTTATATCTTAATCTACTGGAGATCAAAATTATGTCCATCTACCAAGTAGAGGCAAAACTGTTGGCTGATTTTAACATGAGGATTTCTCTTTACTATTCATCAACCTAATCAAATTCAAAATCAGAAATGGAATTCCAGAGTCGGTTAACAAATTCAGATTAGCAGGACCACTACTTGGACAATGAGATAGAATCCGGGATATTATGGTGATGCCAGAATCCGGCTAGAAGTCACCGGAATGTTCTTCTAGCTGTCACCTGGTCAACTAACAGCAGGCTGTAAACTTCATGATCAACTACCAGTCAAAGGGATTATGGTCTGAGTCAGTCAAAGGGATTGGGATCTGACTTGATTGAATGGTCTTATTCAACTGGGTTGGGTGGGTCATCACCGGGTACTGAGTTAACTCGCTGGAGCAGCAAACCGGCAGAGTTCTGTCTGTTTTATGGTGGATTTCCTTCCTTTTTTCAGGCCTTTCTCAGCTATATCTAATTAATTCAATCATTCTGCTACTGCAACAACACCATTCAGCCTTCTATTTACTCAAACCCTTGGCAGACACATCCATGAAAATCAGCAGCAACACAATAGTTGTTCCCTTGTCTTCTCGGTTCAGAACTTGTTCAAAACCCACACAAATCATAGCAGCAAACCACCACAGACCACCAATTTTCTTAGCAACAAACACCACCAGAACCATCTCCTCCATTTCCTGAACTCAGGGAAACCCCTATTGCTTCTTGCTTTACTGCAACAACTTCAATTCAGTCTGCAGAAGCTCAATCCACCTTAAGTTCTCGATCTGAACCCTCATAACTCAACAGATCTAATTCCATCTCAGACCCATCTTTCTACAGCAGCACCAACATCATTTCACTCTTGCATCATGTTTTGGCTGTATCAAGATGAATAAAGACAAAAGACGGTAGCCAACGTGCAGGTCAACACCATTAAAATTAGATCTCCAGAACAATTTTCTGCCAGGATCTTGAACGCGTAAAAGTACCAATTTCACAGATTCTTTTCCCTCCGAACCTTGTACAGGGACATCTTCATGGAAATCAATGTTTTTCTTGAGTCTCTTTGGTGCAACAGCAACTTCTGTTTCTGGCACAAGTTGCACTGAGAAATATAACTCAAATATTAGACAGTAAAAATGGAATTTCAGTATAAGATCTCTATGGCTGAAATTTCACTACAGTGTGACCAAGAAAAGCACGGACATGACAAATTCAATCAATCCACAGGCCAAAAGAACCTAACTGATAATCTTAGCTATGGATGTACTAGGAAAAGTTCAAACCATGTGAAATAGGAGAACATTATGGCCATGCATCCACAATGAAACCTCATCCCTTTATGAACAATACCTACCAGCATATAGTAAAAAGGAGGGGTATTTATTCAATTTCCACTAGTAAAAATGTGAATGTTCCGTAGTCTGTCCAATATGGCAATATGCAATTAACAGATACTTATTCGTAACTAGGTCACTGAGAATAATTAATGATGTTAATGCAAATCATGAATGGCTCTAACTATCCCCAATAACTTCCTGCCAAATACTATCTAAGGATGAGATTTTCGCAATGTTGCCAGTGCCGTGTATCGATCAACACTGTCCTTGACCTAGAATCTAAAAATGAAGAGGTTTATCCTTGTCTCTGAGCTCTATTTTATATAACGGAATCACATTTTAAAAGCTTTCACGTTTCAACAAATAAAATCACCATAAGTTTCGAAATATTCATGTTAAAGATTTGAATGTTGTCCATTCTATGAGGACAATCCTGTCATCTTTCAAGGGCCATGAAAAGTTTCAAAAAACTTGTGCTGAATTCGACACTTGAAAAAGCTTTACAATTTAGAATTACCAAAGAAAATAAAAATTCTCTGGGGCAATAGGTGTTAGTGATATGGTTATTCTCAAGGGTGGATAACTAACACCGGAGATTCATCAGACCATATCTATTTGAGCCATATAATACATGCAGGCTAAGTTTTAAAAGAAGTTGGGTCTGACAAGGTGAAAGGGTGCAACTGTGCGTCGAGTAAATGAAACATAATATTAAAAATGCCATCAAAAAGAGATGAACTTGAGAGGAAACAAACAAACCTGAACTACTGATGTGGAGGCAAGAAATGGTCTACTAGGTTTGAACAGAAAGATAAGCCTATGAGACGAATCCAACACCACCGTCACAAGAGTTTCGATGATGTGTTTGCCAAGATATACTTCTTGCGAAAAATGCATGTCAAAGAGAATGGAATGCAGCTGAGAGTAAGTCTACTCCTTTCTTTGTTGAGTGGCTCGTGTACTGTCTTGTTCTCCTTGTTTCCAACTGGCAAAGCAATTACTTCTCCCTCATCATCCATAGACACAACAGAGATGCACACTGCAAAATGCAAATGAAAAAAAGAACTTAACATTATGCACTGTAGCAACAAGTATAATATATCAAGCAAATCACAGGATAAACAAACAAGATTCCTCAATCAAAAAATTCGGCGTTTAAAACATCTTTACAGTTACCAAAGAAGAAAAGAATTCTCTGGGTAATGGGTGTCAGCGATATGGTTATTCTCAAGGGTGAATAACTAACACCGGAGATCCATCATACCTTTCCATGTGAGTCATACACATTTTCTAAAATAAGTTGAGTCTGACAAGGTACAAGGGTACAACTGTGTGCAAGTAAATGAAACTTAACATTAGAATGTCATCAAGTGATGAACTTGACAGGAGACAAACAAACCTGAACTACCAATGACGATGCAAGAAATGGTCTACTACGTTTGAGCGGAAAGATAAGATAAGCCTATTTGACGAATCCAACAGCACCGCCACAAGGGTTTCGATGATGGATTCTCCTCTGAGTTAGGGTCTGCTAATATATACTTCTTGTAAAGAATGCATGTCAACGAGATTGAAGAGTAAGTCTCGTGGCTGGTGCACTGTCTTGTTCTCTTTGTTTCCAACTGATAAAGCAATTACTTCTGCCTCATCATTCATAGACACAACAGAGATGCACACTGCAAATGAAAAAAAAGAACTTAACACTATGAACTGTAGCAACTAATACAAATGAAAAAACAGAACTTAACGCAACAGAGAATCCAACATCACTGCCAATAATATAATATATCAAGCAAATTGCAGGAAAAAGAAACAAGACTCCAATCAAAAAATAGCAATAAAAGGTGTTCAATGCATGAATTGTAGTCAAGATATAACATTTACTCAAACATCGCAAAATGCAAATGAGGATCTATGAATGGCTAAACTTACAACTGGAGAATGCAGCATCGAAGAGTGAGCCATCTGCATCCAAACAGTATATGTCCTGCACCAGAAGAAACATATTTTATATGTCATCAACAACTGAAAAAGTATCTTTACTCTGGAATGAAGTAAGAAGATCGCACTAGCTCCATAGTATAGATGAAAAACTTGTCACTTATGCTGCTACAATACCAGGATAGATAAACAATAATTAAACTATTTAGTCCAAAATAAAGACACTGAATGTTTCCATGAGTACAAAATGTTCAGAATCGAAGGTCATTATCACGTAAGCCATCCATGCTGCCTTTCCACTATTCCTTCAAATTTATCATTTCAGAATTAGACCAACGTTATTAGCGGTTTAAAGGTATTTCTAGAACAGAACTTGTGTTACATTGTATACTATCAAATTGGTTAATAAAGTCCAAACATATGGTAACTTTCTCAGAGACATCATATAACCCAGATGATAGCATCAAATATAAAAAAATTACTCAATTCAAAAATATAATTATGTAACCCAGACGAAAGAGATGTATAACTAAACGAACGAGTTAGAGGTACTACTGTCTAATGCTGTTTGTTTTATGACGATTATTGAGTATGCACCTTTGATGGTGCTTTTGGTTTCATTTTTCTCTAATACAGTGAACAGATTAAATTGAACAAGATTGCATACTCATACCCTAGAAGGGAAGAAACGGTGAAAAATGCAAGATGTATGAGTTGTGACCCTATGACTAGCTATTGGGAAGTAATGATGACCTAATCAAAGAGTAAACACTTAGGTTGACATTGCAAAATTAGTTATTCTAGAAGCTAAGCACTTGCAATTCTTGTTTGAGCTCGTAATCTACTCATGATAGTGCAAGTCAGAACTTGCCCATCAGACTCTTCAAAGTCAGTTGTTTCACCCAAGTCCCCAACCCAGTTTTAGTGGCATTGATTGTTTACCATTGGTTCAGAGGCAGGATTGTGCTGTCTCACTTAAAATCTCTATCCAACATTCACATTTCCTCTACAAAATAACCAATCCTTATCCTAGTACTTGAGCACTATATACTAAATTAAAAGGGGTTTTACACAACTCTGCAAGTAAGATATTAACCGTCACATTCTGACTGCTTGGTTTTCTTCCCTAACATGTTCACAATGAAATGCACCAATAAGATGTTGTTTAGCACTAACACAGGCTTTCTATATACCTAAAAAGAACATCGGATAGTTGTATAAACACTTAGGTTGACATTGCAAAATTAGTTATTCTAGAAGCTAAGCAGTTGCCCGTTCTTGTTTGAGCTACTGGGAAGTAATGATACAATTACTATGAATGTACTACTTACCTTTATGCTTGATTTCTCATCTCAGCATGATGATATTTAGAGGCAAGCCTCTTTTCCAAGCTATAATTTAAAATCACGGGGCATCTGGCAATAAGCAAGGAACCTATACCCATTTAATTCACAATGTAATCCATAGTCCCCAAAAATTTTCTCCCCAGAGTGCTTCATACAGGTCGGATATAACACATATTCAATTTGTTCTTCTAACCAACCCCATTTCCTGTAAGCATTCAACTTTGTCTCCCGAGTTGATTCAGTCAATGATGCGAACACCTGAATGAATAGCACTAAGAAATGCAGTTCCCGAAGATGATCGAAGCTCACGCCCTTAATTTCTTGTACAATGTCCTTGCATTTAACAGTTCTTATCATTGGTGCCGTTGGCTGGATGACTAGAAACTTTACAATATTTCATTGAATGGACACCTTCATCTCTCAAAACTTGTATATTGAGCATCACTTTCTCAATTAGCCCTACAGGAGGAAACCATGTTCGCTCAAGAACAACAAATGTGTATCTGTCAGTACCAACAATCTTCTTGATGAAATCGAAAAAAAGGAATTATAGGGTTTTCTAATAAGACTTTAACAAGTTCAAGTCTAGAAATATCTATAGATTTGAAATAATCAAATTTGGGTTTAAGGGTTTTATGAGTATCAAATGAAAGGATGAGCTTCAAATAAGGTTTACAGTGTCCGGATTAGATGTGGTTTTGAAATGAAGAAGAAGAAGAATGGTTGTGATCTATGGAGATGATGAAAACAAGTCTAACCTTTATATATGAACAGGAAGAATACAAGGGTTTTGTGGAGAAAGGGATTTTTGAATCTCCTCCATTGATGAAAGATTGCTACGAAAAAATGAAAAATTAGAGAAAAAAAATGAAATTAGGGTTTAAGAATCGTATTTACAGGGTCTGCCGAACTCTGGGGATGTGGTCATGTCCGAGTTCACTCGGTTGTTGGAGAGGATATGAACGAAGAATCTATCGAGTGATTTTAGGAGATACCCGATCATGTGCCTAGATATGGGCCGCATAATGTGTGTGCCGGTCCATATTAGGATTTGAGAGTGTGAATCTAGGATACTGACATCAAGAAAATGTGAGCAACGTTGGTAAATTGTGAATCGCCTCAAAAAAAAAAAAAAAAAAAAAAAAAAACATATACTCGCTCCGTTCCTTTTTAACCTGTGAGATTGGGGTATACCCAGATTAATTGGGGTATACCCAATTTTAAAGGGACTCTTCTTATAAATTTTAGGGGAAGTCCTAATGGGTAAGTTACAAAACTACACTTACCCTTTAAAAACCTATTACCCTAAATCACTTTTAATCTTTTCATTTCATCTTCTTCTCTTCTTCTTATCCTCCACAACCACACCGGCTCCATCACCCCCACCACCATCAAAACTCGTCGATTAATTCAATGAAATCGTCGATTGGAAAACTCCGATTAATCTTCATCAATGGATCCATCACGGCAGAAGGGAACTCGTATGAAAGGCGCTAATCGAAAACCCAATGAGTATAACCCTGGAATTGCAAGTTTGGTTCAAAAGAAAGTGAAGAAAAGAAATGTCAAAGAATGAGAATTCGCAGCCCCTGAAACACGAGAAATGGTGCGCTTAAGAAAGTAAGGGATCACTTAAACTCACTCTAGTACTTCTATTTGATGTTTGCATGTCAAATTAGGTCACAAAAATCGAAATTATGAATTGGCAGTTGCGACGCCGGCAAGGTATTATGTTATCGACCTTGCCGGCTTTTTATAGTTAGGGTTTGGCCGGCAAGCTCTTAGGTTGAATATCTTGTCGGCTGTTTAATATCTGTAACTGCTTCCACAGGGTCGGCAGGTTATTCAACCTGCAACCTTGCCGGCGGAAGTTTTTGTTTAATGAAGACGGCATTTTATTATTTTTTACCCTGTCGGCATGTTATAACTTGTTTTGGAATCATTGGTTCCTGATGCCTTGAATTTTTTAAAACCGGAATGGTGTTTGGATAAAACCATGCCGGTTGTTTGTTGGTTGGCAATGTAAGGGCAATGTACCTTGTCGACCTGTAATGTGGAAAATCTTTGTATCTCATGTGTAGTATATTTGTTATAAGCCGGCAGGCTATATGAATGCTACCCTGCCGGATGCTCTTTAGCCGGCATGTAATTTAGATATAGACCCTTCCGACCGTTGTTCCGCCGGATAGGTTATATATGTCGACCCTGCCAACCTGTAAATTTTTTTCCTTAATTGTTCTTGTTCAGGATGGAAAAGGAAAAAAAGAAAGCTATGAAATCTCTTAGTCCTCCTTCAAGACCTCCTCGTGTTGGTGATAAAATCTTAACTTCAACACATCAAGGGGCATATGTTGTGTCGGGAACGCTCAAGATCCGTGTACCGAATGATTTTCAACCACCATCGGAACCCAGTGATTCAGACGATACTCCGGATGAAGACCAATCAATTCCATCTGGTAGAAGAGGTGATGATGATGATGTTGATGAAAGCACTCCGGCTGCTGGAGGAGGTAACAATGATGATGATGAGGGTGATGAAGAAATGCCTAATGTTGGAGGAGGTAATGATGATGATGGTGATGATGGTAATGGAGATAAAGATAAGGCTGTGGAGGATGAAATTGTTGAGGAGGCAGAGGAACAAGAAGAAGAAGAAGGTGATGGAACCGGAGAACAAACTCTAGCTATTGTTCAACAAACCGAAGCTTCAATTTCAAGTGAAACCGGAAAGAAGAAGAGGGTGATCACTAAACCAGCTAATTCCCACATGCCTCCCCCTCACTTGATGATTACACTAAAAAAGGTGAGCGTCCAAGGGGGACCGCAAGAGATGGTGGAGATGGTCTTTTTGGATACAATGACTCTTGGGCATGTACGATCCACAATACTATCGTAAGTAATCTCAATCCGTCTTTGTTCTTTATTCAAGTGTGTAATTATCTTAAATTTGCGTCAAGTGTTTGTATTTCTTTTCTTTTCATTTTGTTTTTTTTTTTGTATTTAGGATCACAGGCATGCCTCCTGTCTCATGAGGCGCTAAGCTTCGTGTTCAGTGACTAGTACTTGGGATCTTGACAAGGAATGTGAGGAGGTGAAAGTGATTGTCAAGAACTCCGGGTTGTGTCTTGCGGTGGAGAGTTCGAATATTAAGCATGATAAAGTTACCGTATCTGCATTTTGTGAAAGGTTCTACGGAGAGACTGATACAATGTTATTCCCATTCGGCGAGATGACGATAACTCCCGATGATGTTCAACAAATTCTAGGCCTCGAGGTTGATGGAAAAGCAGTCACTGAGGGATTCAATAATAAGTTTACTTTCAAGGATATTTACGCATTGAGCCAGAAATTGTTCGGTTGGAATCAGATTGAAACGGAGTCTGTTCTTGAGATGAAGGATGGTCGTTTAAGCAAGAAGTTTAATCTGAAGAAGTTGAGGGACAAATTATGGGAGACAAAGAAAATCTTTGATAAGGAAGGAAGGGTGAACCCGGTGAGAATCGATTCTACCGCGTCAGCTTATTTGCTATACGTCTTGGGCAAATGTATCTTCCCCGACAGTTCCGGAAGCTTGGTCGAGGCAAGTTACTTGCAACTATTGGATCCCTTAGATAAGATGCGTGAGTATTCTTGGGATACTGCGGTGGTCGCCTTCTTGAACAATGAGTTGACAAAATGTTCTAGGGCACTCAGTAAGCAAGTTAACGGAAACACATGTCTCTTCCAGGTAATTTTATTGTCTAAATCATTTATATTTGCAAAATTCTCGTAAGATAAGATTCTTACAAAACTTTTTTTTTGCATAGGTTTGGATATATGAGCACTTCCTTCCTTGTTCAAAGCCAACTCTTACGTCAAAGTGGATGCGAATGTTACGGTTCATAAGCTAAGAGCGCAAAGGTACAGAAGAACCTCATTTCGATGAAGAAAAGCCGTTCTTTACTGTGAACCCTTGATGACTATGTATGGTGGATATTCGATGTATGATCCACATCGTGTAATGCTACAATTGGGTTACATCTAAGAAGAACCTTATTTCGATGAAGAAAAGACGTTCTTTACTGTAAAAATGGTTGAATGCACCACGTCCCAAAAAACTATTAACGTCTCTTACGATCCAACGCCATTTCAAGAACATTGGGACGACAGACGTGGCCATAAAATCGATGTGAGTCTTTTGGACGAGGTGACCACCGGTTGTGAAGCCAGTGAGAAATACATGGCGTGGTACTTGGGTTGGGATCGTCCTACTGTGATTAGGGAAATGACTGCTGAAGAATTGGCTCGTAAGAGGAGGATGGCATCGAAAGACCCAGCAATAAGTCTTAAGTTCTTTGTAAGTATTTTAGAGTTGCTCTTACTATTTTAAGATTACATTATCGAATCATTCTATTAATTGTTTGTTGTTTAATTGAAAATAGAAGGACCAATTGAAGACCTTTATGAAGGTATTGTGACGCGCGAAAAACAGAGGAGAGCCTTTGTCTATTGAAGAGCAAAGCAAGCAGATTGACTATGCTTGCAATGTTGACAATGAGGATTCCCATAAATTATTCAAGCAACTTGAGGCTCAAGTAAAGATGGAAGAAAAAGCTAGGAGGGATGCACAAGCCAAGATGAATGCTGACAAAAAGAGGGCTCGTAGCGGTCGTGGTGGTGAAGGTAGCATCAGTGGTAATGTTCCTAAACGGGGTCGGGGTCGTAGTCGTGGTCGTGGTGAATGAATGCTTTCCTAGTTTATTTTTTTATATTGTGGTGGACAAATGTTTAAGTTAATGGTGTGGACAAATGTTTTTTTAAGCTTTATGGGACATGTTTTCGTATTTTGGACAAAAAGTGTTGGATTTCTAGTTGTTGAATGAATGGTTTGCTTAGCTATGTAAAATTTCAATACTTATGCCGGCATGCTTTGTTTAAGTTACATTGCCGACTGTTCCAGGGCCGGCAAGGTTGTGAATTATCAGAATGCCGGCTCTGACAACGGAAATTGTGTAGTTACCAGGGTCGACAAGGTAATACGATTCCTACCTAGCCGGTTGTTTACTCGCAGGCAAGGTAATATTTTATCGACCATGGCGGCTATTTGTGGCAAAAAAAACTTTCTCCTGATACCTAAAATCATATAAGGTCGGCATGGTAACAAAATTCTTACCTTGTCGGCCGAATCCTAACCGGCATGCTAATGACCCAATAAGGTTTCGGCGGATACACAGAAGAAAAACCTTCTCCTGATGCTTAAAATCATCAAAGGTCGGCATGGTTATAATTTCCTACCCTTCCGACCATATCAAAGCCGACATGCTAATGACCAAATACAGTTCCGGCGGATACATAGAAGAAACTGGTCTCCTGATGCCTAAAAGCATCATCAGGTCGGCATGGTAACAAATTTCAGACCCTGCCGTCCTGACTTAGTCGGCATACTGGAGAAATAAAACAGTGACGGCGGATTTAAATTTCAAATTTTTTGCAAGTACAATTGCATTGATTGACTTGTACTTATACACTATAACAGCCAAATTTGGGCATTATCCTATAAATACACTACTTATCTCTACAAAACAACACACAACTATTTTCATATACTCTCCAAATCTCATATCATCATACACCCCATCTAACTCACCTAATAGATCTCTACATACATGAAAAAGCGGGGGTCTAACAACAACACCCAATATTTCGCTTAGCAATCTGTATGGACTAACTCCGAAATACTTTGCTAGAGAATCAACTAGACAGTCAGACTCAATCTAGATAAAAGTATCTCAAGGAGTTAATATCTCTCTCTTGTTTTTGATATTACTCAAGCTAATAGAAATCAGCGATTCCTAATCAAACACAAGGAATACTTGCACGGTACCAAAGAACAATGTCCAAGGATCAGTCAATATCAATAACCAAAGGTCGGATTTCCAATTGATTATCACAAATGCACAACCTGTATTATTTCAATTATATAACAAATATAATGCGGGAATAGAAATAACACAGACACCATAATTTTGTTAACGAGGAAACCGCAAATGCAGAAAAACCCCGGTACCTAGTCGAGATTGAATACACACTGTATTAAGCCGCTACAGACACTATCCTACTCCAAGCTAACTTCGGACTGGACTATAGTTGAACCCCACTCAGTCTCCCACCGATCCAAGGTACAGTTGTACTCCTACGCCTTTGATCCCAGCAGGATACTGCGCACTTGATTCCCTTAGCTGATCTCACCCACAACCAAGAGTTGCTGCAACCCAAAATCGCAGACTTGATAATAAACAAATCTGTCTCACACAGAAATGTCTATCAAAGGATAAATCTGTCTTCCACAAATAAACCCTAGATTTTGTTCCGTCTTAAGATATGAAATCAAGGTGAACAGGAACCAATTGATAATCCGGTCTTATATTCCCGAAGAACAGCCTAGATTAATCAATCACCTATCTACAATCCTTCCTGACTTCACAGGCGGTTTGTCGAGGAATCACAAACAGTGAGACGAAGATGTTTGTGACTTCTTTACCTTGCCTATCGGAGAACTCTCACGATCTCAATCCAATCAAAGATTGTACTCGTACGATAGAAGATGCAAGATCAGATCACACAACTACGATAAAAGTAGTATCGATCTGGCTTCACAATCCCAATGAAGTCTTTTAAGTCGTTAACCTGGTTTTAGAGAAGAAAACCAAAGGTTAAAGGAGAATCGACTCTAGCGAGCGCACTAGTATCACACAGACGTGTGGGGATTAGTTTTGCACAATGCTAGATGTCTCCTTTATATATCCTTCAAATCAGGGTTTTGCCTTAGTTACAAAGCAATCCATATTCACCGTTAGATGAAAACCTGATTTAGATTCAAGCTAATATTTCTCAACCATTAGATCGAAAACTTAGCTTGTCACACACACTTGGGTAGACGTTTACTGGGTTTGTGAAAACCATCCCCAAACGTGTACGTTTATGTTGGTTCAACATAGTAACCCAAAAGGTTAACCATATGGGCATCTCATATTAACCTTGTTCTTCTTCACCATAACTAGTTCAATTGACTCAAATGAACTAGTTAGAGAGTTGTTCAATTGCTATGAGATCTTATGTAACTACACAAGACACAATTGAAACAAAGATGATTCGATTCGATTGAATCGTCTTATGAACTTCATAGCCAAGGTTTGCATAAATCATTCCTTAGTAATTTAAATTTCATGTTAAGAGCAATCTTTAGATCATAAGCACTTAAGATCACAAACAAGTTCACGGATTTAAGACAACCGGTGGAGTTTTCCAAACTCAACAGAAAATCTCGGCAAAGAGACTTTCGCCAGTTCACGGACTAGGTTCACGGACTTACACGCAAACGAGTTTTTGGAAAATCCCATCATAAATTCTCGGTACAAGAACTTCCCTCAGTTCGCGGACTGGGTTCGCGGACTTGGCAAAGCCAATTCCTCTCGTTTCTCTCAATCAACAAAGTTCGAAAACTTCGGATTAAGGAATACATGGTTATGTAATCTAAACTCTCATTCCAATCATTGAGACATTCTCAGAGGACGTTATATAGCCGTTATTCACAGACCGTTTCGCGTCTGAGCAATTGTCAAAGTAATTGAAACTTTTTATGACTTTCGTCACTAGGTGAAGATAAACTTCATCAAAGCGAAACGCTTTACCAACACATGATTTCGAGACATAGATAGGAAAGATATACTCGGCTCGAAATATCAAATGTGTATGATCCAGTCTATATAGCATACGACTTTTGTCTCATAAGAAGTAGGAGATAGAAGAGATAGACTTTTGAGTGATAGATAAGTTTAAGTCTCCACATACCTTTTTTGTTGATGAAGTTCCACGGTTCCTTGAGTAGATCTTCGTCGTTGTATGATGAATCTCCATGAAGTCCTTGAGCTCAACTACACTTTTCTATCCTAGTCCGAGACTTAGCTATGTAGGCTAGAAATCAAGACGCATAGTTTTGATCACTAACATTGACAAACATGCTTGAGATAGCAACGCATGCGAGGTCGACCGAGCTATGCTCTAACAATCTCCCCCTTTGTCAATTTTAGTGACAAAACTATTAATACATATTGAATACAAAAAAGATAAACTTTGTGGCTCCTATTCCATAGTCCAATCTTCAACGTTCCCTGAAATCTTCGTCCTTCCAAGTACTCCAATGATCCCAAAGGTTGTAAGTTTAGCATCATCGTTGTTGAAGATCCGTAGCTATAACAATGAGAGAAATCGAGATTCTCAATCATCATTATACAGTGTCATAGTATCATTATGTAACATCAAAGTCCAATTGTAGTCACGACTTTAACAACAATACTATGGTGATATGTATCACTCCCCTTTAGTCAATACTCCATCTCGATCATGAAAACCACTCCCCCTTACACAATGATCCGAAAACCATATGTATTTGTAGTGTCAACTACAATATTTCTCCCCCTTTTTGTCAATAAAATTAGCAAAGGTACAAGAACGGGATCATAATGAAATTTCCACAAGAGACATTTCATAGACTAAAAGAAAAATACATACCAACTTAAATTAAATGAAATCATAAAGCCGAAGCTAAATGCATTCATCAAGGAGTTTTAAGATACAAGATAACCCCTATAAAATTCCACAGTCACACACCCCGCAAGATATTACCATTAATCACAAGTTCAAAAGAACTCTCCCCCATTTGATGTCATTCCCGAAAGAACAACAAGAGCGACCTTAATTTCGAAAGAAAAGAAGTATTTTTTAATTGGAGACCAAAAACCATAGAAATGATTTTCTATATCCAAAACTCAACCAAATTAATCACAAGAAAACCCGTGATTAATTTAATTGGAATACGCAACTAAATCAAACCACAAAAGTGATCAATTTAATTGAAAGTGCTCACGGAGCTACAACTAAGATAACCACACGGAGATGACTACTTTAATCGTTCAAATACTCAACATAAGGAAAACCTTACGGAATATATGACTATATTAACCAATAGAACATGATTTGTATAGTCGTTCATTTACTCAATACAAGAAATTGTGGAATATATGAAAACTCAAATAGACTAATTACAAGAGAACTCATAATTAATCTAATTGGAATGCAAACAACCAAACTAATCACAAAAGTAATCAATTTAATTGTCAAAGGATTTGCTCGATAAAAGAAGACTTTCGGAGCAAATAACTAAATAACCAACCAAGAAGATTAATTTAGTTCATAATGCTCAACATATAGCATCTCATGGAACAACCAACAAAGCCAATAAGAATAATCGACTTAGTTGTATTTGCTCAACATAAGACACACAACGGAGCCTTCACGCTAAAACATAACAAAATGGATCAATGAAGATCAATATCGTGGATAACATACAAGGATCTATTTTATTTTCCATCATAACGACATAATAGACTTTATCCTTGTCAAACAAAAGATTTTATCCTATTTTCCATCAAATGCATGACTGCATAGGCATAACTTTTGTAATTGTCAAAAGTCCATTCGTCCTTTCATCAATACGAATACCAATTTATGAACGACTTTACTTTTGACAACATACGGGACTTTCAGTTGACGGATGCAAACAATACATATCCCATAAACAATTGCAATATCACAAAATCATAAAGATTAATACTGCAATAACAATCTTTGCCCCTAGAAGGTAGAATCAATCTTTTTCGCACGGATTTATACCAAGAGTGGTTACCAAAAGCGTATAAAAATATTTCCTTAACAAAGAAGAACATACAAAGTCATTGACGGACTATGCACCATAGTTCACATGAGATGATTGTGAACACTCAAGAATATATAGCAATGTGAACTACTACCCATTCTCGAACTTCGTTCTTTGTGATTCACCAACACCAATCTTGTAACAGCCACAAAATAGCTTAGAATAGGATTTCTCCAAGAATTCCAGTGCCCAAGTCCAAGAGAATAGAACAAGTGCAACGAAACGGAGCAAACACTAAAAAACAAGAGATAGGACAAAGACCAATATTAACTCATCCAAATTCAACAATTCTCATCTCCATTTTAATGGGAATTCAATAAGGAATATAATGCAAAAAGAATGAGGTAAATCCGAGTTCGGACGAAGAAGTTACGGCCAAAACAAGTTTACCGAATATCGACGTCAAGTATGCATACGGGTTTGCGAACTTAAACCCCTGGATTTTGATTTTGAATGATGTTATGCATACTTGGTATGTGTACCATGTAGTCCAAACATCCCGAACTATTATTTTCAAACCTAAACATTTAAGAACCTTAAACACAGATCAAGTTAGGTAGAAATGAACGATAAGCAAGATTATTATAAGTATTTTAAGCAAATAAAAGTACAAATCTTGCTCAAGTTTATAGACATACCTTTTTAGATGAATCCAATCGAATTCTACCGCCTTACCGAACATAATCTGTGTTCCCCTATTCTTGTGATTCCCTCACCATATACAAAGCAGGGCATTCCTTGGTGAGGATGCACTTCCAATACAATCAAGTTGCGTTGGGGTGAACAAAGTCTTGCTCACTACAAGTGACCTTTGGATTATCATGAAAGAGATCACTTTTAGAACATTTCACATCCAATTCCATTTTTCCAAAAAACTTGTTAAGTTCCAACATCATGGATACTGCCTTTTCTATAGTCATAGAGTTTTCTGGAAGATCATTCCTTTTCACACTCAAAACATCATTGTCTTTCTTCGGTATCCACTTCTAAGTGCGTTTAGGAACAGTCAGAACCTTCTTCCCATCACTCTCTTCTAGAATTCTTGGAAGAGAATTGGATTGACTATTCTTTTGCAAGTTAGTCTTTCTCCAATTGGGA
Organism: Papaver somniferum; assembly: GCF_003573695.1. Classification (NCBI taxonomy): domain Eukaryota; kingdom Viridiplantae; phylum Streptophyta; class Magnoliopsida; order Ranunculales; family Papaveraceae; genus Papaver; species Papaver somniferum. The sequence goes on along the minus strand of NC_039362.1, from coordinate 195,224,559 downwards.
GCATCGGATATTGTCTTCCTATTTACGAAGTTATCCTTTTGATAAATGATGAGTGCCAAATATTGTATATATTTATCCCTTTTTGTTGGCATTTAACTCATCTTTTGCGCATTAATTCTACATTTTATCCCATATTCTGTATTTTCATTGTTTTCGAGAATAAATATTTTTATTAACTAATTTTGCATTTTTAGGTAATAAATAAAGTTCGGATGAGTCGCGGAGCGGAATAGAGCAGAAAAGTAGTGAAAAGCCGGGAGGAATTACACAAGGAAGCCGCGAAGAATGTTGTGCACAAGACCAAAAGGGTAGAAATGGGCACAAGAAGGAAGAATTGTTCTTAAAGAAGATATGGGCTTGGCATACCCAAGGCCCAAAACCCTTACCCAAACCCATTTTCTGTAACCAAAACCGCCTCCATCTTCAGCCGTCGGATGGATCCATCTCATCATCCGATGGTCGCTCTTTCATCGCGCATCAAAATCTGAAGCTCCTATCACATACCATAGCACCTAAATTCTAAGCCTTCAGATTAGATCACATTTAGATCCTACGGTCGCTTCTTTGCCTGCTCATCAAATCTCGATACTTTCGCTTAACACTACAGCACCTAACCTCGATCTTCGCCGTTAACTTTGTTGTATTTCACAATCCAACGGTCGAAGTGATTCATCTCTCATACCACCGTTAGATCCACCTACCATATTCACATCCGACGGATCTCCTCGCTGCGCATCAACTTCAGATGATCCCGCTCAACACCTTAGTCATCAAACCCATCGACCCAAACAAACACCCACCTTCTTCTTCCCCAAAACTCATTTCCCCCAAATTTCTCTTCTTCCCCCGACATTTGCAGAGACACCATGTCCTGCCACCACCATCTCTTCCATCACCACCTCCACAACCAGCCGACCAAGACACCTATCGAACCCCCTAGTCTATCTCTCTCCCTCATAGCTTCTTCTCACATAGGTGCTAAGATTAAGAGAGGCAGGCTTAGGGTTTCGCTCCAAGATAGGGTTGCAGTGCAAAGAAGACGAAGAATAGGGGATTTCGAGCAGCGTAAAGCCAGTACAAAGCATGGGTTGGGTCGAAATTATCCAATTGGTATGTCAAATTTGATTTTCCCCAAAAATCAATTTAGGGTTATCAACATTAGGGTTTGTAGAAATTTTAGGGATTTGTAAAACTATAAAAGGGGATGTGTAGGAGATGTAAAAACTGTTCTTGGACTAGCCAAGTTTCCACCCAATTTGGGTTAGGTTAATTCCAATGTTAAAATTGCACTGTTAGTTTTTAATGTGTGATGCTCCTGTTAACTTTCATTGCTCCTGTTAGTTGCATTTTTACTCTTAATTGCATTTGTTCTTGTTCTTGATTTTAATTCTCTGTTTATATGAATGTTGTCATGTTAGTTCACCATGTTACTCACTGTTATGCTCACTGCCCTGTAATGTTAGTGTAATGTTTGTCATGTTCTAAACCACCATGCTAGGGACTTGATGAATCTCTAATATCTTTTTGTGTAGTACATTGATCACATTGCTTTAGAAGGCTAAGCAGGTTTAGGAAAAACTTGAACTTAGCTCATCATCACCTCACTTTCACAATGTATGCCAAGTATACTTTGTAGTTAGGTTCATGAGCTGTTGATAAGCTGCAACTCAAGCTGAATTCATAATCCCTTGACTAGTTGTGCTGTAGGAAGACAATTAGTGCTTTGGAAATAATAGAACATAGTTGAGTTTAACTTTCTATAGGAGAATACATAGTAGAAGTTAGAGTGAATTCAAACCCTAGTTCCCATCCATAATCTACTTCATTCTCATCCACAATTCCATCTTCAACTGTTTAGCTTTGTTTTCTTGTTTTGTATTGCTTTTGCCTTGTTGTTTCTTCCCTGCCCTGCAACTCTGTTGCTTTTCTGTTTTGCATTTTCTTCACTGCTTGAGCAGCTGCAGTACTGCTGCTGTAACCCTTGCTGCATTGCTGCCTTTTTCTTCTACTGCTGCAATTGCTGCTGCAGCACTTGTGCTGCTTTGCTTTCCCCTGCTGCTGCCTCCTGCCTCAGCTGCTGTTGCTGCTGCCAAACTGCTGCAGCTCTTGCTCCTGATGCTGCCTTCCTTTTCCTGCCTGTTGCTGCTTCCTCCCCTAGACCACAGTTCACTCAGTCCATCCAAAGCTCACTTCACTCCTGAGCCCAAGTCCAGTTCAGTGAAACCAAAGGCTAAAGGCCCAACCAACTGAGCCCAAAGCTCAGTTCACTTCCAAAAGCCTCTGAAGCCCAGTTAAGGCCAAAGCCTAGTTCACTACCAAACCCAATTCACAGTTGAACTGTTAAGCCCAATTCACAGTTGAACTGTTGAGCCCAAAGCTCAAATCAGTTCACTGAAACCAAAGCCCATATTCCACATTTCTGAGCCCAAGCTCAGTTCATTTTATTGTGAACAAACCCATTAGCACTCAAAGCCCAATTTAAGCCAAAAGGCTTCATAGCCCAAAAGCAAACTTAGGAATCCAATTAGCTAGAAAACTCAAAACACACCCGATCTCTGTGGATCGACCCGTACTTGCACGAGCTACAACCGACAACCGTGCACTTGCGGTATTACTGTAGGCCCGTTTTCATTGCGCTCATTTTTATACACATCTCCTGGCCTGCCAATAAACATTACGATTATGAAAAGGATTCGTACGACGTTTATAGGCATCTAGGTCTATCATAGATTGATTCCTTTGCCTAAAGGTTGGACAATTACAACCTGTAACGTTAAGAGGATCATTCTTAACGTATGATCTTGGTTTCAAAACTTCTTGTGATGCCCAAAAGAAAACATCATGAAGTTTATCATTCCTTATACGGAAACGATATCTCCTTTCCAGGTGACCTTTATTTCCGCAATAGTGGCAAACATAAGGAATGTTCTTACCTCGATCCTTGTGTGCTAACTTTGGAGGTTGATAAACTTTGCTCTTTTGAACCTTAACTTCCGGAGAAGGTATTTCACTTTTGCTATCAGTGGAAACCTTTTGTTGAGAAGAATCACTAGCCTTGACAAATTTTATCTTTTTGCCAGTACTTGGAGCATCTATTCCCTTATAGCCCAATCCTCGTGTATCACGATAATTTTTACTTGCTCCTAGCATAGTGGTTAATTTGCTTGAACTAGTATTGAACTTTTTCAAGTCATCTTCCAACATCTTGATTTTATCAAGAGCAGCAGCTAAATCAGCCTCAAGGCGTTTTTCTCGAGTGAGATAAGCGCTTTCTCTGTCGTCAAAACTTGTTTGCTGGAAGTTAAACCTGGATTCAGATTCTGCAAGTTTCTCTTCCAACAAAAAGTACTTTTGATAAAGATTATCACATTCAAGTGACTTCATACGTAGGTTTTCCTCAGAATCCTTGATGATCGATTTGGTAGAACGATTCAAAAAATAAACACCTGCATAACATCTTCTCAATTTCTTATTTTATCGACAGAGAGGAGTCAGAAGAGGTGTGACATGAGAAATTGTAATCTTCTTCATATTCCACGAATCCAAAAACTTAACATACTCTGAGACTTCCTCATCAACATCTCTATCAATATCTGAATCACCTTCATCAGAAAGTTCATCCAACTGTTCTTCTTGGAGAGTTTCCCAATCAACAGTTTTTACATCATGAGAATGTTTGGATATTGACTTAGATGTGACAGTTCTCTCAGGTGAATCCAAGCTTTTAGAATCATCTGGTAATTTCTGAACTGGTACGTTATTAGAGATAGACTCGTCCATAATCAGATCGCTACAAACACAGACTTATAAGGTCTTTAACGTGTTTTCCTGCTCTGATACCAATTGAAAAAGCGGGGGTCTCACAACACCACCCAATATTTCGCTTAGCAATCTGTATGGACTAACTCCGAAATACTTTTCTAGAGAATCAACTAGACAGTTAGACTCAATCTAGATAAAAGTATCTCAAGGAGTTAATATCTCTCTCTTGTTTTTGATATTACTCAAGCTATTAGAAATCAGCGAGTCTTAATCAAACACAAGGAATACTTGGACGGTACCAAAGACCAATGTCCAAGGATCAATCAATATCAATCAACAACCAAAGTTCGGATTTCCAATTGATGATCACAAACGCATAACCTGTATTATTTCAATTATATAACAAATATAATGCGGAAATAGAAATAACACAGACACCAGAATTTTGTTAACGAGGAAACCGCAAATGCAGAAAAACCTCGGGACCTAGTCCAGATTGAATACACACTGTATGAAGCCGCTACAAACCCTAGCCTACTCCAAGCTAACTTCGGAATGGACTATAGTTGAACCCCAATCATTCTCCCACCGATCCAACGTACAGTTGTACTCCTACGTCTCTGATCCCAGCAAGATACTGCGCACTTGATTCCCTTAGATGATCTCACCCACAACCAAGAATTGCTGCAACCTAAAATCGCAGACTTGATAATAAACAAATCTGTCTCACATAGAAAAGTCTATCAAAGGATAAATTTGTCTCCCACAGATAAACCCTAGGTTTTGTTCCGTCTTAAGATATGAAATCAAGCTGAACAGGAACCAATTGATAATCCGGTCTTATATTCCCGAAGAACAGCCTAGATTAATCAATCACCTCTCTAAAATCCTTCCTGACTACACAGGCAGTTTGTCGAGGAATCACAAACAGTGAGACGAAGATGTTTGTGACTTCTTTATCTTGCCTATCGGAGAACTCTCACGATCTCAAGCCAATCAAAGATTGTACTCGTACGATAGAAGATGCAAGATCAGATCACACAACTATGATAAAAGTAGTATCGGTCTGGCTTCACAATCCCAATGAAGTCATTAACCTGGTTTTAGAGAAGAAAACCAAAGGTTAAAGGATAATCGACTCTAGCGAGCGCACTAGTATCACACAGACGTGTGGGGATTAGTTTTGCACAATGCTAGATGTCTCCTTTATATAGCCTTCAAATCAGGGTTTTTTCTTAGTTACAAAGCAATCCATATTCACTGTTAGATGAAAATCTGATTTAGATTCAAGCTAATATTTCTCAACCATTAGATCGAATACTTAGCTTGTCACACACACTTGGGTAGACGTTTACTGGGTTTGTGAAAACCATGCCCAAACGTGTACGTGTATGTTGGTTCAACATAGTAACCCAAAAGGTTAACCATATGAGCATCTCATATTAAGCTTGTTCTTCTTCACCATAACTAGTTCAATTGACTCAAATGAACTAGTTAGAGAGTTGTTCAATTGCTATGAGATCTTATGTAACTACACAAGACACAATTGAAACAAAGATGATTCGATTCGATTGAATCGTCTCATGAACTTTATAGCCATGGATTCCATAAAGCATTCCTTAGTAATTTAAGTTTCATGTTCAAAGCACATCTCTAGATCATAACCACTTAAGCTCACAAAAAAGTTCGCGGACTTAAGACAACCGGTGGAGTTTTCCAAACTCAGTAGAAAATCTCGGCAAAGAGACTTTCGCCAGTTCACGGACTAGGTTCGCGGACTTACATGCAAACGAGTTTTTGGAAAATCCAGCAGAAATTCTCGGTACAAGAACTTCCGTCAGTTCGCGGACTGGGAAAGCCAATTTCTCCGGTTTCTCTCAATCAAAAAAGTTCGAAAACTTCGGATTAAGGAATACATGGTTATGTAATAACTCTCATTCCAATCATTGAGACATTCTCAGAGGACGTTATATAGCCGTTATTCACATACCGTTTCGCGTCTGAGCAATTCTCAAAGTAATTGAAACTTTTCATGACTTTCGTCACTAGGTGAAGATAAACTTGATCAAAGCGAAATGCTTTACCAACACATGATTTCGAGATATAAATAGGCGAGATATACTCAGCTCGAAATATCAAATGTGTATGATCCAGTCTATATAGCATACGACTTTTGTCTCATAAGAAGTAGGAGATAGAATAGATAGACTTTTGAGTGATAGATAAGTTCAAGTCTCCACATACCTTTTTTTTGATGAAGTTCCACGGTTCCTTGAGTAGATCTTCGTCGTTGTATGATGAATCTCCATGAAGTCCTTGAGTTCAACTACACTTTTCTATCCTAGTCCGAGACTTAGCTATGTAGGCTAGAAATCAAGACTCATAGTTTTGATCACTAACATTGACAAACATGCTTGAGATAGCAACGCATGCGAGGTCGACCGAGCTATGCTCTAACAATACATATAACAATGCCTTCATTTGATTCTAATGAAGATTTGGCAATCACCAAAACTTGGTATGCGGAAAAACGACTTAGACGTCAATCCTCCGAAAGGGTGGATTCCACAACCTTTTGGGCTAGGGTACACAACAAATTTAGCCAAGAGTGTGGGAATCCTAATGCAAGAAGTGTTCAAATGGTCCACATGATACTTGTCATCAAAAGAAACTAAGAGTAAAGTGGTCCCAGAAAACTAAAGTAACATTTGACTTTCCCAATTAGGAAACCAGCCTATTTTTTTGAAACATTTATTTTAGGAAACCAGCCTATTAAAAAGGAACGGAGGGAGTATAATAATCAAATTATATGTTGAATCGTCGGTCGAAAATTCATGGTAAATCTCTAAATACACATATAAATATCGAGAAATATCGGAGTTATAGATTGATGAGTTTAAATATATGTTATTAGTATTACAGATATATGAATAATGAAGAATATATAACACGATGTAGCTGGGAAATTAACTAGGTGGATAGGGATCTTAAATTCGAATCTTATGCTCTTACGCGTGTCAAAATGTCTTAGAAGTTTATTTTTGATAAATATCACTTGGAAAGCATAAGACTTGTCTGACTTATGAATAGGTATTAATAACACGAGTCGAAACGTGAATCATAAGATTCATAGTTTTTGATAAATATCACTTGGTAATAACCAATCACAAAAGTTGAATCGTGAATCGTAAAATTTCAGAAACTATGCACGAGATATTTATCAATTTTATTTTGTGTATTACATCTTTTTATAACCATAAGAACAAGCACTATGCCTATGGCCAATCATTTCACGACTATAATTTGGATTTTTAGCCCAGCCAGGCCAAGAGAAGAAAACCGAGTTCCCATCCAAATAATGACGCACGGGAAGCTAACCGCCAAATTGTTTTTTCATGCTGAAATAAGAGAACACAGATACTACGAGCAAATAGATAAATAATTGAAGATCGAAACTAAGACTTGACGATATTTAAGGTACTTCGCGGAAACTGAGCTTTCGCACGGTATGTAAACTTTTTCTCTGCAAGCCAAGCCTTGGATAATAGGTGCTTCACATCTCCAGCATAGAGAACTTTCTTGCTATAATGGTTGTTGTTGGCTAGACAAGAAATACATATTTCCATAATGCTTATTCTGAGAATTAGTCCATATAAACTTCACAAGTCTAAAATATCTTCACCTATCGATTATTCTTAATAATCAACAATAAAAAAAATAAAAATGAGAGAGAGAATTTGTTTCCCAACTTAATATTCTATTTATACAAAGATCATTCAAACAAAAAAATCATAAAAGAAAATAAACCCTGATTCCTATTATTAATAGGCTTAAAGTAAAAAGAAAAAAAATGAAGACAGTAGAAATCATAAATTTATTTTACTATTTTGATGTGAAATAATAATTATCAATTAATATTAAGGCTTCTCTTAAATGTAGCCCATGATTTTATTAAGAACGCGCTGGGGGATATAAAAAATAATTGAGGATATAAATTACTTCTCCCAACCAATAGTGTTTGCTAAGGGGTGTTTTCTGGGGGCAAAAATACTAAAATACCCTTCCCTCAAAATAAAAATCTAAAAACTTAAAATCTAAAAAAAAAATCATATCCCCATTTTCATCTTCACTTCTTATTAATCTCTTTGAGGTTAGGGTTTTGAAACCCAAATATTCCCCATTCGCCTTTGCATTCTAAATTTTCCCCACTCCCTTTCAAATTCTCTTTTCCTTCTCCACCGGCTCCTCACTTTGAAAACGATTTTTTTTTTTTTTTTTACATTCAGAAGTGATGAAGACCATGCCGGAAGTGATGAAGACCATGCTGATAGTGATGAAGACATGCCGGTAGTGATGAAGACCATGTCGGATTTTTTTTACATCACCGGAAGTGATGAAGACCATGCCGGAAAACGGTGCCGGCATGCTTGGTAATTAACATTCGATGTCGTAACTAAATGCCAACATGCTCGATAGAAATCTATCAATGCCGGTAGTTAAGGTGAAAAAAATTTAAATTTCTTGCATACTTTACATCATGTGTCGGCAGACAAAATTTAAGCAACATACTATGCCGGTAGCAGGTCGAACACAGCCGGGAGGGGCCACGCTCCCCGAACCCCCACAGACCCCCTGCATAGCGTACCAGCATAGTTTTTTGGTTGAATATTATGCCGGCTTGAATTTCAAAATGGGGATAAGCTCGGTGCCGACATGGACATGGTATGAATATCATGCCAGTATGGCTACTTCCGGCATTGTATTCATACCACGTCCATGCTGGTACCGAGCTTTTTCAGTTGCAAAAATGGTGGATTCAAAGAAAAAAATCAAATTTTCAACCTCTTAGCAGCAATTGTCTCTTCACAATCATCCTCCATTTTCACCAAAAAAAGTTCCATTTCAAATACTTCTTCCCTCCTTCTACTCTCACCTCACCCACCCAAATACAAATAAATATACACACTAATCGTTTAACAAATACTTAAGATTTTTCCTAATTTTAATTAAACATTAAACTTGATTAGTGAGGGGTAGATTAGGTATTAGGTAAAATACTTAGATAAGGGGTGACCCTGATTTGATAATTGGATCCCGTTTTTGTCCTTTTCCTATATCCTCCAATTGTTTTTATATCCCCCAATCGCGCGTTCTTTATTAACTATAGCCCAAAAGTTTTAAGTTAAAAGGAAAAACCAAAGTTACCAAACGAGTCTTAATATTTTAACTAATAATCCTACTTCTTCCCAAAATTAAAATATGAACCCTATTTATTTATTTTTAGATCCAAACTAAATTATATTTCAATTTCTTTATAATCGTTCTCTCATTATTCTTACAAACCACCCTATTACTAAACCCAATTTTTCACCTTTCTATAAAACGATGTTATTTTTCCAAATCATGATTATCAATTGAGGTTATATATTCTAACTATTCCTTTAAAACTTCTCCGCAACAATATTATCAATCGAAAAACGAAATGAATCAACTAAGTTTTTGATTCTTTTCCTAAAATCAATTTTCTAAAACTCCATAAGCATTATTATTCTATAAAAAAAATTCTAAGATGATTTTCTTTTTTCTCAATCATGATTACATAAAACTGAGTATTCTAAGATCATCAATTATATATGCCACAGATATTACATAAATCTAACTATGAAAGTTACATGATTAACTTTATTTTATTTTTTTGATTTAGGGATTTGATAATTTATTTTGGCTATATATAAAAATTATGTATAATTTTATGGGTTATGTTAATAACTTATTTTATGTGGGTTATAGTTAGTAAAAACATAGGCTATGTTTAAGAGAAGCCGACATTAGTATACTGTTTTGAAAGAGATGTGAATTTTTATTATTTTGATTACATCAATAAAAAGATATTATAATGTTGAAAACAATTGTATTAATGGTAAATAATTAAATTTCTAAGAAAAAAATAGCATTTTTGCCATCCCAAAAGTATTAAAGTAAAAATGCCAAAAACATAAGAGCTTCTCCAATGAAATGTATGTGAGGGGAAAAGTCTTAATCCACATAGGATGCACAACAGTGTTTATAAAAAATCATCTCCAACCCATTGATGTGGGGATGAGGTGGCAAAAAAAAGTTAGACATTCTCTAGGTGAACCTCTAGTTTTAGACATTCACTTAGAGGATGTCTTCCCATTCTAGTCACACTTTTACTAATAAAAATCAGAAAAACAATAATGGAAATAATTTTAACCAATTATATACCTACAAATAAGTAAAGAAAGATGAAACAATCTAATGGGTTGGAGATAAAATTTATTTTTTCCTAATATGTTGGATTTTATACTTAGAGGATGTCTTAAAAGTGATGCCACATATGAAACATCCACATTCACCATTGGAGAAGCTCTAAGATGATATATATTTGCATCCCAAAACATAAGATCTACGGTCAAAAATGATAGTTTTAATTTGGATTCAAATTTTCAAATTTCACCACGACTCAATTAACCTTTATCCATTAGGTATTATTATAGAAAAATAAAAAATTATTTCATTAATAATCGGTCATCAGTCTGGGCGTTTTTTGTGGGAAATAGTTAATATTCTCAAACTTTATTCCGCCTTCCTCGTTTAGAGCTTCTCCAATGGTGAACGTGGATGTTTCATATGTGGCACCATTTTTAAGACATCCTCTAAGTATAAAATCCTAAATATTAGGATAAAATAAATTTTATCTCCAACCCATTAGATTGTTTCATCTTTCTTTACTTATTTGTAGGCATATAATTGGTTAAAGTTATTTTCATTATTGTTCTCATTGATTTTTATTAGTCAAAGTGTGACTAGGATGAGAAGACATCCTCTAAGTGAATGTCTGAAACTAGAGGTTCACCTAGAGGATGTCTAACATTTTTTTTGCCACCTCATCCCATCATCAATGGGTTGGAGATAATTTTTTATAAATATGATTGTGCATCCTATGTGGATTAATACTTTTCCCCTCACATACATTCCATTGGAGGAGCTCTTAGTTTCTTGGTTTACTACCTTGTTCACTTAAAATCTGGTATTAATTAGAAATCTGATTTGTTACATAAATTAGCTTATTCTTTTAAAAATTAATCACAAATTATATCTCATTTCACTATGGTTGTTCTCTTTCTTCTCTGTGCAATACCCTTATAACACCATATGCACCATCCTCCATTACCATTGTAAACTTCCAACTTTTCATACTTCTGTTGTAGTGAAATCATTTTGATGTCAGGGATTTTAATTTCTTCATGTTCAAATCAAATTATTGTCCCAATCTTTATTACTAACTTACCTCCATGTGAACTTGTTCTCTCTTAATCTAGCAACTTTGATTAATTTTTGCAAACTCAACGTCTTTTTTTTCTTAATTGATTTGGTTGACTTAATGATGGGATATCTTCTTTAACTTACTTGAAATTGTTGAAGTTTTGTAATTCATCTATCTTGTGATTATCTATTTGAAGCACTACGGTCATTTTTTTTTTCTCTTTTTCGTTTGAATTCTAGTTTTTATTTTATTTTAGGGTTTGCCTGCTTGAAAGTGAAAATTGCAATTATCACGAAACGTGATAATTAAAGCCATACGTGACAATTTAGTCTTGATGGCATACTGGAATACGTGATAATTAAAGTTATCTCAACCTGTGATAACTTTGATTTTCACTGGGGATAACTATATATTTCACAAAATAAAAAAGGAAAACATCGATTTTTCTAATAAATATCTAAGGGCTAGAAATCGCACCCTTACAAATACTATTACGAGTGAAGTTTCATCATCAAGACCTTGATCGAACAGAAGATCGAGCAGAAACCCTTTGAATACAAGACCTCCCACCATAATATTGGTCTGATATGCAGATTCTGTTGATTCTACACCTGTAATCGTTACCCTACGAAACACAGCCGATGAACAAAATTCTCCTGGAAGGTTTACTACTTCCTCATGAACGGGTGTGCGATGAACAACACGAACATAAGTCTCTCTCGGTATGTCAGGTCTCCCTATGTCTTGATTATGATGTTGCTGCTGTTATTCCTGAAGACGTTGGACTTATCTCTCTCTACTTTCTATCCAATAAACTGTGACAATTATATCTATCACAATAGTAATAATGTTAAATTTCCATTTCCCATGGTGATGTATCATCAAACTGTATAAAAAGGACTTATATATTGGAGAAGTTAATGTGACGAAATTATGATTTCACTTAATTTTTCTTGTGAGCAACCCAAATTGTGAAAACTAGAGTTATATTTGGCATGGCAAGATAATTACAATATTCGAAAAATATAACTATATAACAAGTAAAAAATTGAGATTATCACTCGTGAAAATGAGAGTTTCAATCAGATGTGATAACTACCATTTTCACAAGATTACAACATGTGAATATTGCCATTTTCAATAAAATATGGAAACTGAATTTCCATAGTAAAAAATCATAAAGATGAATTATTCTAGGGAGATTTTTTAGGATTAATATTTATCTTAATTAAAGAAACATTTAACTAATTAGAGAGTAATTTTAGGGAGATCTGAAGGAGTTATTTTAGGGAGATATTTTGGGAGATTTTATGAATTTATTAACCGTTATTTAAAGCAATGTAATTAATATCGGATACCGGTTTGTCTCGGCCAAAAACCGGTACACTGGTACAACATTGTATCGGAGAGATCTCGGTTTCAAATATCGGTTCAATATCGGTTCTAAATTTATATCTATAATTTATATTGTTTCACACGAAATTAGACAAGATAAAAATTCATCAAAAACAAAACAAGTTCATTCAAAACATAAGAGTCGCCATTCATCATTGTCATCACGTTCATCCAGAAAAATAGGATCTTTAGCTTTCGGATCATCAAAGACAAAAGATAAATAGATAAACCAACGGTTTCATGCTTTGCTGCTTGTTGTGATAAGAAGACAGAGGTTTACAAGCATCTCATGTTCCTTGTTCAAACGAAAAAACAGAATAACTGTACCCTTATTTGAAAAAATTTACAGTTCAGTCAATAGCAAAGACAAGTAATACATGAACTCACCATTTCATTAATTTTTTTGAACTCACCATTTCCATCTCCAAATTCAATCTTAAATACAGCAGATTAAACCTCACAAACCCCATAATCATAAACAAACATTTTATCCTAAACCAAATCACATTCGAATCTTTTTCTCAAAACCCCAAAATATACCAAAATATGAACAAAGATTGACATAATCGATTTGAAATAGTTGAAATAGAATCATAATTTTACTGCATCTCATAAACATGCTTTCCAGATTTATCTTCAACTTCGTATATCAAAAGCATAAAACTGATATACCTTCAAAAGATTACAGTATAAGAATCGAAACATCAAAATCAGCAAAAGAAGAGATTAATGATCAAAACCAACCTCTTGTTAAGATAGAATCAATTGAATCTCGCCATTAAGATCGAGAAGAAGAGTTTTTCGGCTGCAAATAAGTTTTTTCACCTGCAAACAAGAGTTCCTGGCTGCGTATCGATGGGATTTAGGGGTTTCATCTCTTCCCTTCACCTAGAATTCCGAAACTACCCTGATAAATTACAGTAAATGTCAAATATCGCTGACAATATCAAATATCGCCGAAAAATCGGTGTATCGTTTTTCCCGTACCGGCCGATATTATCAGTAAAATATCGTATCGCGATATTATGGTTTCTGTATCGCTCAACCACCGGTACCGGTAATATCGCCGATATATCGGCCGGTGCGAGCGAAATTGACTACATTGATTTAAAGTAAAAAAGAAACAAAAAAATTTAAATAATATGTTACTTTTGTAATTGGAGTTAAAACTTATACAAAGCCTTTAGTTGGTAACCTAGAAACAAGCTGGGTTCCAACACCTCTTTGAATAACAATGCCTAATCTATGAAAAATAAAATTACCAAAACCACTACTAGCATCGTTATTAACAATACAATTCTTCAGGCGCTTGAAAAAACACAAAGTATCTTCACCAAGTTCCCCAAGAGTAGAAAACTCTAAGACACCCAAACCATATCCAAGTGAAGCACACTTTTCCAAATATTTAGCTTGCTTACGCGAAACCGCCTTAGAAATAGATTTACCTGGGACAAAAGAACGAATGCCTTCACCAGTGAAGGGCCAGACACCTGTGACATCCATGCAAACATCTTGACCATTCTCCCAGTTGAGAACAAGGATATCGGCAGGCCTTAAGTCCTTGCCATCATCTGACACCATACCAAGAGAGACTTCCTTGCGCGCAGGCACGTTAGCTTTGTAACAAATATCAACTACAACATCTCGAACAAGATCATGTCGAAACTTACTTCCAACATCTTTAGCACAATGAAGCGTATGGTCCCCAAAAATGTCCATAGATTTGTTACAACTAGAGCATAAGCCATTCTCAACAAAAAGTGGGATGCCAAGGCGATAGCAAAGTACAACTCTGAACTGTCTAGACCCGAGGCACTGATTAAGCCCACTAATGGGGACAACCAATAAATAATCCTGAGCATGCTTAACACGGTTACACTGCCACAAAATGGAATCTCTTGCAGACGTAGAAAATTGGTCTGGGATTTACTTCTTGACTGCCTCAAAATAAGTGACTGCCAGGGAGTGCATGGAGGGGGCAGTATCATCGACACAATAAGAAGGAGGTAATCCACATACCTGGATAAAATTCTGAAGAGCCAACTGATAAGCAGAACCTTTGCCTGTTGAGAATAAATCCCCCAGAATTATTTTTTGTACCGAAGCTGTCTGACTCTGAGAAGCAAGGTAGCAGTAGGTACTGGTGTCAGCCATGGTGTAAATGCCTAGGCCACCATCTCTAATAGGTAAAGTAGCTAATCTTTGCTGTAAAGGGCCAAAACTCGCACCATCACCAGTAATTAGTAGCCTCAAATACCTAAGTAAATGGTCATCAAAGAGATCAATGACACGTTGCAGGGATGCTAGATTGGTAGTACGCATTGCAAAGTATAATCTTGACACACCAGTGCAATTGCGAAGTAATAGCATCTCACTCTGAGGGTCTTTGAGTTTTTTAATTGCAGACATTAGTTGAACAGTCTTATTCACCCTGTTCACCAATATATCACTAATAAAATTAAGATCCAAACTCCCTTTTGGAATTGAATCATCTTTTAACTAATTATGGGTTGTTAATATATAGAATTTAAATGGTGAGTTTCTCATATAAGAAAAAAAAAGAATTTGGCTAGAGATAATTTTCCCCAAAATAAATCTAACCTAATATTCCATTTTAGGATGGTATTCCTTAACTATGGGCTAGACATATAAAGCATCTAAATGATGCGATTGTAAAAGAAAGAGACTCACCCCTTTGGTCATAATCAAAACATATTCACCAAATAATTGTGATCAAAATTTACATGACAGTTAATCACCTACTTGTTTGTCTGATATACACTTATTATCAACATTAACATCTAAACCTATTTCTTCTCATAATATCCATGTTGTCTGCTTAAGCTAGGTCCTGCCATGTATAGTAAAAGCTTAATAATGCTTGAAAGTTTAGGTTAGAATCTCCAGTGTTTTTGTTCCTTATTAAATGGTCTTTCTCATCCTTGGTAGCATCTAACAATCAAGTGGTGGAGAAGGAAAGTTTTAATCCTACACTGCACATATCTAACAAAACTTATCCCCACATCTTCCGCTCCTTCCTCGGTAGAAAATCACCATCTTAAAATCCTCTTCTCATTTACATATATATATATATATATATATATATATATATATATATATATATATATATATATATATTGTGTGTGTCAAAACTATGGCATCACAAGTAATGTTATTCGAATCATTGATTTTTCAAGGGAATTATCAATCTTAATGCGTTCGACCATTGAAGCGCATGAAAAATTTGACTTTTTTTAAAGAAAAGATCATTTGCAATTTTGAAAAACCAATCCAAAGGTATCAACAACTATTCAATTTTAAAAGTTCAATTTGAAAATCATTATACAAAGCTTTTGGTTGGTAACCTAGCAACAAGCTTTTTATTTTAAAATATTTGTCAATAATTTCTCTAACGGCCAACTAGCACTATGTTTTACTCATAAAAGCCAGTGAAATAAAGTTATCTAATCAGAAGGTTGATTACTCTAGCTTACAGGAGTTTACTCATTAAATGTGAGATGATAATGAAGAATATTAATTTAAAGTAACTTTTTTCTTTTGTGATTTTTTTGACGAGTGCCATAAATATTTTTAATTGGGATGATTGATTATCATAGACAATAGTTACCAACAACTCAAAAGTTTTCTAAACGCGAATAATTGTTAATGATGATATATCTAATATGCTTCCCACGTTTGAGCAAATTCTAAACTAATGGTTAGATTAAAGGATGAGAAAATTTTGATTTGAGTAGATTAAAGTTTTGTTATCGACTCCTTGACCAATCTTAATTTAAAAGTACCAAGAAAAGAAGCTACTTGATTTCAATAACGCAATTAATCAACATAATTTTCTCGATTTCACTAATACAATATAATTAAAAAGCTAGCTTTCCTTTAGTTGAAACTTCCCCGCAGTTAAAGAAACATACACACCCATTTTCATACCCAACATATGAAACTAAAAATAAACTAATTCCTTAAGACTGCAGATGTTTCGTTAGTACTAGAATAAACTAATTCTTACACATTAACTAATTCTTACACATTACACATTAACTATAGTTCCACGATCAACATAACCAACGCCTACAAAGAATATTACTTAAGTTCCAATCTATAACAAGACTCCAACACAGGAATTAGGGTTTTCACAACAAAAGTTACTTTGTAGGTTTCGATCTCGAAGCAAACTAAGAACCTTAGATAAATTACAGGATATCTGGAAAAAAAAATAAGAATCAACCAAAAAAAGAAAATTTTAGGAGCAAAAAACCAAACTAGTAGAAAATGATTATCACCTTTTTCCAAATGCTATCGACTAACCTTTAGCTCCAGTTGTGATTTGGTGATTCAATAACATCATCAACAAAAATGTTAGGGTTTTACTTGTGAAAGATCTAATTGATCTACGAATTTAGTAATCTTTTACGTGAGGAAGAATGGATTCAATAGTGGCAGTGGATGAGTGAGTGACTTGTGCGTTAAGGTTCCTTTTGCTAAAAAAGGACAAGGATTATATAGCACCAGAAAGGGAAATAGACACCAAGAAGAAACTAAAGCAAGAGAAAAAAAACTTATTGGTTTTATGTAAATATTAAGGACGGCATGATAAGGTTTAGTGAAACGGTTTATGGAAATCGTTGGACGGTATAGATTTGGTTTTGGATTTTAACGGATCAAGGCTGGTTAGTGATAAGAGAGAGATAGAGTCTTTGCGGATCAGGCGAAAACTCTCGAGTTAACTCAATATCATAGTTGTATTTAATTATGATTTAAATTTCTTCCAGTATTATCTTCTTCTAATCATTGACATATCCTTTAAAACTTTAATATTTTAAATCATTGATTTTAAAACACGAGATTTAGAGTTTTGAACTTCCTTTTGATTCTAAACGGATCGTTTCTAAAATCATGTATTTCTCGCATGAATATATTTGATTTTTTAATTAAAGATATTTTAATCATTTTTTAACTTACCGCATTAGTTTCCTTTCTCTTTTATTTTGAATGATGTCTAAATAATCATCTTGTTACTTCCCTGTGTATTGTATTGACAGATTGCGGAACATCTCATAATGGCGTTTGTCCAACATGCATTTTCCTATGTGTTTATGATGGTTATAGCGTTTGTTGTTGTTGCTGATATGCTAGTAGAATCAAAAGATTTCTCCATTGTTGTCATTGGCAAGTTCAGAGTTCAAATCATTCCTTGAGTCAGAAACAACCATGTTCCTGACCATTTTCAAATTTAAAATTAGATAATACGTATCAAATTTCTGGCACCCTACCAGAAAAATCGTTAGAAATTTGAAAACCAATTCCCTCTCCTAATCCGCCAGTAAATGGCCAAAAACTTAATTTCCATGGTTACATCATTTTTTTCATTCTTGAATATCAATCATATCATATTATGAATATCCAGCAACTCATTCATACACTTGTTGTTCAAAACCCTAATCCAAAAAGTGTAGATTCAAATTCTTCTAATAAATTTGTTCGTCTTGGAGGATTTAATTACATCATCAAGAACACAATAAAGGCATAGGATTCCCATGAAACTGTTAGTGATCTTACAAGAAAAAATATTAAATGCAACACTCGAGCTAGGAAACACATCTGAAGCAATTTTTCATCATTTTGAATCTGAAGAAGATGTTGAAGAAGATCAGTAAGACATTTGTCTTATTGGGGAAATCATTATTTAAGGAAGACTGAACAACAAAGGGTTTGAAATTATATTCAGTTCACCTAGAACTTTATCCCTCCGGAAGATATTAAAGTTATATACCTTGACCCAAATGTGGTGATCTTCAAGTTTCAAAAATAGGCTCAGCTTAACAAAGTTTTTGAAAAAATACCATGGAGTATTAATGGTCATTTTATTCTGCACAATTACTGTGCAGGTTACATTTACAAGGTACTTGATTGGGCTACACAAGATTTTTGGATATTTGGATAGAACTAAAAGGATTACTTCCATAATGTATGAAAGTCAAAATTGTTTAAGATGTGGGAAAAATCATGGGAGAAATGCGTGTTATAAAGCCAAAGGATGTTATTCATGATGTAGGTAATCTAGTCAAAGTATGTGTGAAAGTTAATCTTTAAACTCCGCTCAGAAGAGGGATATTGGCAGTCAACTCTGCAGGAACTACAAGATGGATTCATTTCTTTTATGAAAAACAAACACATAAAATATTCCCAAAATGCTTCATCGTGCACCACTCAAAAAATTCTTGTAATATGCTTTTGCAAAATTTCTGGAAACAGCTCATCAAAAGCCACATTATTTTGGTAGTTCAAAAGGACAAAGAAGGAATCCGACATCACATCAATCAAACTCTACTCAAGTTCCTAAACACAATAAGAGGAAGTTAGCAATAGCTCTACCTTTTGTGCCACCTAAAGAAGGGATGCACGTTGGATTGATATCAATGTAGCAAAAACAGCTGAAGGAAATTTGGAGGAGACTGGTAGACTAGGAAAAAGACAAATATATTCTGATACTCAACAAGCAACTCTAAACCAATATTTCAGAACCCCTTTAGTTCTTAGAAATGGAAAACTATTGGAGAATCCTGCAACACACAAACACATCCAAAGGGTTGAACAATCTAATGATATAACAATGGAGGTACATGTACTTTTAGACATATTCTTTCACAAACAACTTTTACTTCTCGTAATATTATTAGTATTTGTGATCATTTTAATTACGTTGATACTTTTTCGGCCAAATTTCAAAATAGGTTTTCTAGTAATTCTTTATTCTTAATGAAAATTATTAGTTGGAATTGCAATGGATTTAGAAAAAAAAACACTATAAATCATATAAAATACTTAGATAAATTTTATAATGCTGATAAAATCTTTTTGTGTGAACCAAAAGTTGATTTAGAAAAAATTTTAAACTTAATTAAACTTTTGAAACTTTTTTTATGTTCCAAGTATATGCAGAGTTGGTGGGCTAATTCTTTTGTGGAAGGATGATTTCAAACTAGAAATTGTTGCACATGATAATAACATGTGCATTGCCTCATTGTTAGTGACACTGCAAAACCAGAATGGTTGTTAAATTATATGTATGGTACTCCTTATTCTAATTTGAGGAGTGACCAATAGAGTTACATAAGTACATGTAATCCGGGAAAGAAAAAAAACCCAACATTACCTTGGATTGTGCTCGGAGATTTAAATATTACTCTTAATTTAGAGGATAGAAATTCTAATAGTGTATCCCTCTTTACTTCTAGTATTGTTCAGCTAGGTAAAGGTCTTATTTCTCTTTCCTACAAAAAAATATAAGTTTATGTTCTACTTTCTCATAAGGTCTTATTTATCCTTCCTAGGTAAAGGTCTTATTTTTCCCAACATTTGATTTTGTTTCTGTGCGACGAGATCGCAGGCGGTTTTTACACTTTCATGTAATAACCTATTGATCTTGCCTTATCGTTTTATGGCATTGTTGCCTCTGCAGGTTTTATTAGGCCTGTCAATGGAAAAATATCCGTCGGATATTTAGAAATCCGACAGGTTAAGCACTGTAGGATATTCGATATCCGATTATATCCTATAGGATATCAAAATAAGATATCGATTCCGATAGGTTAAGCTATCGGATATTTATCCGATAATATCCGGTTTTGACAAAAAAAAATTATAATCTGTAAAACACATACATACGATCCAAAAATTATCTTCAAACGCATAAACAGTCTTAAAACATTACTCTTAAGTAGTTATGTCTCTAAGTAAGTCTCTTACTCACACATACATGAAAAGAAACACAAGCAAATGCCAAAGAAATTATGAAACTCTGAAACACGAAGTATGATAAGTATTTGTCACTCTCCTCTCCAGTCTACTCTCTTGTCTTCATTAGTCTTCGATTTCCAAATTTTCCATATCTGCATTATAACAAGTAAACATTCAGAATTAGGGGGTGCAGCATCAGTTAAGGTTGGAGTAAGCGAGAAGTGATATAACATCTAAAGTAGATAATCTGATGCCAAACTAGGATAACTTCAAATATGGTGCTAATCATCTGTAAATTTAGACTGAGACAACAAAAACATTGACCTGGTATGCCACAGATGAAGTAATTGTTTCCTTTCCTCAGTGTATATCTATCATTTCCAGTCCACAATGCCTTAGCATGATTTTCTCAATTCATGGCAACACATAATCTGGCACATACAAGTATGAACTCAAAGTGAGCAAAGTGCCTGCCAATGACTCATTAGGAGTATTTTCAATTTTCAAAACACTATAAAGGAATGTGCAGGAAGTTACGACTCTTAAAAATACCAACTAGAACTTCCTTGTGGTGCAGTAAGAAGATTTGAGCAATGCACCATGAATGCACTCGATTTATCATGTTGTTCATTTCAGATTAAGCAGTTTAGATAAAAGTACTAGGAGGTCTAATTAAGAAGTACATTGTAAATGAATTGGAACATAATCAGTATTCTTTCATTTCAATTAAGCTAAGCAATGCACTCGTTAAGTTAATCGTCCCGACTCTCACTATCTTCTTTATACCGTAATTCATAACCTAGATTAATGGACTTCGCTTTCATTCCTTTTCTGAATGATCAGTGGAAGAATTTTAGAACTAATTTCTTTCTTTTTATAATGGACCTCATGTGAAGCAAGTAGCTAGCTGTATGGCTAATATATATGTGACACATTTCCTTCTAGTTCCCTGTATGGCTAATAAACACTATAAAAGAATAACATGTGACCAAAATATATGACCCTACTTTTATATTCAGGCAATTTTCATAAGTTCATAACAATCATTTACCTAGAGTAAGGCTTCTTAGTAGCAGGACGCCTCTTCTTTACTGCTCCGACAACAATGTCCTGCAAACAATCACAAATAACAATCAAATGGAGCTGCAGTTGTAAAAATAAATATCATTCTGCAGTGAAAGGACTCCCACTGTGATTTTTTAAATACACTCCTAGAGTATCAGGCTACTATACTGTGCAAGTTGACATCAATAAAGAGAACAACCTATGGTTTTCCTTAAAATTTAACCAATAAAGAGAACACCCAACTTCACTCATCATCTAAATGATTCAATTCAATCAACAATAACCAGTAAACTCAACAAGTTTATCCTATGATTGAGAAGAAAACCCAAATTTTGAAACAACAACAAAAACCTTAATTTGCAATTTCTGATTTCAAAACCCTAATAAATTCTAATTACATAGAAACTCATATAAATTCATCACTCTATATCCGAAATACTAAATAACTTTCTGTCTTTCTACACAGAGAGAAGAGAAAGATTGGTACCAGGGTAATTTAGGGTATAGCTTAATCCCTGATCTTTCCACACCCTCGATCTTTCACGCCAAGTTTAACAAATTGACGTTGCAGAAGAGAAGATGACTAACTCTTGATCTATCAGCCGCTAAAACGAAAAAAAAAAAAAGAAGAGAAAGATTGTTGCAGAGATTCAGTGGAGAGGCGCCGGTGAGAACTGAGAAGAGAAGAAAAGAAAAAAAAAAGAAAAAACGAAATGAGTCTTCACTTCAGTCTTCGGTCTTCTCGAGTCCTCGAGTAGAGGAGTATAAGGGTATGGGAAAATTACAACTACGTCCCAATTATGTCGGATATCTAAACAAACGGATATACCCTAATCCGATTCTGATATGTTAAGGATGAATTATCCAATAGCATATAATATCCGGTATCCGATATAACAGATATAATCCTATAGGATCTCGAATAATCGGAAACGGATTCCGAATATCGGACAGATATTGACAGGCCTAGGTTTTATTATTGCACAAATACGATAAGCTGTAATACTCCCTTGAGTAAAAAGCCTCATGATATTTGCGTCTTTGACACAATTCAGCTCCCTAATGGAGGGTGCCGTCCTTAGATTCCCCCTGACTGCCCCTCCAAGGAAGCATACCCCTACCGGGGTTAGGGTGGGCTCCTCCTATCCAGTGATGCAATAATCAGTTGTTTTCGTGGCCTCTTATCCCTCCGCCGATATGGCTTATGGTTACAAGACCCCACCCTAAGTGGGGTTTCTTCGGACCGAGTGCATCATAGTCAAGACTTGTCAAGAGCGGTCAGGTACGCTCCAGAACTCTTGACTCAACCGTGTACCTCGGCGCCTTGATCGAGTTTCTGCACTCCTTAGTAGAGAGCTTCTTACTTTAGTCTTTCAACTAAAGCGCTCTACTGGATTGGGCTTTTGTTTCACCCCAAATCTCCATGACTCAGGCTCTAGGGTCGGTGTAGCTTTCACCTGAACCATGTTATCTAGGCTTTCCCAATATGACGCGTGTTAGGTCTTATTATTGCCTCTTGTTGTATGCGAACTAGGGTGCATGCCATAATTGGATACCTAGCCTCCCTAATTAGAGGTTTTACGCATGTAGCCTTCTATTAAGGTCTTATCATAAGGTCTTATTTTCTCCTTTTTGCATGACATTATCATAAAGAAATAATGATTATCATTTGCATTCATACTCTTGATCAATACAATGTTTTCATCTTCTCCTTTTGCTTATTCGCCCATATGATTATTATTTTTTAAACTATCTCGTAACCAAGATGACTTGCCAGTCTCTTACATCTTTTGTACTTTATTGAGTTCGCATGCATTCTTCATTTTCTGATGTGCTACGACTGTCGCACGGATCATATTTCTGCAAGTACCACTACAAAAATGATGACCAATTGTGACGGCCAAAAAGTGTCACAATAGCTCGGTCTTCCATCACAACTGTACATATGTGACGGATATAGCGCCGTCACATTAGGTGTTGTCGCAAATACCTTTTGTGACGCCAATTGCGATGGTTATATTGTCATGATATCATTTGTGACGGTAATATTCCTGTCACATTTTTCTTAACTAATTTTAGTTGACTTTCCTAACAGGGACGACATCTGCTGTCACAACATGTATTGTATGGCGTCCCAACAGGTATTTTTTGGGACAGAATATGTTGTCACGTCTGTTCTGCTTAGCTGTCACCAAAACTAAAATTTATAAGGATCCATAAAAAAAAACACTAGAAATTCATAAAAAGATTTTATTTCCTTTCATTCTCAAAGTATCAATTTTTTTCTAATAATTAAAAGTACAAAAAAATGTCTTAGTTACCATACAATTTTAAGGAGTAAAAGAAAAATGTTTCTCAAAATACCAGAATAATTCTACGAAGAAATCAACAGTTTCAGCAGCAAATGCCCCAGCTCAAGTTTCTCAAAATACCAGAATAATTCTAAGAAGAAATCAACAGTTTCAGCAACAAATGCCTCAGCTCAAGTTTCTCAAAATACCAGAATAATTCTAAGAAGAAATCAACAGTTTCAGCAACGAATGCCTCAGCTCAAGAATGCGCTCTTAACTTTTTTCGCACAACCTGCACATCACTTCTCTACCCATGACAACATCAGTTTTGTCTTATAAATCTCACTACCAGCAACAACATCACCTATTTCCTGAGAAGCAACCAGTCACCAGAACCAACATTTCCGAGTTCAAACTCCTCCCCATATACTGTAGATACAAAATATCGCACACTAGTTAAACGTGCGAAATAATGATCATCAAGACTAAGCGAAGACGATCGCGTACTACTTATCCAAATGATGCATCACATGACGTCAGCTTAATCACGAGTAAAGTGTGATGAGCCATGCGATGTTATAGAGTCTGTGCGATAAGAGTCAATGTAAACGTGCATTATTAACGCACGAAAAATCTGAAAATAAAGGATTTCTTAGCTGTCATCCACTATGTACATCCCTATATAAAGAGCCGAGCGACCTTGTATTGGGGAGAACTTTTTGGAGAGTTTAGACAAGATATTTAGGAGAGGGAAAAGTTATTTTCTTCCCAAGTTAGGGTTTGCTTATTATTTTGTGTCCAATTGGAAGATATTAATGAATGTTCTTGTGATTTCCATGGAGTTCACTTAGATTGATTTGTAAAATTTAGTAGGGGTGTGGTTGTAGGATTTCCTGCAACTACATTTTGGCGTCCAGAAACAGGGGAAGAGTAAAGGATTTCATCCTACCTTAAGAAATCATCTTAGAATAATGTATCCTGTCAGTGGAAGTTCTTAAAAACAAGTTAGAAGATATTCATAATCTTGGAAAAGTTTGGAAGTCTAGATCTAAAGAATTCAGTCAATAGCCTTTAGGGTCAAGAAAAACAATTTTCATTAGAAAAATCTTTGGTTCCTAAGAGAGTATTTTTGAAAAGCAAAACAAATTATTACAGATAAACAAGCTGGTGAGACAAACAACTGCAGCAGAACAGGCAATAGAAATTAGGAGGAGTAGAAGAATCGATGAAAGAAGAAGGAGAGAAATCACTGAATCTTCAAGAATGGGAGAAAGAAACACTAGAGGAAGTCAAGCTCAAATTCAGGTTCAAAGCGAGCCAATGCAGGAAAATGTTATCGATTACGATAGAGTAAGCCTTCATACCGCAAATACAAATTCAACATAAGAAGAAGAGGAAAGAAGTGGATCTCCAGGATTAATAAAAGGAAATGAAGAAGAAATGACAATTGAGGAACTTCGACAAAGGTTGATTGCAGAAAGAATGAGAGAACATGAAGAGCGTGCGAATTTGACGCGCCAGAATAATGAGTTAAGAGAAGAAAATATAAGATTGCAAGAGCAGAGATCAAGAAGCACCACACGTGCGATCTCAAGGTCAAGAACAAGCAGGAGTACATCCAGGCGTAACCAATCTGGTAGAAAAAATATCAGACAAGCGTCACCTTTGGATAATATTGCTGAAAACTTCTAGATAAATGACGACTTGCAAGATTTACGCGGTGAACATCGCATAGAACAACAACCGGTAGAGGACCGGTACAGCATGGCGAAGAGTATCACACGAGAGAAGATAACAGAGGCAATAGACGCGAACAACATGGCGAGAGGCATCGCGTTCACGATGACTTGGATGAGGAAGATGATGAAGAACAAGGAAGAATCATACTGCAAGGAAGAGAAATCATAAGAGATCAACATGAACGCGAAGAAGAAGCTGCAAGATATAACATCGCACAAATATATGCAAGGAATGAAAGAGAAAGACGCATACAAAGAAGAGAAGAAGTCGAAGAAATAGAGATACAAGAAGCTACGCGTAAGAATAATCATGACAACAGAATAAGGCAAGCGAGGTTGAAAAGACCTATGCAGCAAAATGAAGACCAAATCACGAATGAGGAAAGCAGAGATGAGAGAAATGATATCCACGCGAAGAGAGGGAGGCAGACAACAACTGGATGAAGCGATAGAAGAAGCTGGAAAAACATCATTCTCTAGGCGAATACAATGTGCAGTCATTCCGCCTAAGTGTAATCACCCTGCCTTTACTAACATCTTTGATGGAAGCACATGTGCGGTGCAACATATAAGAGCCTAATGCAGATTCTCTTGCAATGGGAAACAAACGATGCGGTACTCTGTAAATATTTCCCTGCCAGCCTAACTGGAGAAGCTCTGCAATGGTTGAAGGTTTACCAGTGGGTACCATTCGATCATTTCATCATTTATAAAACATCTTTCTAGTAAATTACATCAGTAATAATATGTTAAGACCTGGGATAGAAAAAGTGTTCGGCTTACACAGAAGAACCAATGAAAGTTTGCGAAAGTTAACCACACGATGAGAAACCATTGGTAGTCAAGTTAGAAATCATTCCAAAGGTAAAGAATGATGACGATGAAGAGGAGGATGCGAACACATGGGCTATAAGCAGAATACTGATAGATCCTGGGAGTTCAGTAGACATTATGTTTTATCACACATAC
The DNA here is from genome assembly GCF_003573695.1 of Papaver somniferum. Taxonomy (NCBI): domain Eukaryota; kingdom Viridiplantae; phylum Streptophyta; class Magnoliopsida; order Ranunculales; family Papaveraceae; genus Papaver; species Papaver somniferum. The sequence goes on along the minus strand of NC_039362.1, from coordinate 195,198,292 downwards.
AAGACTATGGATGGTAGAGATGAAGAACTAATCCTCTCAACATACAAAATTTATGGTTTCAACGGGATAGCCAACAGCCCAAAGGGAGAGGTGAAGATGCAAATTCCTTTAAGAAGTATATCAACAGAAATAGTATTCTGCGTTGTTGACGTAGAATCATCTTATAATGCTCTGATAGGAAGGCCATGGTTGCATGGTATTCTAGGAGTGCGCTTCAACTTTCCACCAATGGATAAAGTTCCCGCTACCTCAAGGTGTTGGAGTAATCATAGGAGATCCAAATGAAGGAAAAACTTGCCATGATATTGATGTCGACAAATATGAAGAACGTGCAAGCAAGCGAAGAAATTAGAAGCAACAAATACAAGATAGCAAGAGAAGTGAGCGACTAATGGTGGATGATTTGAACAAGGAAAGTGAGCTGAGAACAACTTCAGTGAAGGCGATAACAACCGCACAAGAAAACGAATGAGTTAGCATGAGAAAATTCAAAAAAAGAGATTTGGTATTGAGACAAAAATCGTCTTATCAGAAAAACAATAAGCGACAAATGGAGTACAAATGGGAAGGGCCATACAGAATCAAGAAGGTAGTTGGAAATGGGATGTATGCATTAGCAGGAGAGAAGGAAGGAGCACCATCTGATGAGCTATGGAACCAAGTCACTTATCCTAATGAAGAAAAGTACGATGAGACATGCGATATGCCTTGAGGATTTACAGTTGTTGAGGGAAAGTAGATGCATTTGCTTATCTATATCAAGTCGCTTTGAAGCTTTGGAAACAGGCAAGTAGAGCAGAGACGAATACTTGTTCAGAGATGTGTCCAACTACGTCATAGAAAGTATAGCTTTGGCTTTCATTAAGTATTAATCTGCTTTACATTTGGAGCTTTGTATCTTTTTGCGTTACTTCTCTATCTTGGAAGTGTGTGGTGAGACACTTAGCTCAGATGTTCTTTGTTTGCAGTGCAAGTGTTTTTGGAGTATCAGCAGAATCTATGAAATGTTCATACTTCATACGACTCTAGAGGGAACAATGTACCAACAATACATCTGTTGATGCAGAGACACTTGTACTCTCAAGGGGAGATTGCATGTGAACTATCCCCACTCTATACTCTCTTCTTTTGCTGCATACTCTCTTGTCGTCGAAAGAACCTGGTGATCATTCGTCTGTTGAGATAGAAGGATAAACAGTTGCAGCATCTTGTTGCAAGCAAGTACAAAAAAAAAAAAAAAAAATGTTGGAGAAGTGGGGCATCGATCCCCATACCTCTCGCATGCTAAGCGAGCGCTCTACCATCTGAGCTACATCCCCGACGTTGGCATCTGTGGAAAACGTTTGGATTTGTTCTTTCCACAAAATAAAGGACCCCTTCCTCCTCGTCCTCATTTCACACAATGCTGGAAGCAATTAGCCGCGTCAAGAACAAGCGAACCCGATTCACAATATGGCTAAACAGCATGTCTTGTACTATACAAGACTAAAAAGCAAAGTTAACATGACATTAACGGCAACATGCTTATGTATATGTGATATGATAGACAGAAATTTCAAAACAGCCCAGTTCAGGGACCACCTTGATGATTTGGGAATCAGTAAGCAGCATAGTGAGCCGGTCAATCGCCAAGCGCCAACCAGTAGGGGGCAATCCGTAATCCAAAGCCGTACAAGATGTTTCGTCTAATGTCACTGTCTCCTCATCACCAGATTGTCGGTCCTGAAATCACATTCCCATTTATTAGATAAAAACAGGGGTGCAACTTAACAAACGTAGAAGATAAAGATGATGAGTATACACGCACCTTTAACTGTTCGGCAAAGCGCTCACGTTGTTGTACCGCATGCAGGATCATTCAACTTCGTATATGCATTGAAGATGAATTAATATAAAATAACATAAAGACAATATCCATGATAGCATGAAACACGTACGATCTATGCCACTTGGCCAAGGGGCTCATTAGCCGAGGATGGTTAATGATAAAGGTTGGATTAACAAATGTCTCCAAGAAGTATCCAACAAGCTGCCATCAGAACAATAAAAGAAAAACCTCAGCGACGCTCTTTTGCGATAAAGCTCAAAAAAGAAGGTATCGTAAACCAATTTGAGATGCACAACAACTCAGGTCCTTGATCAAGCACGCCCTCTATGTTTCAGCTTGGATCTGAAGATATTGATCCCTACTGACAGGTTCTTCCTTTCAAAGTATACATGAAAGCCGGCTCGCGATAGATATCACTTCTAAATAGGATTACCATCCAGATTCCACTATATTATACCTTATCCAACATCCACGTTGCTGTTTGAGGAAGGTACTTGACATCAGACTTGATGCACGCATCCAACAAATACTTGGTGGTTGTATCGCTTGATAGATCCTTACGAGTTTGTCTCCTTATGGCTTGACGCTTTGTTCAGCATCCTCTTCCGAAACAGATCTTGGTTCCAAAATTTTTTATATTCTACACGTTTCCTTTCCTTCACCCCCGCTGTCAGACCCTTTGAATAAATGTGTACGTCCAAGTACAAATATCAATATCGTTTTACAGCATAGTCACGACCAACTTTAAAAGATACCAACTTCAAGCAAGAAAAGAGAGAGGTTGGTGATCGCTTAAATCTTATTTTGTCAATGAGTCATCATATACAAGGGCAATAGGGCATAACCATCGTCAAACTCATGATCCAAAGCCAACTTTCTCCAACCTCCAGTAAAATCCCTTCTATCTACAATGAACAATTTCTCATACTCCTTACCTTTTTCGTTCTCTAACGGTCTAACCACATATGCAATGTCTCTATGGTTAATTGTTTGTTGCAGGTTTCAATTGGAACATTTTAAAGGAAGTTAACATATATAAGAAGAAAAATGAATTATCAATGTTCTTTAATTCCACATAAGAATGGAGGTTTGGAGAATATTTACAACTACGGCGCCCAGATGACTCCAAATAAACTCTCGATACACTTCAGTGCAGTCTTTGGCTCGTAAACTTATAACATCAGATGTAGTTATAAAATTCTCCAAACCTCCACTCTTGTGTGGAAGTAAAAATAAAAAACATCAATAATCCGTTTTTGTCTTCTTATATATGTTAAATTTCTTTAGAATGTTCCAATTGACTTATGCAACAAACACTTAACTGAGGAAGCACTAAAAATGTATTTAGAAGATGAAGAAGGTAATGAGTATGAGACAAAGTTTACTGGTGGTAGAACTAGTTCTAGTGGAAGTTGTGTTAGTCATTATTGTTCTGTAACTATAACTGTGTGACTGTAACTGTTTGTCTAGCTGTCACTCTACCTGTCATTGCGTGCTGTCAAGATGAGCTGTCACTCACACGTGTCTTACATTGTTTGGTCAATTGTATGTGTGGTTATCTGTCTCTGTAATGAGAGTATTAATCTCTCTCTGAGTCCTGTCTGTTAAAGGTAACTTCATTTTGTGAGAAACATTAATCATTCTATCTTGGTATCAGACTCAGAAATGATAATTTCTGAGGGATTCGATGCAAATTTTTTCGCCGTTAATGGCTTCTTCTGAGCTCAATCCTTCATCTACAGACGAGTGATTCTTTGTTTCTGTTTCGATTTCTTGTTATCTTCATCACTCGATTCATTGTGTTTCTCAGTAGCTCATTTCTAGATCTAGTGTCTTGATCTAATTTCTTGAATAATTCTTTTCTTGATTGATTCTTGTTTATCATCAATTGCTCTATGGATCCTCCTAAATCAATTTCTAAGTATCCTCTTCATCAACTGGCTAATATCGTTACTCAAACTCAAAGAGGATAATTTTCTTACTTGGAAATCATTGATTCTTGCTCTTTTAACAAAATTCAGAGCTACTAATTATCTTACTGGTACAAATGTTTGTCTGCCTCAACACATTGCAGCTGCAATCAATCCTGCCTATATGTTGTGGAAAGATGAAGATTCAACAATCACACTTCTTCTCTATTCTACAATGTCAGAATCTGTTGTTCCTTACTTTGCTGGTGCTACATCTGCTTTTGTGTTATGGATGAACATTCAAAATCGCTTTTCACAAGTTTCTGCTACACATACCATTCAGCTACGCACCAAATTGCAGTCAATTCGTCTTGGAAATGGATTTATCACAACTTACCTCTCTGACATCAAAAAAGTTGTTGATGCTTTGGCTGCTGCAGGATCTATTGTCAGTGACAGTGAAATTGTGGTAACAACCTTATCAGGTTTGAGCTCTTCATTTGATGCTTTCGCTATGTCTATTCGAGTACGGTATCCACTAGATCTCAACTAGATCTGCTTCTTAGTGAAGAAATTGTTATCTCAACTAGATCTAAGTATGTCATTGTCGATACTGAGAATAAGGCTTTTCTAGTTTATAACAATCACAAACCTTCTCAATTCAATTCATATCCATCATTTAATTCATTTCGAAATCCTAATTCTGTTATGAGAGGTGGACATAGTCCTAATTACAGAGGCAAGAGACCTTTTAATCCATCATATAGAGGTCCTTCTCATTCACAGTCATTTCGATTTGCTGCTCCAACTTTTACCTCAGTTCCATCTCCTGCATCTATAGTCTCTGGTGCAAAGATTTCATGCCAAATTTTTGGTGATGCTGATCATTTGGCTCAAGAATGCTAAAATAGGTAAAACTTTGCATTTCAAGGGAAGGCACCACCAAAGAATTTACAAGCTATGTTGGATGCAGCTAACATTTTTGGTGAGAATCCATAGTATGCTGATAGTGGCGCAAATCATCACATAACTAATGATAGTTCTGCTCTTGAAGATTACACTGCCTATGATGGATATGAGTATATTCAGACAGCTAATGGAGAAGGTATGGCTATTCATTCTACTGGTATGTATCTTTACCTACTTCAGCTAAGCATTTTACTCTTCAAAATGTCTTCCATGTACCAATTAACCTTTATCAGTTCACCAATTCACCACTGATAATCATTGTTCCATCACTTTTTCTCCATCTGATTATACTGTGCAGATCTTGAATCTGGGAAGATTCTGCTGCAGGGCCCTCATGTTAATGGATTATATCCAATTAACTTTCACCCACAACCTAAAGCTCTCCACATCAGTAAAGCTACTTTAGCTATCTGGCATCACAGATTAGCTCATCCATCATTTCAAACCCTACAAAAAGTGTGTAAACAGTTTGATTGCAATGTAATAAAAACACCACTCTTTTGTGAGTGCTGTCAATTAGGAAAATCTCACAAGATTCCTTTTAGTATTTCCACTACTAGTACTTCTAAACCTTTAGAGATTTTACATATGGATATTTGGGGCCCTGCTCCTGTAATGTCAAACACTGTATATCTCTACTATGTTAATGTCATTGATGATTTCTCTAAGTTTTGCTGGTTATTTCCTCTACAAGCTAAATATGATTTCAAGACTACTTTCTTTGCGTTCAAAACTCAAATAGAAAATCAATCATCTACTAAGATTGTTACCATCAGAACTGATGGTGGTGGAGAATTCATTAACAAAGAAGTTTCAGCTTTTACTCAACTCCATGGTATTCAACATGAGTACACTTGTCCATATACCTCAGAACAAAATAGTGTTGCTGAAGCTAAGCACGGGCATTTACTAGATGTTGGTAGAACCTTTCTTATATAAGCTAATCTCCCTGATTCATTTTGGGTTGATTCTTTCATCACTGCAAACTATACTATTAATAGACTTCCCACTAAGAGCATTTTATCCCCATTTGAGAAGTTATTTGGAAAAACCCCTAATTACTCTTTTTTGAGAAGTTTTGGATGTGTGTGCTATCCTTGGTTAAGACCTTACACTTCTCATAAGCTTGCTCCAAGAAGTGCTCCTTGTGTGTTTATTGGATATAGTTCTCAGCAAAAGGGATATAGATGCTTGGATCCCATCTCTAGCAAGTTATATATCTCAAGGCATGTGGTTTTTAATGAAACTGTTTTTCCTTATGCTTCCATAGTATCAGTTCCTACATCTACCTCAAATCTATGCTATGACAACTTTGCAAAGGAATTTCCTGCTCCAGCTTCTAAGTCTTCAACCACTCAGTCTACAGATATTACAAGTACTTCTTTAGACTCAACTGTACTACCACTTTCAGCACCTACTGCTTCTTCAGTTTCTCAGCAACCACTGGTTCAAAATGAGCATTCCATGCAGATTAGGGGTAAATCTGGTATTGCAAATCCTAAGATGTACTTTGCTACAAAACATCTTCTTCCAGCAGCTTTACTTAGTCCTACAGCACATATCACTCCAACTTGTTTCACTTAGGCTATCAAAATTCCCAAATGGAAGAACTATATGGAAGATGAGCATACTGCATTAGAAAATGCTGGTACTTGGTCTCTTGTGAAACCTGAACCTGGTCAGAACATTGTAGGCTGCAAGTGGGTCTACAGAATTAAATATCATGCAGATGGTTCTATTGACAAGTTCAAATCTAGACTTGTGGTGAAGGGTTTTCACCAACATGCTGGTTTGGACTACAATAAAACATTTAGTCCTGTAGTAAAACCAACCACTATTAGATTTCTTCTCTCTTTAGTTGTCTTGTCCATTTTGATTGGCAAATTCACCAATTGGATGTGAGTAATGCATTCCTACATGGAGATCTACAAGAAGATGTTTTTATGGAGCAACCTCAAGGCTTTGTTGATGCTGATAAGCCACATTATGTTTGTAAGCTTCATAAATCCATTTATGGCCTCAAACAGGCTCCAAGGGCATGGTATGACAAGCTTTATCAGATTCTTGTTGCAATGGGTTTCAAGCCTTCCTCAGCAGATCAATCTCTCTTTGTTTAGAAAATTGGCAAACAAAATAACAGTTCTACTTGTTTATGTACATGATATCCTTCTGACAGGTACTTCCTCAACTTATTGCACTGAACTCATTACAGCCTTAAGCTCTCATTTTCCCATTAAAAATGTGGGTGCTCTCTATTATTTCTTGGGCTTGGAAGTGCAGAGGAATGACTCGGGACTTTTTCTTACTCAAACTAAATATGCTCTAGATCTTTTGGATAAAACACAAATGGTTGGTGCTAAGCCTTGTTCTACTCCAGCCTCTTCTTCTGGAAAGTTAAGTGCTCATGATGGAACTCCTCTAGTCAACGCAACTGAATTTAGATCTGTGGTTGGTGTTTTACAAAATACTTAACTTGGACTAGGCCAGAAATCAATTTTGTTGTTAACCAGGTATGTCGGTTTATGCATCAACCTACTGATGTTCATATGAGTGCTGCTAAGAGGATTTTGCGGCATGTCAAAGGTACTATCAATCATGGTTTGCTCTTTACAAAAGGACTTCAAACTTTGCAAGGGTTCAGTGATGCAAACTGGGTGGTTCTCCTTATGATAGGAGATCTACAATCATCGCCCTTCTTTGAGTGGCTGATAAGATGGTTAATTGCAAGAGAGTGCTCCTGAGAAGCCTCTTAAAGATAATCTTCTCCATCCCCTAAAAAGCTAAGATGTGTTGTACAACTCCTTAAGAACAAAGAGAAAGAGAGACCACCCTATATTCAACTTCAACTACCTCCTGCATCAGAATGCTTCAATCATTGCAGGCCTCGCTCGGGCCTTGTCAGCAAACGAGAAAAGTCACAAAAGCTGAAACATTTCAACCAAATAACACGGGTTATCCCCTTGCTCCAAGTCGTCTGGATTTGATGGAAGCGATGGACCTTTCAAAATGCTAGCTGCACTTTTAACAAATGGAATACTTTTGAGGCATCCAAATTGAGTTTTCGGTTTTCCAAACCAAAAATCCTAGACTCATTGTGAATTGGTCCAGCAATTTGTCCAGCGTGACTCAAGAATGGGACACAGGTGCAAAACCCTGTCGCATGCTAATCCTAGGGCATGACTAAGGGGTGGGATCTGCGGACCCAAAAACTAGCCCCCACTAATTCTTGGATAGACCTCCCTACCCCGGAATTAGCAAGGGACAGATCTCTGGAACCAAGGGTCCACCATACAGGCCACACGAGATAACTAGTGAATCTAGCCCGGCTGCTTCCATAAATCATAATGATCTCTTGCATATATATGTCAACTTTTTAAGGAAATTTCTCAAACTAAACATAGGATAATTGAGCTCCCCAAAAGTTTCAGTAGCCAAGTGGGGTGGAGATCACTGGGGTAAAAATCCATCAACTCTTTATATTGCGCTCCTACATTGACCGAGCTGGGTCCCGCAGACTATCCCGACTCTCACAGAAACTGACTTCCCAACCCATGGATTACCAGGGGGTATTTATGGGTGTGAGTCCCTTCCGTGAGGGTCGGGATAACCTGCGGGACCCAACTCTTGGCCTTTATATTATTTTTGCTCTTTATATGATCTCAATTTATCCAGAGAGACAATAGAAGACTAACTCAAAGGCATATTTACAAGTATTCAGAGAGACAAGAGAAACTAACTCAAAGACCAGGCATGATTCCAACAGAGTAATATTAATAAGATGGAGAAGGCCAAAATAAACAATCTTAGAACTATGTTAAACTGGTTCCTAACAAAATTTTCCTTCAAAACAGTTTATTTTGGTCAGTTCCATGACAAGCTTACATCAATCAATTTTCCCATTCCCTTAGAAAAATCCAACAGCATAACACCATAATCCAAGGTATAAGGATAGTACTGCAACACACACAATATACTAATAGAAAAATAACAATAATTCTACGTATATCAAGAATTGGTCCGGAAACAAATCACGACAGACAGCCTTGTGAGTCCCCTACGAAGACAAGCAGTGGATGTACTTTACCCACAAGGGTTGTGTGTGTCAGAAGTTTTACGAAACCGACTCTTTGGTAACCAAGAATTATTGGTAAAATAATACTCAATGCTAGTCTAATCACTAAAAAAAAGGCACCAATGCAAGGGGTATAAGGTGTACGTGAAAAACAAAGTTTGAGTTACACCAAGACCACGACATGAATGATGATTATTCAATAGCGAGGACACTTGGTAAAGTATTATCATTTAGTCATCTTCGGACACAAAGTTAATACCAAGGCGACCTATTTGCTTTATAGATGACAGGGGACAAGATCAAAATGTTATAATGTTGGAAGTCTAAGAATTAGTTTTGCAGTAAGAATTACTACCAGCTGCAGACATTGTATCAGTGCACAAAACCGTCGCAGACTATTCTAATTGATGAAAAAGATCCAAAAAATGGTATGCAGTCAGTAGGAGGGTATAATTGGTGAAAAGGATACACAGATATTGTATGCAGTCAGTAGAAGACTAGAAATTTGAAAACAACAACACTGATGATCACCTAGCATTGTCTTTAGGCTCATATCAAGTTTTTCCAAAATGTCTTTCTTTTGTTGATTATCTAGCTAGCGTTGTTGTATCTAATTGCATGTCAAAATGTCGTTCTAAATGAATTTAACCTGCACTTTCAATTCTCATGCAATTTTATATTGATGTGTGAAAAATGAAAATGATTCAGCATACTGTTACAGTGAGTTTATGTTAGGCGGAGTTAGTAGACAAACTGGGACTGAATTAAACCCGTTATCTGTGGATACCGCATCACTATGGTTGTCTGGCCGCTACCATTTGACAAAACTAATCACAATTGGTTTTCAATTTCTGCATCATTGGTATACATAGCTGCAAAGAAATCATACATGGTGGTTACTTCCTTAGCCATTTACTCAATGAATAGCCAATCCTTTAGCCTTACTTACAGGTTTCTTGGGATAACCATAAAAGGAGCCGAGGAACTCGATCTCTAGATTATCTACAACATAAGTAATAATTGTGTGATCATTCCCCTACACTGATGCATGATTTTCACCTTTAAATGGTCTCTTCAAGCCAAAATCCGAAACCCCCTGAAAGTCCTACAGGTGGGACTATGCAGGAATTGGCAAAGCCGCACGAGGAGAAAGTATCCTCTAGCTTAGCTTTTAGGCTCTAGATTTAGAAATGAAGAAAATGTCAGGTTTATGTGCTAGACACAACTTGTTTAGGTGAGGTTCAGTTGGTTTAGAACCAATGCCGTGACCGTTCCAAGATAGTATACTAATCATGGTGCTAAATGAAGTACACAACAATCCAAAAATAACACAGAACAGCATGTTCTATGATACTAACTAAGCTTGTCTCAAAACCAAATAAGCAAACATTTTATTACCAAGGGGGAATACGAATCTAAAATTATGACAGCATAGCATACCTACAAGCTAACCAACATGCATGCGAAGAAAGTCAAAAAATTTATCACAAAGGGTAAAAACAGGTTATCTATGTTTAAGAGAGTAAAAGATACCTATAAGCAACCCAACAAGGATGTCATCAAAATCAAGCTTCTAAATATCTAGAATAGTAAGGGTGTAAAGCGAACCCTTCCAAGTTAAATTTATCACCTAAAGCATAAACTTAAAATATGGACAATGCCAAACAATGGATTCCAAGAGAACTAACTAAATGGACAACCATATAGTCATACATAAACTTCAGAGTTTCGAGAAATATGAGAAGCAACAGTATAAATTAGCATGACTAGAAAAGCAGTTTGAGAACAATACGATTAATGAGGAAAAAAAAGGGATTAGTATGAGTTACCTGGGGTTCCTTCATCTGCTACACATTTCTCGATTCTCTCCTTAGCCTCGATTAATTCTACTTCATTTTCTGACATATGTGTAGTAGACTTCTGTTTTCTCTAAAGCTTATATCAACCAATGTTTCCATTCCCTTTTAACAAAATCCGACAGAAAATATCAACTTCTTCACTGCAATATAATACTAACAGCAAAACTACGATCAAAAACAACATAACAATGGAAGCATCAAATAACACAAAAGTAAGACTAAAGGTCGATAAAATGAGTTCATATGATAAAATGTGAGATGGAGTTAGTAGACAAATCAGGACTGAATTAAACCCGTTATCTGTGGGTACCGCTTCCCTATGGTTGTCTGGCCGCTACCAGTTGATAAAACTAATCACAACTGGTTTTCAATTTCTTACGTAACCTTCACACTCAATAGACCCAATAAATGTCATACTTTTACAGTGAATGCAGCAATATTGGCTCATATCAAGTGTAATTTTGACTCAATCACTGTAGGAAAATAGAATCAATTGAATCTATAATAAAGAGAAGAATAGATATTCAAAAGACACCTCATATATTTGAATCATAGATTTTTTTTAAGAATGAGAGCTAAATCTACTGAACAAGGTTAAGCGAAACTGTATGTAATATTAGCCGAAGTGCACTTAACAAAAAAATTAAGATATAAAGCCTACATTCCTTGGCCTGAGATGATCCATGGCCTCTTAGCCGTTTTTTGGTGTCCGTGGATCATCTCCGCCAAGAAATATTCTCAAAATCAAGAGAACCTACACCCTCACACTTTTTAAGCACTGTGAAGGTCACACATAGAAAGATATAAAAAAAACATGGTCGGATAACTGAAATTTTGAAGGCAGAGAGAAGCTGTAGAACTACTGAGATAGGCATTGCGGGACTAGTAAAGGCTTTATAGTTACATTGGTGACACAACTTATGGAATAGCCACTTAGCCTTTCTGATTTCTTAGGATGACCATAAAAGAATGGAAAGAGGAACTCGATCTCTACATTATCTACGACACAAGTCCTAGACTGATGCATGATTTCCAACTTTAAATTGTCTCTCCATGACAGTCCCAAACCCCCTGAAAGTCGAACAGGTGGGAGCATGCAGGAATTGGCAAAGCCACAAGCAGAGAAGTAGCCTCTAGCGTAGCTTTTAAGGCTCTAGATTCAGAAAAGAAGACAATGTCTAGTTTATGTGCTAGGTGCAGCCTGGTCAGGAGAGGTTCAGTTGGTTTAGAACCCTGTACAGATCCAAGAGATTATAATCATGGTGTTAAATGAAGCAAGAAGACAATCCAAAATAGCACAGAACAGTTCATAAGTCCTCTGATACTAACTAACAAGCTTGTCCTAAAAGCAAATCAGCAAGCATTTTAACACCAACGGGGCATACGAATCTAGAATCTAAAATTCTGAGAGTATAATATACCTACAACCCAACCAATAAGCATGTGATGAAAGTCAAGCAAATTATCAGAAAGGGATAAAAAAAGAGTTACATATGTTTAAGAGAGACTAGAGAGTAAAGCATACCTACAAGCAACCAAACAAGCATGTCATCAAAATCAAGCTTCTAAATATCCAGAGTAGTAAGGGTGTAAAGCAAACCCCAGTGTATAAGCTATCTCAGGCATTCAGAATTGAATTTTCCATTTTCCAAACTCAAAAAGCTAGACTTACCAGGAATGGGATCCAAAGGCCTAAAAACTTGCCCAGTACTACTCTCGGGACTCAGAGATGAAACCGATGGACCCAAAAACTCGCCCCACTAATACTAGGATGTTACTCGCCACCCCAGGATTAATAGAGGTGGTCTTTGGGACCTAACTCCAACCTTTGGATCACGAGGGACAACTGGAGGAGTCTAGCACTCCTCCAATTGAAGTAATTGATTTTATAAGATCTTAAATTACAGGTATCCATCTAGAGAAACATACAAATACACCAACTTAAAGACCAGGTATTGTTCCAATGTGAAATCATTACTTTTGTATTTGACAATGCCTGATCAGTAAGATTGTATCTCTATTACCTGACTAGAGACTTAAAATGCAAATTCACATATAAATATTTCGGTTTTTAAAGATTGTATTTCTGTTAGAATTAACAAAAATAACCCCAAAGCAGTTTATTTTTGTCAGTTCCATGACAGGCTTATATCAATCAATTTTTCCATTCCCCCGACAAATCCAACAGCATAACACCATAAACCAAAAAGTAAACACACATAGTATACTAACAGAGGGAAATAATAATCAATGCTAGACCAATTATTAAAGTAGCCCATTTATTAAAGTAAAAAGGCCCAATATAAGGGATATATAGGGCGCACACGAGAAACAACATTTGAGCTACACCAAGACCTCATCATGAATGATGACTATTCAAGAGCAAAGACGCTTGGCAAAGCATTCTCTTTAGTCATCTTCCGACACAAAGTTGATACCAAGAAAACCAATTTGCTTTATAGATGACAGTGGACAAGATCAAAATGTTACAACGTTGGAAGTCTAAGAACAAGAGTTGCATAAAGTAGACATTAGTAATTGCTAAAAAAGATGTATCAGTGCTCAAGCAGTTGTAATAGATGCAAAAATTGTATGCAGTCATGGAATGTAACTACCCGAGCTTACAAACATCAAATCAAGGCATCATGAGCTAAATAGCTTGGTTCCAGGTTGACCTATTTGCTTTATAGATGACATACAGATGTGCATAACATTTAATAGATGGAATGGTGCTTCAATTATAAAATAAGTTGACATACAGAACTGCAAGCCTGCAACTGCTAGCCTTACTGAGGGCTGTGTCCCACAGTTTGTCTTGCATGATCACAGCAGAAACAGCCTAAGGTAAAGCTTGCATTTTGTAATGAAAAAACTAAACAACACATACAAAAAAGATTATGCATTAAAAAAATGTGAGATGGAAATAGTAGACAAATCGGGACTGAATTAAACTCGTTATCTACGGATACCACATTCCTACGGTTGTCTGGCCACTACCGATTGAAACTAGTCTCAACTGGTTTCAATTTCTGCATCATTGGCATACACAACTACAAATGAATACATAGCATAAAAGAGAAGACTAGATATTCAAAACCAAAACTAATGATTGTCTAGCATTGTTAAACACTTTAGGCTCAATATCAAGTACTTTGAAATGTTTTACTTTTGTTGTTATCTAGCTAGCATATTGTTGTATCGTATATGTTATGTAACCTCAAATAAAAATACACTAATTGCATGTCAAAATGTCAAACTGTAGATTCAAATGAAAATCTTTTCAAGTAATTTATACCGATGTGTATGAAAAATGATTATGACACACTATACTGTTGTAGTGGTAGCAGTCCTCCAAACTATCAATAATGGCTCATATCAAGAAAGTCAACCATTTTTACCTTTTTAGCTTCATAGATTACTATCAGAAGCACGGGTATTTTGTAATTGTAGCAAATTATATGATCATAGACTAAAACACTAGAGATGTACTCATAATCTAACAGAAATTCAAATTCAATAATTAAAAATGTAGCCAGAATTTTTAGAGGTAAAACCATCGATATAACCAAGCAGGACAGTTGAAAACTAAGCAGTTTGTTACTGGTCGCCAATAAAATTAAGAATGTGAATAACGAAATTAAGACCTACAAGCCTCAGAATTGCAGAATATGTCACCAAGGCATTAAGCCATTCAGTCCCGAAAGATGGTGTTCTTTATAATTCTATATCCTCATATGCTCTATATCACAAAACATGTAACTAAATTACTGAAAAATCATGGCATTTTGCAAACTGAGATTCTAGACTGACCGCTGCAAGAGAGAGGCCCTTGGTAAGTCTAGAGTTTTCCATCTGATCTGCAAATAAATAACCCAAAACTCTTATCCATCAGAACAACATAATAATGGAAAATCTATAACAAAACATCCAAAAAAGAATAAAAGTTGATAAAAGTGAATTCAAATCACAAGTGTGAGATGAAGATAGTACACAAACCGGGACTGAACTAAACCCCTACGGTTGTCTTTCCACTACCAATTGAAACACAAATCTCAACTGTTTTTAAATTTCTGCATCATTTTGGTATAAGCAACTGCAAAGGAATCATACATAGTCTTCACACTCAATAAACCAAATAAATGCAATATTATCATAGAAACACAAAATTTAGTACAATCTGTATAGTTATAGCAGGAATATACATAGGCTCATATCAAGTGTAATTTTGACTCAATCACTGTAGAAAAACAAAATCAATCTGAAATTCATCATAATAGAGAAGATTAGATATTCAAAAGATACCAAATACTCTTGAATCATAGATTTAGATAAATGATTGCTTATACCACCAGTTCACATTGAGGTTTTTATTACTATGATTCAAAAGATGGCACCTAATTCATATTATCTATCTCTTAATCAAGAAATCAGAGAGATTGAATTTTATGTTACCCCACTAGAGCCCTCTCTCTTTCTAATCACTGCCCAGAATCAAAACCAGCAAAATGTAAGAAAATCAATTTGAAAACAGGATTCTTACAATTGAAGCATCTTCAAAATGCATTTGACTTAAAATTAAAATATAAGCCTACATTTCATGGCCAGACCTGATTTATGAAGACATAATGGCCTCTTCAACGCCATTAGGTGTTTATGGATCATATCCGCCAAGAAATATTAGGGCATCAAATTCACAAAAAATGGCACCAATATCAGATCTTTTAAAAGCATGAAAATCTAAGAGATTAAACTTTATTGTAAATGCCTTCCACCATCTAATCACAGACAGAGTGAAATGAAACAAACAAACACAATGTTTGGATCATGGACATTTTGAAGTTCTTGCTAGGCAGAGAGAAGGGGAGGGACTAGTGAAGGTTTTATAGTTAGGGTTTGTGCGAATTTATTATTTTACCCCTCCTTTTTCTTCCATCTTTGGACTTTTTGGATGGGTAAAATACCATCAGTATTATGAGATTCGGAGGCCCACGGTGTAGGTGCAAAGACAGTCCAATGACACCGAGACCATGGTGCAAAGACAGTAGAAGATGGGTCTGTGTTGAAGCTGCCGATGGGAATAAAAAAAAGACAGGGAAAATACTCTAATTGATGTTGTGTTGGGACTTTAGATCCTTCGCAACTGATTAATATGATTAGGAAAGAACTTTTGGGCATTCCTATTGATAAGCCAACTCAGGGAACTAAACAACTACAAGATAACCAGGACTTGATCAATCTAGATGATTTTGATTGGATTGTCAAGTTTGATGCTTCTTATAAAGATCATGATAACTTAATGGGTTTTGCTATTTCTCTCAACAATAAATCAGGAGGAAGTTGTAAATTCAGAGCAGGCTCAGGGTGGGCGATCAGCCCACTAGATGCAGAAGCTAGGGCCTTTCAGCAAGCTCTAATGTGGATCAAAGAATTGAAGCTATCTTCATGCTGTTTTTTGAACGACTGCAAGACATTAACGAATACAATCAATGGAGACATTCCTTCTCAAATCCACTAGAGGGTGCAAAATAGTGTGTCAAAATGTTTAGTCTTGTTTAATTCAGTTAGTAATGTGTGTTTTCTGTTTAGAAATATGAATTTTATGTTATCTCTAAATGAACTAGCGAAGGAGGCTAGAATTTCTAGAATCAAAAGTTTCACTACTGAAGCTTTAGTGTGTGAGCAAAGATCTCTGTTTTTTGAGAAGCTAAGAAAGAAGGATTTTCCTATCTTAAACTTTGTAATTCCTTGTGCAAGTTAATATATATTTTGGATTTGTTTATAAAAAAAAAAAGGACCCAAAAATGTGACTCTTGGTTATATATATATATATATAATACAAAAATTTACTACGAATATTTATCTTTGCTAGGTTTTTTTAGTAATGCAAACACCTAGTATGGGAAACATAAGAAACATCTTACATAAATAAAAATCCAAGGTGACCAAATTTGTGGTACAAAAATCCCACTCAAATGTTGGGATCCATTAAAACTCCATCGTAAACAAAATTGATACAAAAATCCCAAATTTTTAAAAATTGATACAAAAACCCCAAATTTAAATATTCGTTTCATCAAATTTTATTTTGGTTTCATCATAAAATTTGATGAAACCAACATTTAAATTTGGGGTGTTTGTGTTAATTTTGTTTTGATGGGGTTTTTGTGTTACTTTTGTTTTGATGCTCTGGGGTTATAACTCGCGGACCGTCTCTTAAAATTATCTTTAAAAAAGTCTTTTAAAATTTCCTGTTTCGCATGTGCAATTCTTGTAATACTTCAATATATATTTAAAAATATAACAACATATGTAAAATAATGCATATATCTTGTAATTATATTTGAATAATATTTTGTTTTAGTCGTTTGTTCAGTTTCTTTTTTGGAATGACAATTAAGTTTTTGTTATTATAAATATATAAAAATTTCTGAATTTTTATATTTGGTGCTAGTTTTCCACCCTTGCCTAATTTATATGTGCAAAAAAATACAAAAAAAGAGGCTTTCAAATTTATATTCTCCTTAGATCTTATATATGTTAAGGACGACTCTTGTTATCCTTATCGTCAAGACCTACACTTAGAATGAAGTAATTACTATTTTATTAAAAATAAAAACCAAAAAGAAAACACAAACACAACATAGGAAATAACTTACAACATAACAAATGGTTTAAATTAGGTTCACCTACCATCAATTGCTGATTTTGGGTTTCTCCAAATCACCAACTCCCTGCATCAACCACTGCGGTGAATAATAACGTAAGTTTGGAAAACTTGCTTGCCTCTTCAACGAGTATTGCAGGATCATCGTTCGAACTATCAGAACTCACCATCTGATTCATATTCACCAAAAGTAAACATGAGTCGGGAAATTTGTTTGCTTCACAATAAAACACAACCTCGGGAAAAATTCAGATTAGTCTAACAAACAAAGTTTAAATAAAATTTAATAGACTAAAAGTTTCTCATTAATTGCTTTGCATGGAATCATATGTTGGTGAGGGTAATACGTGCATATGGAACCCGTATACCAAAGAATATAAAAAATTAATAGAAACTCCAATTGAATTTCTTTTTGGTGCCACTGAAGAAAATGATTTTCTAAAAACATCATAGAGTCCTGTTGTGACGAGGTCACCCTCGTGACAGCTATCGTAAGGGTGCGCTTTCAGACCCTTGGATATTATATTATGGTGATGTACATATCTCGAAGCAAGTTGCTAGAATCAATCTGAGACTACTTTTACAGTGAAACAAGTCCCTATTTCTAAATGATGATTTAGCTTTCGAATTATTCAAGTATTTTGATGGAAAAACGTTGGTTGTGGCAGCGTGTGTTAACAAAAAATGGAAAAAAATGGCTGAAGATTAAAGATTATGAGAAATTATCTGTAATGGTCACTTTGATGATATTGGTTGTAGTACTCAACAACTTCGCTTGGTTGTT
Source organism: Papaver somniferum (assembly GCF_003573695.1). Lineage (NCBI taxonomy): Eukaryota > Viridiplantae > Streptophyta > Magnoliopsida > Ranunculales > Papaveraceae > Papaver > Papaver somniferum. Next base: position 195,180,206 of record NC_039362.1, on the reverse strand, counting down.
CCTGGTTTAGGTGGATTTCGCCCTCTTTTCCTCATTATGTGTGGCCTTTGTTGAAGAAAGAAATTTCATCATCTTCAGTTGCATCATTATCATCATCATCAGGTCCTCCATCAAACCCTAATTGGAGTAAAAATGATCTCAGCTTTTTACCATCTTTATTTTCGACTATTTACATGTACAGGATAAGTTAATGATACATGTATTTATTTTTTTTCTTCATCTCCCCCCTCTTACCTTCGGCTTTGGCTTCACCATAATTGTGAGACACATTGGTAGTTCATTTGGATCAGTCCATCCATTTTGTAATCCAAGTTTAATAGTGCAATACAGATTTATAAGTGTTGGGTTTGTATCTTGGGTTAAATTTAGATTGTTGAATGCAATAATGAAGATAGGGAATTCATGAGTCTAAACAATTTAAGTTTATGGATTTCATCATGCATAGGATATTACTTTGATCCATGGTTGTACCCTACTTATCTTGTTTTTAGCTCTCCATACATATATAGTTATTTGTATTAGTTTGAGCGCTAACGCAGTAATTTTTTTGAATGAATTTTACTTTTCCAAAAAAAAATTATAAGAGTGGTGGTAGTTTGCATGGAAGTGTGAGATTAGCTTTGCAGATATGCCTTAATGAATCATTTAATTAATTTGGATGTGTGACATCGAGGTCATGTTTGATACTCCCTCCGTCCCTAATATATAGGCGGAGAGGATGAAATCTCTTAGAATAAGAAATTGCATAGTTTTTGTAAATTAACATTTTTTCTCTTCCTGTTTTTACCCTTTGTCTTATTCTCAATACAATTTCCCATATAACATAAATAAGCTCATATATATATATGTCAAAAAGCGTCTTGGAATTAGAATTCTGCCTATATTATGGGACTAAGAAAATCTAATATTCTGAATATATAATAGGGACAGAGGGAGTAATAGGTATGCTTAAACATGATATCAAAAGTTCATCCCTATTAGGGCATATGTATCCACGTGCATGTATAAAACATGCAAAAAAAGAAGAAAAAAAATCATCGAAAAAAATTGAGAGAGTCCAAACACAAGAAAACAAAAAAAAAGAATGTTATTTTTCCAAACATAAAGAAAAGCAAACTATTACTATAATATATTTCATTTAGATAATATACTTTGTCGTGACAAGAAAGCTCACCAAAGTAAAATAGAAACAAATCAAGTTATAAGATCCACTATTTTTGCCTATCATTTTTAGTGGCGATCCCGAAAGAATTAGGAGCGACTAATTGTTAGAGCATTGATCGGTCGAACTCGCATGCGTTGCTATATCAAGCATGTTTTCCAATGTTAGTGATCAAAACTATATGTCTTGATTTCTAGTTTACTTATGACTAAGTCTCGGCCTAGGATAGTTAGGAATAGTTGAGCTCCAGACTCCATGGAGATTATCTTACGAAGACGAAGAACTACTCAAGGAACCAGTAGAACTTCATCCGAACAAAAGGTATGTGGAGACTTGAACTCATCTGTCATTTAAAAGTCTATCTATTCTATCTCCTACTCTTGAGACAAAAGTCGTATAAGTATGATAGTTTTCATACGTACACATTTGCTATTTCGAGACAAGTTTACTCGCCTATGTTTTTCTCGAAATATGTGTTGGTAAGCTTTTGCTTTAACCATTTTCATCTTTACCCATGACGAAAGTCATGATGACGTATAATAAGTTAATTACTGAGACATCAAATATCTAAAATCGGTAGTTTCGTGTACGTATAATACTTCCGATTATGAAAAACCCCCAAACTGAAATTTAAATTTTTTATAATCGGTAGTTTCGCAAATTTACGTTGCTACTGATTTTCAAAGTCGCCCCAAATACGATTTTTCTCCAAACTTATAACAATTTGTTTGTTTCATATTTTACAATCAGTAGATTAGCAAAATCGATAGTTGATAAAATAATTTATCTACCAATTTGATTGTAATCGAGAGTTTGGAAAAGAATAATGCGTCCGATTATTCAAGTTTTTTTTTCTAGGAACCATTGACTTTTCCAACTATATAATAGGTAGTCTATGTCTATATAAGTATTGGACTTCCGATTTTTACGTAATCTATAGAAAGGTAGCATCTCGTGCGTTCGATTATTATTGCCTAACTTGTTGTTTTCGTACGTATGCTATTGTAGCGGTTGATGACGATTATTATTTGAGGCCTGATTCCCTGCACTATGCAAACGATTTGGTATACTCATGACCACTCTTTTCTTTTCTTCAAATAATGTATGTTAAATGCTTATGCTTATGAGTTTTTTTTGTTATATGCGCATTTAGTCATTTGGAAGTAAGGCGCAGCAAAGGGATGTTGTATTAGCAAGGTAAAAGAGAAGATGTGTGTGGTAGTTCAGAACCGTTGCGTAAGCCCATTCAATTTGAAATGATCTGTGAGTGAGGTGGGGAGAAAAAGAGTCACGAGGGAAAGAATCATAAGTATGTAAGGAAGACAGAGAGGAAATACCGAAGCCATATAAAGAAGATTGGATCTCCATTTAAGGTTGTCTTCTATAAGCCCGAGGGTAGGAAAGTTAAAGAGTGGAAAATGTTTAAATTTGTTAATGGTTGTCACAACCGCGATGATCCAGGTGCTCTTATTGGACATGTAATTGTTGCGAAGTTAAAACCAAATCAAATGGAGACGGTGAGGTCTACGAGGATTTGTAAATCGAGTGCGATCTTTAGTAAAATTAAGGCGGACTACCCCAACAACTTGTCTTCTTTGTTTACTACTAAGTCGGCCCTAGCTACGATCAAAACGATGGAATGGGATGGTAGAACGGTCATGCAACAATCAGATTGGTTTGCGGAGTTACACGACTACACGTTGATAACAGAAGAAAAGGATGGTAAAGTGGTTCGTATTTTCTTGGCACATCCCGAAATAATCCAATTGGCTTAATGCTTTCATCAAATTTTTTTGATCGATGCTACTTATAAGACAATAAGACAAACAAATATAACATGTGTTGTTGAACATTTTGCTTGCCACACTTCGGGCAAAAACACGTTTACGGTTGCATGGGGTTTAATAGATCATGAGAACAATGTGAGTTTCATTTGGATGTTGGAGACAGTAAGGTCCATTTATAACGGGGATAATTTTCCAATGGTTATTGTAACGGATAACGATCATGCCTAAATGAATGCAATAGAGGTAGTATTTCCGGAAGCCCAAAACTTACAATGTACGTGGCACATTCAATGCATCCTCAAATTCAATCGTCATCATCATTTCCAAGCTAAAAAACCAAGGAAGGGTACCAACAGGTCGAAGGGAGGATGAGCGCATTAGTAAACTAACCGTGGAAGAACGAGAGGAAGAGAAAATGTTATTTGAAGAAAATTGGAAGGAAGATGGAATAATTTGGAAAATGTTTGTGAAAGCATGGGACAAAATCGTTTGGTCATTGATCGAGGAAATTTATGAAGATAACTTGAAAAAATCGTAGTAGAGTGCTATTCTGGAAAGACAAATGGGTTGGATATGCCTCTCTGCAGGTTTCTTTTAATTCCTTATACAAATTATCAAAAAAGAAGAATTCTTCTGTTATGGACTGTATTTCCGCGGAAACAACTTGGTCTTTGGTTTCTCCAGAAACTTGAATGAGCAGGAATTAGGAGAGGTAATTAATCCTTTTGTTACAGCTGTTGGGTGATCCTACTAGTATTCCGGTAATGATGAGGAGGAGGATGAGAGACAACGGATTGCTGAGGGAGGTGAATTTTCTATGGCAAATTGCTACAAATCCCTGGATGTTGATGGCTACCTTATTTTTCCTCATTAACAATTATGGAACTCTAAAATACCACTAAAGTTTCCTTCTTAGTATGGATTCTATGCTATAATGGTGCTCCTACACTTGACCATCTGCAGAAAGCTGGGAAATCAGATCATAGTAACTGCCTCTTCTGCAACACTAAGCAAGAAACTAACATGCATCTCTTTCTGCATTGTAAGGAACTTATAAATTGTGGAACTACTTTATCAGTAGCTTTGGAGTGGATTTGGTTTTTGCGGATTATGTTAAGGCAACTTTATGGGAATGGAGAAACAAGAAAGGTATGAAGTTGAAGCACAAACTGTGGTGTTTGCTTCCTTTTGCCATTTGGTAGACAATCTACGGTGAGAGAAATAATCGTTTATATGGTACTAGGAGAAGAACCTGGAATCAACTTGTGATTGTAGTGAAGTGTACTATTTTTAATTGGGTTAGACACACAAAAATCTTTGATGATATCTCCTCAAGCACCATAATTTGTAATTGGAATGTTGTATTTGCATGAGCTATTTTTAGCCATTTTTGTACTTTGTGAAGCCTATCTTTTAATTAAATTTACTTTTACTCATCAAAAAAAACTTGAAAAAATTTGAGGATAAATAAGACCCTTATCATATGCAGCACAGAAAGCAATAGGTATGACCGTGAGTGAAAACGCTAATCACCTCTATGACTGAACGAATAGGTATGAAAAATCAAAAAGCCAGAGGTAGTAGGGTTTTGGGTTTATAAGAGGAAGAGAATGCCAGGTCTCCCTTTTTTATGAACGAGTTTTTGGGGACCATGGTTTTTGTGGGGGACCATGGTTTTATTTTGGGTAAAGACATTAGAAGTAAATCTAGGTCACCCCTTATCTAGATATTTATATTAGTACTTAAATTACCCTCATGATTAATTTTGGATGATGATTAGTTAGTGTTAATAATAGTTAGTGTAATGATTAGTGAGATGATTAAGTTAAAGATAATTAGTGAGATTAAAAAATCAGATGGTTTTTTTTTAAAGAAGTAGAATTATTGAGAGAGTAAAGTTAGAGAAGATAAAGAAGGAAAACATGAAAAACGATGGATTTTACCAACCACAGCCGGAGAAATGGTATTTGGGTACCCAGGTATGCTTCAAACTTAGATAATGTTGGTTGAATTGCTCTAAATTTTCAAAACAAAATGAAAATTTTTATGTAGATTTGGGCCTGTTCGGTTACCATATGTCAAGAACATGTAACTGAATACACCTGAAAGTGTAGTTCAGTTACGTTTTCCAAACACGTAGGTTACTGAACTCGCTCGTTAATGGAGGTTTTGGTCGTACAATGTAATGTTCGGTTACCTAGGATAAAATGGTAGGTAACCGAACTTTGAACTTAACAATTTATCTGGGTACATCTTGTGTGTTTGGTTAGTTCGCAAACTTCAACGCAACCAAGTTCCCAACCGGACTACAAGTTAAAAGTAACCTAGTGTTAGAAGTTCGGTTGGTTCGCAAACTTCAACATATTTTGCGGATCAACCAAACTGGGCTTATATATGCATGTATGCAATTAGGCAAACGTTCGGTTACTACGAAATTTATTTCTTGGCGAATTAGGTAGAGTCCGGTTACGAAGTTTCAAAGGTAGAGTTCGGTTACAAAGAAAACTTAACATTTTTGCGAACGAACCGAACTTGTGGACTTCTCATTATTTCCGTAAACTAAAGTTCGGTGATATCCTTATTTTGCGAAGGAACCGAACTTACGGACTTGTGTTGTTTTAATACAAAGAGTTCGGTTAAAAGTATTTTTTTGCGAATCAACCGAACTCTGAATTCGGTTAAGAAAAAATTAATTCGTGATAACCGAACTTTTCTCTGAAAAAAAATCCTCCATTAAACCTCTCTGCAACTTCCATTTTCAACTCATTTTAGTGATTACTTCTCATTTATTCAACCAAAAACGAATGGCAAGTAATGGATTTGTGAGAATATCTTTGTTAATGTTTTAAATTAAACTATATATATATAGTGATGGTGGTGGTTGGTGGTGGTGGTATCGGAGGTGGTGGTGGTGGTGGTAATCGGCGGTGGTAATCGGCGGTGGTGGGCGGTGGTGGTGGTGGTAATCGGTGGTTGGTGGTGGTGATAATTGGAGGTGGTGGTGGGAGGAGGTGGTAGTTACATATATATATATAGGTGGTTATTGGGTTGGTTTTAAATTAAATTAGATTAAGGATAGTTTAGTCATTTCAATGCTTTAGGACACCTCTTATAACTATTGAGAAGGTGGTCTAATAAAACCATGATCCCCTCAAAAAAACCATGATCCCTAAAGAATCGTTCTTTTTTATACTGTACTATATAAATAAGAACACGTATCTTATGCAATATTGGTAGGGTTTTTGTCGGACTTCAAGTTATGGTGGGCTCAGTCTATCTGTCTATGAGCATTGGTACTTTGGTAGGATTCTAGTTGCGGGTACATGGTTACGGTTAAGCTAATTCCAATCTTTGATTTGCAGGCAGGTTGAACAACAAGGAGTCATTGTGAAGGCATGCAGTCGTTCCGCCTGCCGCACATTTCGGGATTCTAGCTGAGAAATGGAGGGATTTAGTTTAGAGCTTAATGTTTACTTCTTGGAAATCCAAGGAATGATGTTTAAATGACCGTGTGAAAAAGTACCCTCTACAAGAACAAAAACTTTGTGCCCTTCCCTTGACCGGATTATCATAAGCTAAATGAAGCTCATAATGGTAATCCTCTTTAATTTTTCAAAAGACGCCAAGAAGAATAGGAAGTTTGATCAAACAGCCTGTGAAATTAGACTATAAACATGATCACTACAAATTTTGTCTTCCTCTTTTTGTTGGCAAGATAAAATTACCAACCATTTAAGTTTGTTGTTAGTTATACAAACAAGTTTCTGGTCTAAAATCAAATGAATAACTCTTTCTTGATGCGTGTCGATGTAAAGCAACTCAACACCCTTTTACTTCAATTGAAGATTGAGGTTGACGATACACACCTAAATATATAGGCTTAAACTATCAATAGGTATTCGACTTTCTAAAATGTCATAAGCTAGCTTTGTTGCATTGCAAGTAAGACAGTGAAATTAGACTGTGAAGTGGGGCATCGATCCCCATACAAACAGCCTGTGAAATTAGACTATAAACATGATCACTACAAAAAAAAAAAAAAAAAAAAAGTTGGAGAAGTGGGGCATCGATCCCCATACCTCTCGCATGCTAAGCGAGCGCTCTACCATCTGAGCTACATCCCCGTGATTGGTATCTGAGGAAACTGCACGAATCTCGCAATTATCGGATTGTCAGTATAAAGTAAACATTTATTTTGAATCATCAGAGATACGCAGTAAAGTTACAATTGTTGAAAATATACTTTCAACGTCATCATTTTCACAATCATCGTCACTTGCAACGTCGTTCAGTGCGATTATTCAACTAACTTTGAAATAGAAAAGACGGTCATGATATCAGAAGAACAATAACCTGCAAATGCACTATTGGTTAGCAGTAGTGTAACAAACAAATTGTTTTGTCACTGACGGGGATCGGAATGCGAAATCGGAAAATCCTGTGCACTTACCCTGTCAAATGCGAGTTACTCCAGATATGGTGTTGCTTAGAGTACAGCAGTATTTGGTCATTGTATATAGTCAGTCAATTACGATGGCTCAAGATTTAATTACATGTTAAGGGACCATCTCTAATTACTGATTGATGTGCTAGAAATTGAATAAATATGCACAAAAATGTACTAATTGGGATTCTTACCGGTGTAATTAATCTTCTAATCTATGCAATCGATCTTATTCTATTTCTCGTTTTAATAAAGATAATCTAACAACTATAATGCAATCAATATTCTTGATTAATTGACTAGCTATTAATTGCAATCAACAACTCGCATTGAATTGCAATGCCCCACTAAATGTTGATCGTGAGTATCTAACTATCAATATCTACCAATCTTTTTTTTGGAGGAGAAAGGTTAAATGTATTAGAAAGAAAGGATCCAATACAGAGATAAAAGAAAACAAAAAAGAAAAAAAAAAGGAGAAAAAAAAGAAAAGAGGCACATTACACTGCTACAAAGGAAGACAAAGCTCTAAAGAGCCAACACAGCTAAACACCTCCCACACAAGCAACTCATCATTTCTTCTTGCCGACTTCCGGTGACCTCTGCCAAGCTTGTCATTGTTTGGATCTTGTTTCCATCCTAACTTTCCAAGCTCCCTATCCTTCCAAGATTTCGTATATGTATCATTTAGCGCACAAAATATGCTTGTCTCTTTTCCGCCAGTATCTCCTAACAAACCAGAAATTTTTTCAATAACTGTAAGGGATTTTACCGGAGCATCGAAGTGTTTAAGAACTTTCATTTTTCTAGCATTCCATCTCATCCTCTTTACCTTCTTTAAACTTATTTTCTTCAAAGAGTGATCCAAAAACTGTATTTTCGTCGCCTTCTTCGCAAATTTCCACATTGCCATTTTCAACCATATTTTGAGAACAAGATCTGCACACTTCCTCTCTGATTTCTTCTACCTGGTTATCAGGACTAGGATCATGGTGAATTGCATATGTAGATTCCAAGTCGGTATCTAGAATTGCGAACGTGTTTAAGGAGCTAATCGGATTTTTCTTTGGCCCACTTTTGTTGACAGATTTCTTACCCTTTCTAGTATTGTTGATCCATTTGTCAGCATCAGGGAGAGGCACCATTTCCAACTGCACCCCTTCATTTGCAGCAGAAAATCCTTCTTCTCCACCACAAACCACCATCTCTAGTGTGTTTACTGAAACATCGCCTATAACTGCAGCCACTTCCTTCGACGACCCAACATTTAAACCCACTTCCATCTCTTTCCCTTGGGTCGCTACCACCTTCTCAACTTCTCCTGAAGTTTCTTTGATAACTTTTGGAACCCAAAATTTTTCACTTTAGTGCATTTACTACTAGAATGACCAAACGTGGCACATGAGAGACATCTAGGGGGTTTCCAAGGGTATTCTACAAGGACATTGAATTCCTTTCCCTCAAAAGAGACCGGAATAGAGTCTGGATAAAGTAAAAGATAAAGTAAGCTCAGAAGATAATTCTGCTAGCAAATTGTCTTACTTCAAGCCTCAATCTAGCGATGGTAAGAAGATTATCATTTCTTCTTCCAATTTTGAAGAAGAAATCAAGGTCTGCGAAAATTTACTCGTCGGATATTTTGTGGGTTGGAGACCTTCTTTCTCTGCCATTGAAGCTGCTGTGAAGAAGGAGTGGAACCCCAAAGGTAAATTCCTCTTAGTTTTCCTTTTTGATTTTGAGCTTCAAGAGGATAGAGTCTCTGCCATGGAACATGGCACTATTTTCATCTCAAGTAGAATTTTTGTGATACGTCCATGGCATCTTTTCATTGAAGAATCAGTCCAAGAGATCTACCAATCTTAGTATCACTCTAGTTGATACTTGCTGGTACAGGTCTGTAATTTGTATCGTTTACATATTGAATAGCATACTGTGTTCTTGTATGTAGATTAGAGTGTATAAGAACTGAAATGTTCCTGTTACTAAGTACCAGAATCTTATGAGCTATTTTCAAACACAAGTTTGAAATGCAGCATTGATACATACCTCCGCTTCCTACTGTAACTATTGCTGATGATGATAAGATGGATTACTATATATATATATATATCATCAGGAATAGTTAAGTAGGAGGTGGAGGAGGTAATTGAATCGGATCTTCAACAGAGAGTCTTACAACTGAGTTTACTCAGCTTTTTCGATTAATTAGAAGGTTGTGTCTCGTGACATACTGTAACTAAAGGGAGAAAATATGGATCGGTTATTGAGTCATTACATTGTACCGAAGGGAGTTGCGTAACAATGTAATGACTCGGTAAACCGATCCATATTTGCTTCTTGTTCCAATTCCAAGAAGCAGGAAATTACTGACAACTTATATATCAGCTGAAGATGAAGAAGATTTTAGGTAGAGCTAGAGAACTTGGCAGGAGAAGTATGTATATTAAGCTACCTACTGACTGCATTTATGCTTCAAAAGCTTTTTTTAGTTCAAGAAATCATTCTTTGGCATCTAATCCCTAGGAGTATTAGACGAAAACTTCATCTTTATTGTTCTAACTTGTTTTTGTTCAATTGGCGGAACATAGGGATTGACTCGGAAGAATTCCTGTTTGAATCTGAGGAAACATTATACGAAACTTTGATGTTGTTGGACAGATGAAATTTTTTCTATGGAGAGGGGGAAGTCAAGGTATACAACGAACTACAAGCGCAGCTTGAATTCGTGAACCTCTAGCAAGCTTGATTGGAATAAGAAAAAAGCTTGCCATAGTGGGGTTTTACGTGGTATTATTGAAGTAAAACTCAACCTTAAAATGTTTTAAATTTAGTACTGTTTACAGCTCGGAAAGTATACTCTTCTGAGACCTTTGCTGTAATTGTTTTTCCGAGATAAACTCTCCTGTCAACCTCAGGCAATCCTGGTTTGCCAGACAGGCTGATCTTCTAGCTCATCCAGATTGCTCGTCCAATAAGGGATTGCTTGGATCGGCCTATCACCTGGAAAACTTGTACATCTAAAAATTGGATCCGCCTATCTTGGGCAACTCATCAACAATTCCACCACCACCCAAACCAAAAAGACAAAAACTACCCGGCAACTTCAACACCTGCATCCACCGACAACCACAAAACATCAACCGCGTTAAGGTTGATCGTTCCGTTGAAAAATCAACGACTGGAATAACATCACTTGTTGTGGGATTCTGGGGTGACCGCCGTTAATTCATCTGAAGGAAGAGAAGAAAATTTGGTGTGGAATGAGTTTTGGTTTGCTTAACATTCTCTTAAATAGTCATCATTTATTTAAAACGGGTCATTAGTTGCTAAACATTCATTTATCTGTTGAAATGTACATGTTAAGGGACCATGATCTAATTCCTGATTGATGTGCTAGCAATCGAATAAATATGCACAAAAATGTAATAGGGATTGTACTGGCTTAATTCTAAGCATAATCTGATGTTCCCAGTCATATATGCATGATAATTAAAGGAGCGTCTCATTGATTGGTTGGGTTGACAGCGAAGCCTTGCCTTCCAATCTCTATTGCCAACCAAGATATTAATGCCTTGTCACATGCAGCCTGTTGGATACTGGCGTGTTTATAGGACACGGTAACTCCAAAACCGTGTATGCCTATATCCTAAGATAGGTCGGTTGAGAGATTGAGATGAACTCAAACTTGTTGGGTCGGTGGAGATGATGTTGGGTAAACCAAAATCAGTCGGCAAGAGTTGTGAGAACTCTTGGATTGTTTACTTCTTCCAAAAGTCTAAGAACTTTGTAGACAAGTTATGGAACCCTAATCCCTACCTATGTGTATATAAATAGTCTAGTAGAGAACCTAGAAACGTACACACAAAAATTCTTCTTTGTCTCTTAGGGTTTGTATGTTTTCTCCCAAACGATAATATATAAATCTCTTATTTTCCCGAGGATTCAACCTGGTTAAATTCTTGTCTCTTTTCCTTTCTAGTTTGTGTTCTTTGCATTATTTAGAGTACCATTGTGTAGATGTGCAAATCGCTTCCGTAGGGTTTTAGCGCAACAATTGGAATCAAGAGCTCGGGTTACGTTCTTGGAATTTTGGGTATTCGTAATATTGCAGCGGGGGTATTTTTTCTGAAGTTATTTGAGGTAATTCTGATATCAAAGTTTAGTTTTTTTATCTATATTGGGTTGTTTGTGAACAATGGTTGATCCGAAAAAACCAGTTGATCTGAATGATCCGTTAGGGGAACATTCGGAGTCCACAAGTAAAGATAAAGAAACAAAAGAATAAATACTGCATTCTCATAGATCACAACTGAAGGTTGAAAAGTTCACCGGAACCAATAACTCTGGTTTATGGAGAACAAACGTAATGGATGCTCTTGTTCATCTTGACCTAGAAGAAGCTTTAGAAGGTCAGCCAGTGGAGATGTCTGAAAAGCAGTGGAATAAAATGAATAAATTATGTCTGGGTTCGATTCGAGGGTGTTTAGCAACGTCAGTAATAGTTAACTATCAGCACGAGACTTCAGCTAAGGATCTCTGAGAAAAGCTAGAGAAGGAGTACCTTGTGAAGAACGTGGCTAATAGGATACATCTTAAGAGACATTTGTATCGCTATAACATGAAGAAAGGTGCAACTCTAACAGAGCACCGGGATTCATATAATAAACTTCTTGTTGAGTTAGTTAACTATGATGAGAAGATCAACGACGAGGAACAAGATTTGTGTCTGATAAACTCTCTTCCTGAAAGGTATGAACCCGTGATTAAGGATTTAATGCACGGCAGGGATAAGATGACATACTCTGAGGTCACTACAACATTGCGTAGTGAGGAGTTCAGGAAGATGGACCGTGAAGAATTGTCAAGTGAAGCTAACAGTGACTTGCTTCTTGCAAGAGGTCGTTCAACATACAGGAAAAAGAAGAATGGTGATCGTCGAAAAGTGAAAGCGCGTTCAAAGTCAAGAGCGCGTCTGCAGAAGGATGAATGTGCATGGTGTCATGACTTTGGCCATTGGGCTAAGGATTGTACCAAGCGTAAGGATAGAGAAAGGGATAACACCGAGGTGAACATTGCTAAGTCAAGTGAATTCCGATGAAGCTTCATATTTTCTCGCTGACTGTGATACCATCGACTTTTATCGTAACTTATGATAAGTGGGAATTAGATTCTGGTGCTACTTATCATATTTGTCTTCATCGGGACTGGTTCTCAAACATTGAAGAGTTTGATGGAGAAGTGTGTATGGGGAATAATCACACCTGCAGGGTGATTGGGATTGGTAGTATTTGAATCAAGATGCATGATGTTATGGTTCGGGAGCTAAAGGAAGTAAGGTTCGTACCTGCTGGGAAGAAGAATCTGATTTCGCTCGGAACTTTGGAAGCTAAGGGCTACAAGTTAGTCGTTGAAAATGGCATTCTAAAGGTAATCTCTGGATCGTTGGTAATCATGAAGGTCACAAGGCATCATAACTTGTACTACTTAACTGGGAGTACAATAATAGGAGATGTGTCAATTTCTGAACACATCGAGACTACAGCGATGGAGACCACGAAGTTATGGTATATGCAACTTGCACATCCAGGTGATAAGTCATTACACTCTTTAATTCGTCAAGATTTATTGAAAGGTGATATTGCCTGCAAATTAGAGTTTTGTGAACATTGTGTGAAAAACAAGAAGACAAGAACAAGCTTTAGTACAGCAATCCACAACACTAGTGGAGTTCTTGATTATGTTCACTCAGATGTTTGGGGTCCCTCCAAGAATGCATCATTGGGAGGGAAACATTGGTTCGTGTCTTTCATTGATGACTATTCTAGGCGCGTATGGGTGTACACCATGAGGCATAAGGATGAAGTCCTAGAAGTCTTTGTGAGGTGGAAAAAGGCAACTGAGACTCAAACTGGCAGAAAGATCAAGGTACTACGTTCGGAAAATGGTGGAGAGTACAAAAGTGATCCATTCTTGCAAGTATGTCAGGATGAGGGAATACAGAGGCACTTCACAGTTAAGAAGACACCACAACAAAATGGGATAGATGAACGCATGAATCGTACTTTGCTGGAGAAGGTACGATGTATGTTATCTAATCCTAGATTAGGTAAAGCGTTTTGGGCTGAGGCAGTTACATATGCGTGCTTCCTCATTAATAGGTTTCCATCAGCTGCATTAGAAGGTAAAACTCCGATGGAGAAGTGGTATGGTAAACCAACTTATGACTATGACTCAGTTCATATCTTTGGTTGCCCTGCTTGGTATCATGTTAGTGAAAACAAGCTTGATAGCCATGCTGTTAAAGGGATTTTTATGGGTGTGAAGAAAGGAGTTAAATGATTCAAAATTTGGAATTCGGTAGAGAAGAAGATGGTCATGAATAGAGAAGTTACATTTGATGAAGCGTCTATGGTAAAGTCTTGGGGTTCTCAGCAGGTGGAGAGCCGAAGCACCAGTACTAGTGAGCCTTTGCAGCGGGTGGTGATGTAGTTTTTTAAATGATAAGTAAAGTTCGTTCAACTCGGACTTGTGTAGATTCAATTTCAGACTTAAAAATAAAAACAAATAAAGTATATTCACATAATTGTCACGATAACGAGAGACACTAAGACTTCGGATTCCACCATTAATCACATTCAATTGGTTCATATAATGACTCATAACAATTCTAGCTCTTTTATGGACTCTATTTATTTTCCAAGATAGATTTCTAAAATATTAGATGTAAATCACAAGCATGGTATATCAAAATCTCTTACGTCTAAGCATACACCATCAAACGAAATCACAACTAATTAGTGAAAATCATAAATCAATTGAATCAAGTGCAAAAGTCAAAAAGAATCTAATATAGTTACCAAACAATTGTGAATAAGGCTTCCTCCGTCATCCCAGTGTTGGGGTTTAGCTCCTCATGTCGAAAACACACCAGAAAGATATAAACATGGCTCACAAGGTGTTTTTATTGAAAAATAATATAGTGCAGCGAGTTTGTAACATAGATAATTGTTACAAATCCCACTGTTACAGAGACACCCTAGCAGAAGTGTTGCGAACTCAAACTTAATTGTTACAAAACTGTTACAAAGGTATTGGATTTGAAAGATTGTGTAACGGTTTCTGCGACTTTCTTTTTCTGCGGTTTGCACTGTCCTTCTTCTTCTTCCCTGGAACAGCAGCAAGCTTCTCTGCAACTTCACCTGCACCTACCCAATCACTTCCGTTCGGTCCCCCAACTCCCGATCACCCTATGGGACTCTACCACGGGCTATTTATATCCAACAACAATCCAAAATATCCCTAAAACATCTTCCAAATCTCTCTCTGCCTTTCACCGGAAGTCGCGGCTTCTTTCCTTTTTCGTTTTTCTTTTTAACGCGTAATAACAGAGTGTGACATGTTCAATCCTCTCCATAGATAGATTACAATCTCGATAGGAATATATCTTATCTTATTCTCACGTACTTTCCTTTATTTTTGCTCAACCCAAACAAACCCGATAAACCTATGCCCTGTTTTGTTGTCGCGAAAATCAACTGCCAAACTTTGTCACACAGACTCGAGCTCTTATTGCTCCTCCTCAGACTCACCACCTGCTGCAATAGCAGTACCCCGAAGCAATCAAACTACGGAAAATATCCGAGTATATCTCTTCCTAAAATATCCAAACAATCCCGTGAATATCTTCACCTTCCCTGCTTCGATAAAACTTCCCTTATAAATAAAACAGGGTCATATCAATCAGTACATGGCAACAAATCCAATTAAATCTCTCCAGTTCTTCCCAAATATAAATCCGAGAAGCCTATCTCCTTGTTTCACTCGAATCGAAATATTTCCCTTTTTTTATACGTAAATAAATCGTTACCATCCCTGTTCAATTGCACCAAGCCCATGAGGATCCATATCTGTGAACAAGTCCAACAGAATCGCACCCAAATTATTGCCAGAAAGTTACGCAGTTGTAACTCATTCTCCCGCCAAAACTTCATTTTCAAACAAGGAAGATAGGATGCCCCCCAACCAGAGTAGGGGTGCACATAGCCATGGGGTGTAAATAATATATCTGGGGTACAAATAGCAGTGATGTTCCCCTTAGTAATTGAAGTACCCCTTATCCAAACTGAGAGTCTTAATAGTAGGTGTCCTCCGAGGCGCCTTTATCAACTTTTCGAGCCGATTTCTCCGAAAATGTTTATTGCCCAAAAATACCTACAAAGACATAAAACACCATAATAAGTACAAAATCGAGTACTAACAATATATACAATTGAGATCAAAATAGACACATAAATGTGTCTATCAAATACCCCTAAACTTATTATTTGCTAGTCCTCGAGCAAATCAATATACAAAATAAAATCCTAATTCACTGTCGCAGACATCGTCGGTTGCATTTAGCGTATGCAACAAGCCTTTAAACCCCTAGGTGGCCCTAGTGGCCGAGTTATAGTCTCGAGAGGGCTTACCAGAGATATACCCACAAAACCTTTACTCCAGACCCTGTCTATCTACGCAAAACCTCGGAAGGCACTAAAGAATCTCCTTGGTTGGCATACTTATTGAATACAGGAGGAAATACCCTGATGCGAAATTCCAATTGTTGTACACGAGTTTGCATTCAAGCATACTAAAATTCATATAAAGTGACAGAGCTCTACTCAGATAGTCACACTATGGACATCAATATCCGGAGTCAAACTAATCACATGGATAGATCAAGAGGATGGATATAGAGAAAAACATAGATGGTTTTGATGTTTACTAGGTGAACGGTGTTTCTCATATCTGTCTGAAGGCCTCCGCCAAAATGAACCTATCCTAATGGACTGAGATACTAGTCTGACTAATATCAACACACTGGCATATACAAGGGAACCAGTGGTCGATAATCCTAACTCTATGTCAACTCAGCTGGCATATACAAGGGTACCAGTGGTCGACTTTATTGAATTTATTCCGGTTGGTCTGGTGGTCTGGTCTCAATTTTTTTTTCTTCAAATTTTTTTTTCTTCAAATTTTTTTTTTTGAATCTCAATCACTCTAATTCACCCTAGCATTGGTAACAACTTGAATAGTGAGCCCCACCTAATCACTTAGAGAAACATAGTTTAAAAACAAAACAAAATAAAAATAGAAGTGAAAAGGACTCAACGAGATATGGTGAAACTATCATGTTATTTATAACACCTGAGCTCCGTGCTTTTATGAATAGACTCTTTAGATGTTGCCATCTAATCAGATTGGTTCCTCAACTCCTACAACCAACATGCTTCCATCCACTTAGATTAGTTAGTGCCACCCTTAGTAAACATAAATTTCTAGGCTCTGGAGTTTATTTATACTGCAACTAAAAAGTTTCTCCCATACCCCCAAACTTAAATCTAACATTATCCTCAATGTTCTAAAGATAAAATTAAAAGCATGAACAAGGAGAAACTGTTACCATATGAAGCAAAAGAGTTAAGGAAAAATATTACCGTGTTGCATGAAATTGGGTTACCTCCCAAGAAGTGCTAAGTTTAACGTCTTCATCCAGACATAAGAAAGGATTAATCACCTCGTATCATAAAGTAATAGCCGAAGTATCTGTGGGTCATCAAAACCAAATAGAGCTATCACAAGTAAAAGGAATCTGCAACATTCCAAGAAAATCAAATAAAGCACACCCTTGTCTAGTTTCTTGTTCAAGACAACTACATCTAGTTGTGGTTCAGGTTCTATAACTGAGTCTAGATAAAATATTTTCATGGGTTGCGTTTCCTCATAAGTTAGATCCGAATGTTCAAGCTTAAGAGTCTGGAAAAACTCAACTAAAAACTTAGTAACACACAATAATAACCTGAATAATTGAGGATCCTCTAAGTCAATTAGATTTGACTCACACAATCGACCACAATGAAACTGGCGGTCAATCTTAAACAAATGTGTCGACCCTAATCTCCTAAAGTAATTAGGTTTAGTCTCAAAACTTAATAATTGACACATATGAAACTTATACGTTCCCACAATTGGTCGAAAAATATTTGGTGGGAAAACAAAGTCAATCTGGATATCATAGCCTGGGTAAACCACATCAACTAGAGGATGGGTTTCTAACAAATGAACTTCCTTATGGGAATCACTAGGTTCAGGAAAACGTGTATGAAGATAATCTTGTAAAATGGTTGAGGCCCATATGTCAATTCCCAAGTGAGGGACCTTTCTAATAGTTAAAGCACATGGAGAATGATAATCACCCCCAAACTTAGAGTTTTCAGTGTCTCTAGAAAGACTAGTCACAACTTCCCTAATTTCAAGGTCATTAAATTCCTGAAAATGGTCAATTGATTCTTCTAAGTATGGTTCATCCTCACTCATCTCTACGAGTTCACTTTCTTTGTCTAAGACTAATGTTTCTAAATCGCTAGACTCTAAAACAATATTCTCAGAAAAAACTCGTTCCTCTAAACCATTATTAGCTTCGTAATTAAAAGGAAATACTACATCGTCTAAAACGGGAGTATCTCTAGTCAAATCCTCGTCCTTTTGAATAGGTGAATAATTATTAAAATTATTTGGATTTGAACTAGAAATAATATTATTATTAAGCTCAATTGGAGTAACAAATTCCTGATCGCTATGCCTACTTATTTCAAATTCTTCTTCAACACTATCCTCATCATAATCATCATTATAATAACATGAAAATGGTTGAACCTCATCTAAACAAGTAGTGTTACCAATTTTATCCTCGTCATCTTGATTATGAAAATTACTATCCTCAGTTTCAAGGGTATTATTGGAAACACTGTATTGGAAATTAAAATTATTTCGAGCAATTCTTTCGTTCGTCTCAGCTATCAGCTTGAAGGATCCTTGTATAGAAATTTCTCTTTCGTCATAAACTAAGTTATTCATCTCAGCTAACTTACGTGTCGCCTCCTCTAATTTCCTGAGGGACTCTTCTAAAGGAGAAATATAAGAATTTTGTTCGTATGACCGGTGCGTGTGTGGATAGTAATTGGGATCATCAAGGTATGAGCCATAACCTTGAAAAGGTTGATGTTCCCAACCACTATTCACACTATGGTCAAAGTAGTAACGTCCATTTTGAAACTCAGTCGGATATTCGTTGTATTGGCTATTGTAATACCAGTTCGACATTCTATTGCAGGGTGTGAGTTGTCACACAAAATAAAACCCACTGACAGGGGATTCGTGGGTGTATAGAGTCTTACCTCCCGTACCATACGGGCGATGAACCGTTGAAGTCGACTCAGGCCACCGACTCCGATGTCAGTGTACGAATCCAAGGGGCCGAGACAGTATCGTAACTGTCGTCCTTCCCTGCAAACAGTTTATATTTAATTTTAACCCTTCCATAGGGTTTTAAAAAAAATAATGTCCAGTCCAAAAATAAAGTCCAAAAAGTGTCCAAAAATAAAAAGAAAAATTACAAAAACTAAAACCCTATTTACAGTTTCTAAAAATAAAACAAAATAACTATATACAAAATATTCTTCTTCACTCCTTTTGGATTCCTCTATTCTTTCCTTCTTTGGCGATGCTTCCTTTTATAACACTTTTTCTTTCCTTGTAGCTTCGATCGAAATCTGAAAAGAATCAAAAAATACCAAAGGCGTAAAAGAGAACAAAAATTCTAAAAGAAATAAAATAAATCTAAAACCTAACACAAATCCGCGTCGGCGGCGCCAAAAATTGATGTAGTTTTTTAAATGGTAAGTAAAGTTCGTTCAACTCGGACTTGTGTAGACTCAATTTCAGACTTAAAAATAAAAACAAATAAAGTATATTCACAGAATTGTCACGATAACGAGAGACACTAAGACTTCGAATTCCAGCATTAATCACATTCAATTGGTTCATATAATGACTCACAACAATTCTAGCTCTTTTATGGACTCTATTTATTTTCCAAGGTAAATTTCTAATATATTAGATGTAAATCACAAACATGGTATATCAAAATCTCTTACGTCTAAGCATACACCATCAAACAAAATCACAACTAATTAGTGAAAATCATAAATCAATTGAATCAAGTGCAAAAGTCAAAAAGAATCTAATATAATTACCAAACAATTGTGAATAAGGCTTCCTCCGTCATCCTAGTGTTGGGGTTTAGCTCCTCATGTCGAAAACACACCAGAAAGATATAAACATGGCTCACAAGGTGTTTTTATTGAAAAATAATATAGTGCAGCGAGTTTGTAACAGAGATAATTGTTACAAATCCCACTGTTACAGAGAAACCCTAGCAGAAGTGTTGCGAACTCAAACTTAATTGTTACAAAATTGTTACAAAGGTATTGGATTTGAAAGATTGGGTAACGGTTTCTGCGACTTTCTTTTTCTGCGATTTGCACTGTCCTTCTTCTTCCCTGGAACAATCCAAAATATCCCTAAAACATCTTCCAAATCTCTCTCTGCCTTTCACCGGAAGTCGCGGCTTCTTTCCTTTTTCATTTCTCTTTTTAACGCGTAATAACAGAGTGTGACATGTTCAATCCTCTCCATAGATAGATTACAATCTCTATAGGAAGATATCTTATCTTATTCTCACGTACTTTCCTTTATTTTTGCTCAACCCAAACAAACCCGATAAACCTATGCCATGTTTTGTTGTCGCGAAAATCAACTGCCAAACTTTGTCACACAGACTCGAGCTCTTATTGCTCCTCCTCAGACTCACCACCGGCTGCAACAGCAGTACCCCGAAGCAATCAAACTACGGAAAATATCCGAGTATATCTCTTCTTAAAATATCCAAACAATCCTGTGAATATCTTCACCTTCCCTGCTTCGGTAAAACTTCCCTTATAAATAAAACAGGGTCATATCAATCAGTACATGGCAACAAATCCAATTAAATCTCTCCAGTTCTTCCCAAATATAAATCCGAGAAGCCTATCTCCCTGTTTCACTCGAATCGAAATATTTCCTTTTTTTTATATGTAAATAAATCGTTACCATTCCTGTTCTATTGCACCAAGCCCATGACGATCCATATCTGTGAACAAGTCCAACAGAATCGCACCCAAATTATTGCCAGAAAGTTACGCAGCTGTAACTCATTCTCCCGCCAAAACTTCATTTTCAAACAAGGAATATAGGATGCCTCCCAACCAGAGTAGGGTGCACATAGCCATGGGGTGTAAATAATATATCTGGGGTACAAATAACAGTGAGGTGCCCCTTAGTAATTGAAGTACCCCTTATCCAAACTGAGATTACGAATAGTAGGTGTCCTCCGGGGCGCCTTTATCAACTTTTCGAGCCGATTTCTCCAAAAATGTTTACTGCCCAAAAATACCTACAAAGACATAAAACACCATAATAAGTAAAAAATCGAGAACTAACAATATATACAATTAAGATCAAAAGAGACACATAAATATGTCTATCAGGTGGATATTGATGCAACTCCACTAATTCCAGCTAAGTCTGTATCTGTTACGACTACTTCCGAAGGCGTGACGTCTACAAGGGAGGTAACTACTGAAGTTCAAATGATAGTGATGATGTTTATGAAGAGGAACATGAAGCAGTGGAAGATACAGAAAATACGGTCACTGAGACCATAGCAACCAGCAAACCGAGAAGATCAATCAGGAAACCTGGTTGGATGAATGATTTTATAGCTTATGCATTACCAGTTATTGAAGAAGGCATTCCTAATACCTATTTTGAAGTTATACACAGTGTAGAGCATCAAGAATGGGAAGCTGCTATGCAGGATGAGATGGAGTCTCTTTGCAAGAATGGCACGTGGATTCTTACGAAGCTTTCGAACGGTAAGAAGGCAATTGGGTGCAAATGGGTATATGCTAAGAAAGAAGGATCTCATGTGAATCAAGTACGCTACAAGGCAAGGTTAGTTGCGAAAGGTTATGCCCAAAAGGAAGGGATTGACTACAATGAGGTGTTCTCTCCAGTTGTGAAACACACATCAATCAGAATTTTGTTGGCCTTGGTAGCACAATATGATTTAGACCTAGTTCAACTAGATTTCAAGACGGCTTTCTTACATGGTGATCTATAAGAAGAGATCTATATGACTCAGCCGAGTGGGTTCAAAGTTGCTTGAAAAGAAGATTGTGTATGCAAGCTGAAGAAATCGTTGTATGGGCTGAAACAGTCTCCAAGACAGTGGTACAAGCGATTTGATCAGTTTATGATTGGCCATACATACACAAGAAGTCAATATGACCATTGTGTATACTTCAAGAAGCTACGTGATGGGTCTTTCATATATTTGCTCTTGTATGTCGATGTTATGATGATAGCATTGAATAACAAGAAAGAGATTGAGAATCTGAAGCAGAAATTATCAACTGAGTTCGAGATGAAAGATTTGGGAGAAGATAAGAAGATTCTTGACATGGAGATTCAACGTGACAGAGAGAAGGGTAAAGTTTGTTTGTCTCAAAAGGCATACTTGAAGAAAGTGTTACAGAAATTTGGTATCTGCGAAGGAACTAAATCTGTAAGTAATCCCCTTGGTCCTCATTTTAAGTTGAGCTCTAATATGTCTCCTACTACTGAAGAAGAGCGTGAGTATATGGACCAAGTCCCATATGGTAGTGTTGTTGGTAGCTTGATGTATGCGATGGTATGTACAAGGCCGGATATTTCACATGCAGTAAGTATGATCAGCCGTTATATGCATAATCCTGGTAAAGGACATTGGAAAGATGTGAAATGGATTTTGAGGTATCTTTATGGTACTGTTGATGTTGGCTTGGAGTTTGTGAAGGAATATGGGAACAATCAGCTGTGTGTTGGTTATGTGGATTCTGACTATGCTGGTAATTTGGACAAGAGACGTTCAACTACAGGGTATGTATTTACCATGGACGGAGCACCGGTTAGTTGGAGATCGATTTTGAAGTCTACGGTGGCTCTCTCAACTACTGAAGCGGAGTATATGGCAGTGACAGAGGCATTTAAGGAGGCTATATGGTTACAGGGTTTGCTGGATGACTTGGGTGTTGTGCATGAACAACTTCCTGTGCATTGTGATAGTCTTAGTGCAATTTACTTGGATAAGAATCAAGTGCATCATGCCAGAACCAAACATATAGATGTTTGATTTCACTTTGTTAGAGAAATTCTGGAAGAAGAAGACATTCTACTTGTGAAGATAGATACCAAAGACAATCCAGTTGATATGTTAACGAAAGTAGTATCTGGTGTCAAGTTTCGTAATTTCTCGAAATTGATCCACATTCTTCCGGTTTGGTGATACCCTTTGGGGTAGAGGTTCTTAGGAACCTGGTGGAGGCCTTCTAGTAAGGCCATTAAGTGAACTACGGTCGGTTTGATTCCTTGCAGAGGATACGTAGGCAGCCTATGGCGCAATCGACGTTAGAAGACGAAGGAGATTTCGTGTATTGATCGTCTCATGCATGAATGCATGATCCGAGGTGGAGAATTGTTGGATACTGGCGTGTTTATAGGACACGGTAACTCCAAAACCGTGAATGCCTATATCCTAAAATAGGTCGGTGGAAAGGTTGAGATAAACTCAAACTTGTTGGGTCGGTGGAGATGATTTTAGGTAAACCAAAATCAGTCGGCAAGAGTTATGAGAACTGTTGGATTGTTTACTTCTTCCAAAAGTCTAAGAACTTTGTAGACAAGTTATTAACCCTAATCCCTACCTATGTGTATATAAATAGCCTAGTAGAGAACCTAGAAAAGTACACCAAAAATAAGAACCTCGGATCATGCATTTATGCATGATACAATCAACTTGTTATCCCTCCATCTTCTAAAAATCCAACCTACCGATGATTGTAAAAATCTCCAAATCTGACCATCTCAACAACTATCATCATATGATCATCCGTTATTCATCATATTGAGAAACACCTTACTCCTTTATGTTCACAACTCCACATTGATTGGCATCATTCTAGGTGTATTAAATGCCAATTCAATTAGACCGTACGAAGTTAGTTACAGTGATTATGCGTCCTTGAGCCTTTGCACCTTCGAACTTGTTCCATACTACGAACACAACTCCGTATTGACTGGCCTTGCTCCACCTGAGTTAATGTTCCGCTACTCCGAGCCATTAACTCCAAGTTACGCAACACATCTTTTAGGGATAACATCCATAACTAATCGATCATCAAACGAACTACCACATTAGCCTCCAAGCGTCTGCCTAAGTGTTACCTTAGAATAACCATAGTCTTCATATTCGTCTCTAAACTCCAGCTAAGCCAATTGCTTCTTCAAACAACTGATCAGGCGCATGCTCCTTTCTACGAGCATGTCCTCCAAAGCGAGTTAACGAGAAACTTTGCGCCAGTTTGTAATAAACCAACCTCCATGATAGCTTCCAAGAAACTAACCATCTTGTATGTACCAAAGCATACTGAGCATAACTCTAATTGCGCACCAAATACAACCAATCCACGGATCATTGCCACTGCGTGCCAATATCGAGCTCATCGGTATGAATCTTACTTTACCGAGCCTATCTTCGAATGGATCATGATTCTTTGACCATATTTCCTCAATTGAGTTTTACTCCTTCAAAAAGCTCATCATATCTTCTACCAATGCATACATACCAAAAACGTGCTCAACTTCACAAAGTCTTCGATAGCTGACACACCAATCTTCTACACCACTTCAGCAACCTCAACGGGCTTTGACATAATTGTCAATCTAGTCTTTTACCAATTTCTTAAGCAAGCATGTAGTTTCGACTTCATGACAGTCAAACCACAACACAATCGGACTCGGATAGAACTGTGACCATCGTCGAAGAATTCAATGTCACCCTCATAAAAATGCATACTGTCACACATTATCTCTTGTGCATATCCCTTTTCCAATCTTGCTCCAAGAATTCAATGTCACCCTCATTCACATATAAAGACCCAATCACGCCCCAGCCATAATCTGAAACCTTTGGTAACTTATTCAAGCTCCAAGTAATTCAAGACGCTGTTGTATTTATTTACTCATGCTATCTAGAGAAAATAACTTGACGGAAACTATATCGTTGCTGAACCAAATTTCTCAATAGAAATATCTACCTTCATCTCTACAGGCTTTCTCACTATTGAAATTAAATTCAATAACTGTAGCAGTCAAGAAAACCCCCAAATATTACCATTGCTATAATGTAGCTCTATCCAACAGAAAGTCTCACACCGATCATCAGGAAATCAAATAGCCAATGGATAATAAAGGTTGACGAAAAAACACGCCGAAATTGCAGCCCTACTCAAATTCATGCATCGCGCTTTCTCCTTGTAGTATGTGCTAGCTTCCATAGCCACACCACTATACACATTGTAGTATTATATCTTTATTCTTTAAACTCTTGAAGTGTCCAAGCGATACCTTTTTAATTCCTCACAATGGGTCTTTACCAAAATAGGAACATATCGCAACACAAATAGACCAACCTGTTTCTTCAAACGATCTTGCACTTCAACCAACTCCGACCGAATTCAAATGGTGTACAACCAAAAATAACTCTTCGACTGAACATCATCGACAAGAATCAAAAGATCACAAACTATCTAGCTTCTCCATCGGAAACAGTACGAGAGAAATGATGAGCACGAAAGTGCGACACATTTTCACCCATAAATACATTAGATGGGACTCATTTTATCACTAATAAACTTGTTTGTAGGTGTTTTTGTGAAATAAGCTCTTATGGAGAAAGTTGCTCGAAAAGTGGTTTTTGTACCCGGAGGACGCGTGTTATTCGGACTCTCATCGCTGGTTAAGGGGCACCTCAATTACTAAGGGGTAACCCTATTACTATTCACACCCCAAGAATTGATAAATATACCCCAAATTGCTAAAGGGACGCTGGATCTGGATAAGGGGCAGTCATATTCTTCGTTTGAATTTTGAATTTTGGCGGGAAAATGGCTGCAAAATTAGGGTTGAAGATTTGAAGGCGTTAGGAAGAGACTAAAGCGCTGAAATCAAATGGGTTTGTTCCTAGGGC
Source organism: Papaver somniferum (assembly GCF_003573695.1). Taxonomy (NCBI): domain Eukaryota; kingdom Viridiplantae; phylum Streptophyta; class Magnoliopsida; order Ranunculales; family Papaveraceae; genus Papaver; species Papaver somniferum. Next base: position 195,154,824 of record NC_039362.1, on the reverse strand, counting down.
CTAAATAGAGTTGGTAATGTGCTTTTTTTCAGTTACATTTGGTTGGATAATCAACGATTGATGGAAATAGCAAGAACAGTTTTGGCGGGAAAATATGGCAGTGAAGAACATAATTTAGGGTTTGATTTTTGGGCATTCTAGGGAGAGATTCAATCGCTGATTTCTTTGTGATAGCTTTATTAGACCCAAATAGGGTTGGTAAGGGCTTTGGATTGGATTAACCTGGTCTATATCGTCGGAGAGAAGAAAACAGGGAAGGCTTAAAAACCCGAAAGTTTCTGTGAAGGATTGTGGGGAGTTTGAGAGAGACTAAACCTCAGATTTGGATTGAAACTAGTTTGTTTCTACTAAACAGGGATGGTATGGTCGATAGTTTCAATCAGTTTGGGATGGATATCGAACTTGAAGATAAAACAGGAAAAACGGTGTGTCACCTGCGATATTCCCTGTATAGATTTTGTGAAGATTTTGGAGAAGCTCGGTGGAGATTTAATCTCTGAAATCAGTTTAAAATATCCTGTTTGAATAAAACAGGACTGGTATATGAGTTGGAATCGAGAAAAGTGGGATGGTTACGTGGATTGGTGAAAACAGAGCATGAGAGTTTCATGGGGTTATGTTAAGAAGATTACGTGAATATGCCATGCTTGCACGAGTTTTACTCTGCACCTTGGAGTTGTATTCAGCGTGTAAGGAGTGTGCTGAGTTGTATAAGACGTGTGAGAAGAGAAGAAAGAAGAAGAATGGAAATAAAATATCCTAACCATGCAGCAAAGTGAAGAAAGAATATATGGAGTTACTACAAAGATTTTCTCGACCTGTGGAGTACAAATAGAGTGGTTGGGAGCAGAGAAAGGCCATCGAGAGTTTGGGGCAGAGACTGAGTGTAAAATAGGAGGTTGTAGAGTGAATCATCACCTGCAGGAAGAATAAGCCACGAAGAAAATAAGACCGCAAACTGCAGTCGTTATTTCTAGTGTCTTATTTTTCCAACATCCTAGCGTCTTAAATGTTGTAACAGTCCATTGTAACAAGTAGCTTCAGTTTGCAACAAATATTGTAACAGTGATTTCTGTAACGCATATACAGCGTTGCAGATTCATTGTTTTATTAATAAAAACACCATTTGAGCTATAAATCATATTTTTTGAGTGTGTTTTTATCATGAGAAGCTAGACCCCAACACGGGGTCGACGGAGGAAGCCGAATTTCATACCTGGGTGAATTTGTTTTATTTTCTATTTGACTTTTGCACTTAATTAAAATAGAATTATGATTTGAAAAAATTAGTTATTATTTTATTATATGGGTCATGCTTGCTTAGATGTTTGATGTCCCATGCTTACGATTTATAACTAATGTTTGGAGAATCTACCTTGGCAAGAATAAGAGTCGATGTTGTTTTATTTGTCGTTCGATAATTGTCTGAGAATGAATAATTGAACCTATTGATATGAGTTTGGCCGAATCCTAGACCCAATAACTCTCTATTTTATTCCTTTAAAATTAATCTTAACAAGTCTAAGAGTTCGAATCCTATTTACTAAAAATACAACGACAATCAAAAATCTGAACCGTTTTCTAAATCCAAGCTTTAAAATACGCGAACCCAAGCTTTAAAATTTGGAATAGAACGAGACCGATAAGGTAACGAGCTTAATAGTAAAGTCATTCGAAAAATATTGGTTACTCTTTTAAGCATACTTCGAAGTTCATGATGGTTTCTGTGAGTTGACTGCGCCGCCTTGTAATACCAGTGAGGCCTTGGGTATCAAAGATCCACCGAGCTTCCTTTGCCTCTATTTAACTTACTTTGACTCGGATTGATTCCATAGGGGTTTGCTTAAATTTTAACGAATTCCCTTTCGAAAGATTAGAAGCTGGTCTAGAAACAATCTAAGTGGAGCCATCATGCTTTTTGTTTGCTAGAAATCTTTAGGTTTGTTTTGGTGGAGTCAGCCTGCTGTTGCTTAGAACCTCCCTTCCTTAGGATTTTTATTTTTAATTTTTTGTAGTGTATGCGAAAATCGCTCGAGTCCCTTAGTGAGCGTGCTTGGAAAAGAGATACTTTTGGCCATTTGATTAGTGACGAGCCTAGAAGTTTTTCTTTTGTAAACGGGGAGCTCGAAGACTCTTCTTTTGAGAGCCCTGTGTTTGGAAACTTCAGTTTTGAGAACTTAAGTCTTAGTGAGGAATTAACCCCTAGGATTTTTACTGTGCCAAAAATGACAACTTTGAAGGAGTACATGTACCCAACAAGGACCAACCGACTATAGTATATTAAATTTCCAGCCTCTACGGCTACTTATGAGTTGAATCCTGGTATTCTTCAGATGATCCCTATATTCTTAGGAAAAGATGATGAAAACCCTTACTTTCACATTAGGGACTTTGAAGAAATTTGTGGAACAATTAAGATTAAGGACCTTACTGATGAAGTCTTGAAACTTAAGATGTTCCCCTTTTCCTTGAGAGATAAAGCCAAGACCAGGCTTAACAACCTACCATCTGAATCTATAGAAACATGGCAGGAACTTATTGATGTTTTCTATTTGAAATTATACCCTAAGCATAAAACTTCAACTGTTAGGCAGAAAATTAGTTCCAGTAAGCAACAAGAGGGGGAATCTCTTTATAGGTTTTTAGAGAGATTCAATGATCTCCTATCCGAATGTCCTCACCATGGGTTTGAGAAAATGAAACTAGTAGAGGTTATTTATAATGGTTTAGACTATTCGACCAAAGCCATGGTCGAGTCTATGTGTGCTGGTGAGTTCACTAGTAAAAATGTCGATGATGCTTTTACCTTCTTAGGAGTTATTGCTGAAAAATCCCAACAGTGGGAACCTTGTGTTCAACCCCCTAAGAAACTCTTGGTCAATAGAAGTAGCACAAATATGGTAGATTCAAGATTTGGGTCAGATGCTAAGTTTGCGGCTTTGTCTAGAAGGTTAGAAGCTTTGGAATTGAATCAGTCTAAACATAGGTCTCTTGTTGAACCTGATGATAAGATTAGAGCCTTTAAAGTCTCTAGTTGTGGAGTAGAACCTAATAGCTCGTTTTGGGAAGGTCAGGTTAGTGAAGAGCAAGCCCATGATGTTTATAATAATGCTAGGTTTGAAAACCGTCAGAAGTTTGACCCATACTCAGAGACCTACAACTATGGTTGGAGAAGCCATCCTAATTTTTCTTGGTCTAAGGGACAGAATCAAGGTCATTCTAGTAATTTTCAACCTCCCCAGGTTTTGGTCATACTCAGGACCCTTCAGGTCAAACTCAGTTTCAGAACACATTTGAGAAAAGGATCTCGACCTTAGAAGAAACTCTTACTATGTTACCAAAGAACCATGATATGTTATCAGCCAACCACCTTAGCTTTCAACAAGAAACCATGCACACTCTAGCTAAATTAGAACTTCAAGTCGGCCAAATAGATAAGTATATAAGTAAGAGAGAAGATGGAAAGTTACCTAGTCATACTGATCCTAACCCAAAGGAGAGAAGTTGTAAAATCATGTGAATTCAGTTACAACCCTTAGGAGCGGTAAAACGACAGACAATAAGGTATCCATACCTAGTGGACATACTGTAGTTCCACCTTCTACTTCACAAGAGGAGGATCCCGTAGATGAGGAAACTGAAACAATATCTAAGGAGTCCAAAGAAATTCCTGATAGGACTACCTTTGTGCCTAGAGCCCCATATCCACAGTTGTTAGCCCCAACAAAGAAGGAGTCGATTTCAACGAGATAATGGAAACATTTAAGCAGGTGAACATAAACATTCCGTTATTAGAATCAATTAGGCAGATGCCTGCTTATGCCAAGTTCCTTAAAGATCTTTGTACACGAAAGCGTAAGCTTAATATCCATAAGAAAGCCTTTTTAGCTGGTCAAGTAAGTTCTATTCTTCTGAACCAAATACCCCCTAAGTATAAGGACCCTGGACGCCCCACCATATCTTGTGCGATTGGTAATCACATGGTCGATAAGGCATTACTTGGCTTAGGAGCCAGTGTTAACTTACTTCCGTATCATGTTTACACCCAGCTAGGTCTTGGTAAGTTGAAACCGACCAAAATGACACTTCAATTAGCTGATAGGTCTGTCAAAGTGCCTCGTGGTGTCATAGAATATGTTCTTATTGAGGTCGATAGGTTTATATACCCAGTGGATTTTGTTGTTCTAGATACCCAGCCTGTTCAGGACCCAAGTGCTCAAATCCCGGTGATTTTAGGTCGCCCATTCTTAGCCTCATCTAATGCTGTCATCAACTGTAGAACCGGACTTATGAACATATCTTTTGGTAATATGACTACTGAGCTAAATGTCTTTGATGTGATTAAGTCTTCTGAAATAGATGATTTAGAAGTGGTGAACATGATTAGCACTTTAGGTAAAGATCCGTTGGCCTGCAGTGTGTTTGATAATCCTTTATTTGAGGAACCCTTTAGTGATTCGGGGGAGATGAGCATGACGAACACCTTAGTTGATGAGCCTATGCTAGAGATTTTCTTTGATAATCCATTATACGAAGATGTTGTTCGTTTAGATGACCAGTCCCCAAAAGAAGTTAGTCATTTTGTTGACTTTATGGACCCTAGAATCCATCCGATAGATTTTGGTCCATTTGAGGATAGTGTTCACCCTAAGTTTAGGGGGTAATGATGATTCTTGTGATCTTCAAGTATCCCTAATTGAAGTCCCTAACTTGGGACTCGAGCTTTATGCCTCTAAGGTATTACTTGAGTTTCTTCAAACTCTGCTATCCGATCCTCCCGATATTATCCATGAGGAAATCCATTTCTTAGAAACATGTCATCCGGTTGAACCTATTTTCCTAGACATTCATATAGAGCCCAAAGAGACACCCCAGATAAATCTAGTTGCCTTGAGAAAATCCCTAGATCAAGTTATTCTTTGTCTGCTTATTTTTCTAATCCGAGATGGTAGTCTTTCCTTTGTGTCTGCTCTATTTGGCTCTGAGGACCCACAACTATTTCGGCTATTGGTATATGACTTTGGAAGGTCACAATCCTTTTTGAGGTATTTGATGTCTAGGTAAAGACTTTAAATTTAGCATTTTCTGGGAGGCACCTACACTCATGCTTACGGTAATATCCTTCCTTATTTCTTTCCCCTCAAGTGGTAACAGTTTCTCCTTGTTCATGTTTTTATTTTTATCTTTAGAACATTTAGGAAAATGTTATATTTAAGTTTTGGGGTAAGGGAGAAACTTCTAGCGTCACATAGTATCCAGTTAGCTAAGTTTACATACTGTTTCTCTCCGAAAAGATAGAAATTGGAATTGCTAGGGATAACACTCTATTGAGACATTAGAAAAAAAGACATTGAGATCTTTGAAATTCAGGAGAGAACTTGTTCCTTTTAGAGGGTAATCATGATGGACCTAACCATACATGATGGAAAGGCAATTAGGTCAGAAGGAAATGCCAGAAAGACAAAGCAACCTCACAATGTAGTCTTAGTTACTGGATTACGACTCTGTCTCAGTAGGAACTTATCATCATCAACAAGCGGAGCGACATTAAAATCTATGAAGAAAGTTGAAGACGTTTAAGGTTTAGAAGCAACAACAGAAAATAATAAATCAAAAATCAATGTTGAAGACTTAGTTACAAGAAGTTATAAGAGCAAATGATATAAATTGTTGAAGTTCATGATACCAAGACATCATAAGTTGCGAAGACCTAAGTTCTAAAGTCCTTCTCTCATGGCCATTTAAATTTTTGTCTTGTTATTTTTGTGTTGAAAAAAAATAAAAAAAATCATCATTACGTTTTATTCAATAAGGCCATAGGGAAGTAGAAATCTTTAATTCATCACACGTAATTAGTCCAGCTGTGTAGCAGATATACCTCTCATCTTTATCTCTCTCCTAATCTTATCCAGCTGTAAATCAGCGGACGCATCTTACAATGTTTATCTAGCTGTGTAGCGGATATCTCTTTATCTAGCAGTGTTGCTGTGTCTCCCTTTTCTTTAGTCAGCTTTAGAGCTGGAACCTTTAATTTCTATGGCATTCTAGTTACTTGGCGATAGGTTGAGAATACGTATGTCCTCATAGCTCTTTGGATACTTGTGACCAATTAGAAGTCTTGGTTTTTTGGGTACACCTCTGGTAAACCCTCCCGACATTAACTCGGTTTTATTTTTTATTAGTTTTGCTCGAGGACTAGCAAATAATAAGTTTGGGGGTATTTGATAGACGCATTTTTGTGTCTAATTTGTCCTCAATGTTTCGTATTGTTGGTACTCGATTTTGTACTAATTTTGGCGTTTTGTGTGTTTGTAGGTATTTTTGGGCAATAAATATTTTTGGAAAATTCGGCTCGAAAAGTTGCTAAAGGCACCCGGAGGACGCATGTTATTCGGACTCTAAGTTTTGGATAAGGGGCACCTTAATTTATAAGGGGTACCTTCGTTACTGTTCACATCCCAGTGCTATCGGCACATCTATTCTGGATAGGGGGCGTCCTTCTTCTTCACCTAGTTTTGGCGGGAAAATGGAGTTTGTAGCTGCGTAACTTTCAGGGCAAGATTGCACGTGAATTTTGCCGAGTTTCTCTCGGTTTTGACTTGGAATGACACTGTTTTACTAAAACAGGAAAGGTATAAGAATTAGTGTCGGAAGAAAAAAAAAAGAAAGAAAGAAAACAGAGCACGAGATATACTCGGGATTCTGTTGGATGAGTTTTACTTGTTTGGAGCGTGTAGAAATCTTCCTGGAACGAGTTAGAGTCGATCTTGTACGAGAACATAGCATGTCGGGTGTGTGTCTACATCAACAAACACTTGAAGAAGGAATAAAATCTTCGCAGAGAAGGAAATTATACCGTGGAGAATAAAAACAATAATGGAGAAGATACGGGAATTAAACTCGATTTATGTTGATCCTGTGAGTATATATAGGGTGTTGGGGACTCATATAAGGGGGATGGCGTGATTGGGTAGAGTTTAGAGCATAACAGAGACGATTTCAGAGCTGCGAAATATTTTTTCTGCTGCTGCAATAGAGGAAGAACACGAAGAACATTGGACTCCAGAAGACAGTCTTATTTCTTACCGCAACAACGACACCTCTGGAGTAGATGTAAAGGAACAGTGACATTGGCAGTTATTATCTATCGTTCTTTGTAACAACTCGGTTTGTAACAATTATAAATGTTACAAATCCGTTTTTAATTATTTTTCTCCATTTCATCATTTGTACACCTCTTTTGAGCAATAAAAATGAATTTTGAGCGTGTTTCCAACATGATGAGCTAAAACCAATCCTTGGGGCGATGGAGGAAGCTGTTGTTTCGGTAAAAGTGATACATCTTTATTTTAATTAATTATAACAACTCTACTATGATTTTGCATTGAACTCAAAATTGATTATATGATTTTTATTAGTTAGGTGTATTTTCTCTTGATAGAATATGTTTGCTTTAGTGTTTTGATATTCTATGCTTGATCTCTCGGATTGCTCCATGAACCTCACTACGATCCAGGATAAGAAAAAGAGAAAGAGAACCACACGGATGCAAGCCATGAACAAAAGCAACAAGAAGTAAAGTACTCACATATTTAACGTGGTTCAACAATATACACGATGTGTGAATATTGTCTACATCCACCAAACGGCTACGACCTCTTTCTTTATTATAGAACCACCAATCGAGAATTACACAAAAGTTGAATAATCAATTAATCGATTCACCACAATGTGACCAAACACAAGAACTCTCACAAATGCCCTATAAATCCAAAGTAGTGTCTTCACCCATACGAGATAATGTTTACCATATTATCAATCACAACAAGACGATCTGCTCTACACCCTGACATAGATTACCATGGACGCCTTCAGCTCAACACCAATAATCTAATCCAGCACCATCAAGATGATCTTCTCCTTAAGAAGATGTCTTACCAGCATCTCCATACAAATACTCCATAACAACATATCTTCCAACATCGATAAGTACTCCATAAACACAGTAATGATGTAATTCCACCATTAATGGTCTCTCATATCCACCCCAAGAGGTGGGATGAATTCCTCACATCTCTAATGAGAATTTTCCTTGAGAATTCCATAGCTAAAACTCATAGCCTAGACCTCCTTTTATAGTAGTCATATACTTAACCTACAACTTTAGGGTTTCCTAACTTAGCTATTAAGTTCCTAGACTTTAGGAATAAGTAATCCCTTGAGAGTTATCTCAAACTCTTGTTACCGGCTAGAGTTGGTCATCCGATTAGTTTTCCACCGACTAAGCAACTATGTTTTAGCTTATCTAAAACTCTAACTTGACCGACCTTAAATTGGTATGAGCTTTATTAAACTCAAAATCCTAATGGACCGGATGTTTCCAGAATTCTCCACCACAACTAATATCACATCTCATCCAACGATCATTATTTTGCAATTTAATTGTCAAAACAGTGTCAGAAAACAAATAATTTTTCGGAAGTCATATTTCTACGAGATTTGTCACCTCCATATTGGTGTTTTATCAAATGCAGATCATACTCGCAGATAATTCATGGATCCAGCCATATGTTGCCAACCAATCTGGATAATGATTGGATATTGCACGACAATGAAGAAAAGGTCGCAAAGGAATGTAAAAGGAGAACTTGGAAAAATGGGAGAATATAAACTGGGGAAACAAACGTCCATAAGACGGATTGTTGAGAAGCCTTAGGTAACAAATAATGAAATATTACTCTTTTACGAAAATCTCTACCGCTCAAAAATGTTTACTTTTGATACATGTGCCTCCCCCGTTTGACATAGCGAAATTAAAGGACTTCTTCTAAGCACACCACATGTGCCATATTATTAAACTTCTGTAAGATAAATAAATATGAAGACTATTATTGGGGCGTCACATTCCATTAGAAGGGCGTCACCTAATAAGATAAAAATGGGTCACCCATAAGTAATATTAAAAACCTTTTATCTCAAATAATTTTGTAATGACCAAACAATCCTTATGTAGTTAATTTTAATTTAATTAGATAATAATTAAATTAAGAAGATGAATTTTGTTAGATGGTAGAGAGTGTTTAACACGAAGTGATGATGAATCTCCACCAATTGAAGAAATAAATCAACAAAGTGAAGAACCAATGGATGAAAATCAACATGTACACCTCTAAACTATCTCCCATGGGTTCAATTTCGCCCAAAACTAGCTTAAGTACGTAAAAATTTTCAGATTTTTAGATTTTCATGGCAAATTACGTCTTGGTTGGGCTTCGTTTCCAACCGTAATTCAACTTTACGCCCGGGTTTGGAAGAACTCCAAACCATAACTGGTTTCCAATAAGACAAAAATTGAATTACGTCTGGGTTCCCTAACCCAACCGTAAATATGTTTTCCATGGGTATTTATTACCCGTTTTACGTCTAGGTTAGATTTTTGGATTTCCAACCGTAATCTAAAACGTCTGGTTTAGATTTTCTTCAAAAACCCAGACGTAGATAATTACGTCCAGAAAAAATAAGCCAGGAACCTAGACTTACACAATTACGTCGGGAAAATCAATTCACAAAACCTAGACGTAATCCAATATGAGCGAAACTCTCAAAAGATACAGGAACAATTACGTCTAGGTTAGCCTATAAGATAAACCTAGACGTAAATTCAATTCTACGGTTGGAACTAAGGGAACTCGAACGTAAACCAACATGCAAACTATTTATACGATTGGAATTTATCCAACTTGGACGTAAGTTCTTCATTAATCAATATTACGGTTGGCGAAGCTAGGCGTAGCACTAACAGTGGAGGAGAGGAAGACAAGAAAGATGAAGGAAGGAAGATGAGCAATTTTTTTTTTAGGATTAGATTAGAAAAGATTAAATCTTTATGTTTTTATTTTAGTTAAAGAGTATTCTAGACATTTTGTACCTAAGTGAAGGATATCCCATAACCATTTTTTTAGACACTAAGAATCTAAGTGAAACCTCTTTAAAGAAGTGTGACGTCCCAATAATAGCCTTCATAAATATTATTATTGACCTGATTTTGAAAAACACACCCAAATTAGCCCAGCCAAGTTCTAAGATAAAATAAGTCAGAGCACCAAGGAAGCAATGTTGCATTGGAATATAGAAAAGATGCTTTCTGTATACCTATTTCAAGATAAGCACGTAAAGTAGATGCTATAGAATTCCAAATTTGAAATGCTTAAAACAAATTTAGTCGATATATATATCTTCATACGTGTTAAATTGTAACAAATCAACATGACATTAGAATTTCTAAAGACTTCATGCATCCTCGAAATCAAAGGTATGAATGCTATTTCTTCAAATCGATGAAGTGATCCTTTTTGGTATGCTTCACCACGAAAGCGGTTAATACCTAAATCACGTAGTTGGAACACGGATATTAGACACACACAATAACAAAACAACAACTGCAAGCCATCCCCACGGTTCATTATTCTCATTACATGATGATTAAATCATGTCTGGAGTAAATTCACATCAGTAAAACTTCAACCTTATACCCAGAGAAAAGTTCATTCAAAATCTAAACTTTTCTTGTACATGATACAGAAGCATGCATGAGATGAAGCACAGTCGCATAGAGCTCATATATTGATAAGAAGATATATAAAAAAATCATAGATCAGAAAAACTGAGAAAATTGGAAACATGTACTTCAACATGTGTCCAAAAAACTGTTTAGGCAAACCTTAATTGCTTGTTGTTGACATTATTGTGGAAAATTAATAAAATATCACCCGAGAAACCTAGATTATTAGAATGGTCGTCACAGCCAGCAAAACGACGAAATAATGTTGGAAAAAATTGGGTTTCACAAAGGATGAATGAATCAGAGAAGAAAGTGTTGCACTCCAAAACTTTCAAGGCTTGTATAAATTTCTTTTAGACAAATATTTCTACCCTCCCAATAACAATTGGCGATTACAACAGGTATGCGAAATATTGCCTTCAGGATACAATGAAAGCCCTGCAACGAAAACTGAATTCAAGGTTTGTACCCCTTGATTCAATCAAGAACACACAAAGAGATTTCTGATTTCTGATGATGCTTTTTGAAACAGAGAAAACAGATTGATTTTTTCTTATATCTTAAACGAAACTGGGAGAAGCTATTTATAAAGGGTTTTGCACCTGTTGGGAATAGGTTTTTATTCGCCAACAGGTTTCTATTCACGAAACGTCAGGTTCCTTCATCAACAGACATCAATGGTGTCTTTTGGATTCGAAATTTTCGAACAGGCTTTTATCGGCCAAATAAAACCATCAATGGTGTCTTTTGGTCGACCACAGCCTGGGGGGCGATGCCCCCCAGGACCCCCCTTTGGTTAGGCGTTGAAAATATTCCAACAAATAAGAGTACCTTCTTAACATGGACAGGGGTGAAAACATTACCTCAAATAATTAATTACTGCACTCTCACTTGCATCGCAAAGACCTCAACGGAACTTTTGGCTACGCAACAATAACAACAAAATTTGAAACTGCTTGAATCAACAAAACTTTTTGCTACGTAACAGTAACAACAAAATTTGATACTTCTTAAAATATGTACAATGCACAATATCAGTTTGAGCTGCACTACAACCCAGGTCCTTGATGATCAAGGAGACCCTTTGGGTTGCAACTTGGATCTGAAGATATTTATCCCTACTGACAGGTTTTTGCTTTCAGAGTATACATGAAAGCCATCCAGCAAATACTCCTAGTAGGACAGCCATTGAGATTAGTTTATACCTTATCCAACAACCACGCTTTTCTTTGAGGAGGAGGGCACTTGACGTCAAACTTGATGCAGGCATCCAGCAAATACTTGGTTGTATCGCCTGATTGACCCAAGGCCAGCCATCCTTCTCCGGATCTCGTATCATTTCACTCCTTCTGCAATATTCCCAAAAGGCCGAGCGGTTAACAAGGAGACACGGCCACACGGGAGGAAGGCGTAACAAAGAAGCAAGTCACATGCGCTCCTTACTCCGTGAGATCCATTAAGAGCATCTCCAATGGCACATCATTAACTTCCTATTAACTAGGCCACATATGATTTATCCGATTTTTACTAACATCCTTAAACATCTATGATTTACATATAGATCAAATATTTACTTTTAAAATCAAGGGTTTAAAAGGTTCCCTAACCAATGTAAAGATATTTATGGTCCCGTTGGAGATGCTCTACGTCATTGTACGTAATCTGCAAAAGCCATATAGAACTCACACGTGGTGGACTCTGCTTTACAGACAAGTTATGTTCTCCGGTTCTAGTTAAGAGTCTTCAAGGTTGTTTTTCGGTGGAAGATATATTGGTGCTTTTTATGCTAATTGGGCTTGCAGAATAAAGAGAGGGCCCGCACCAAAATCTAGCCCGAATACGTAACTAATTTCCATATTTACGACATTAAAATAATCCCGTAACGGTGAAATCAGATATGGTAAATCAGTTTATAAGGGATTTTTGCCGGAAAACATATTGCCAATAGCAAAGAGTTTTTGCACAATCCTCTCTCCTAAATCCTATGCATAACCGTTTTTTCCAAAAAATTATCCAAATCTAGTTTTGGATTGAATCGGTGCTCTTACATTGAAATTCGATGAGAGATACAAGCATATCTTTGAAGACGATCAATTCCGACATGACGATGATCAAACTTTATATAAAGAAGATCAATGGCTATCAGAATGGATCGTGATTACAATGATTAGCGAAAACTACTTCTACAAAGAATTTCATCTTACTGAAGAAGAAACCTCTAAATGGTTGAAGATTAATCAAAATACCATTAATCAGATTAGTCTTTTCCGTTTTTCTTGGTTTCATGTAGATCAAAAAATTAACATTGTAAATTGGTTGTATCGGGGTATGTTTATCTACCACTTCTGTCATGTAACAATCCAAACCTTAATTTGAATGAGGTAATTTAATAAATATTTCTAGGGTTTTCCAAAGCCCCTCTTTCCATCGAAAAAAAAATAGCAAAGAGTTGGGCTTGGGTATGAGAAGTTAGCATCCATAGTTCCCTGGGGCCCTCACCGAGTTGAGTTGAGACTAACCAAGGTTCATTTGTTGCTCCCATATTGAGTACACGGTCTAGTCTAATTCTCTCAGAACCCATGGTATTTGCCATTATTTTTTTTTTCTCGATCTCTAAGGATTTTATGTTCGAAAACCAGGATCACACTAGTGAAATCCATAACCATTGATTTTATGTAGAGAATAACACCATACCATCTTTTGTTATATGCCATGACTGTATCTATCAGATCAAGTATTTAATGTCGCTTCCTAATGGCACAACTGAAATCCAGATTATTAGCAATCATAACTAAGGTACATGTCTGTTTAACCAATACCTCGGAATTCGTTGAGGTCCGATATAAGTTCTCCTCCAGAAAAGAATCGCGAATCATCTTGATTGACATCATGATATTTCCTCTCAAGACATCAATAGCATGATTTCCATTGTTTTTGAGAGAAAAAACCACGATGGAAATCAAGGATGATTTCTGTTACCATTGTCTTCCAAAGCAGCAAAACAAAACGAAGTACAGACTGGCGCACATATGATTTTAGAGGCTGAAAGGAAACCCTGGCGGTTTTACTATTTATAGTCATTCGTTCTAGGGTTTTTCTATCATAAAGTACCGTTTTAGTCCTTCTAAACGTGTTAGCGGTTGGCCAGCAGCTAGGGTCCGGTCCGGTACCGTACGATTAAGTACCGAGTCACTAGTTAGTAACTTGTGTTTGTTGTTCGGTCAACTCGATCCCGAAACCAGCTGCTAGATTTTTGACTCGGCAGTTAGCATCAAACTCGGTCGCCCAGACTCACCAAGAATCAACACTCAAGAAGAATATGTAACGATAAATTGTCACTTGGTCAGATTGATAAGATAGAATATTTATGCCATTGCCACCATTTTAAGTCAAGACTTCAAAACGAAATGCCTACTGGTTTGACACCTCTTGGGCTTTCTGGTTTAACAACTTCAAAACCTCAAAACAAAGTGCACTTCTACGAGTTCGTTCTTAGTTCTGTACTTGAATTCGCTCGAGTTGTGTTTATCTAAGGATGTAATAGATAAATTGTCACTTTAACAGATTAATACAACTACAAAATGAGAATATGTATGTAACCATTTTAAGTCAAAACTTCAAAACAAAGTGCACTTGTACGAGTTCGTAGTTCTTTACTTGGTTTAACAAATTATTGAGGATTGTCCTGATTTATGAAAGATAAGCTTCGACAAGTCAAATCATAGTTACATTAGAGGAAAGGACGCACATGAAGACAATCCAGAGCAGGTTCTACAAGTTTAAAACTCTTGGTCTTTAAAGTGTTGTTCGCAAATGCCAGGTCGTAGCGGCCGCCAAACAAGCTCTGCCTCATCTTCGTCTAAATTATGTCCAGTACTGGCTAATCAGATGTAATAGGAAGCATTAACAGTTTTTCCATCTTTTGGTACTTCAAAGACAGCTCTGTCAAAAGGTTAGTAGAGAGAGTTTCAATAAACCAATCATAAGTGGTACAAATATACAAAAACAATAAGAAGCAATGTTGGAATTTTGAGTTAAAATTATTTATGAGAGTGAAAATTGTTTTCAAGAATTAACCTCAAAGAGATGTGTTTGGATTATGTCTTTTCACCACAAGACACCTAGTCATAAATAGGTGTTATGGAGAGTCAACATTGGCCATGGAAAGTCACCTATTGGTAAAAAGACACCTTGTAGAGTCACTATACTCTATATAAACCCATCTCTTGTTTTAGTTTTATATGAGTTTTTCACTAGTTTTTGAGAAGTAGAAAACAAGTTTCAAAGTCAAGAGTCAGAGTCATTTAAGAGCACAGTAATTGTCAACATTCGCGGACCTAATAGTATTGTAATGCTACTTACTATAAGGCGTGATAGTTGTATCTTGGAAGGTGACATCCGTAGAACCGTGAGCACCATATGCGGGGATGAATTGTCTTTAAGTAAAGAGGAGTACCTCGCCTCAATCAACCAATCCGATAATTTTTTCTAACTCTCTTCTTGTTAGTATTTTGTTTATAGCATGAATCTGATTTCCGAGAAACCGAAACTGCATGTATTTTCCAACAAGCAAGAACAATTTATGAAGAGGGAGGCACATCATGGCAGCATGGCTTAAGATAATTAATATGACAACCAAATTTTTGGTGGCCTGCTATTATAGCAAATGGCTCTTCCTAGCACAATCAATCAAGAATTGAGATAGAAATGAAATCAAAGTAAAATCAAGCACACACAATACAAGGATTTATAGTGGTTCGATCAAGATGATTTACATCCACTCGCGAAGACAACGAAACGATTCCACTATGATTAATCAAGTTTACAAGGTATTTTCCTTAATCCCCTCTCAAAAACCCTAGCCCCCTTTTGGTGCCTCTCTTTCTCTCTATTACATGAGTTTCTCTTACCAACAAAAGGAAATAAGTTTTCCTTTTATTCTCCTGATGCGCTAGTTTTGGTGCAACAAAAGTTTATCACCTGGGCTCTAAAAGAATTAAGCCCAAACAAGACTAACACTTGTATTCAAGGCACAAATACAAGAAATCTCCACCTTGACTTGAATACCATCACCATTCATCATCATCGTCTTCGCTTAGCCCATCAAGGGCTCTCAACACTTGTTGACACCAACCAAGTCCAAGCAATGCTTGAACTTGATACTTGGATTTCCGGCTTAGTCAACATGTCTGCAGGGTTATCTGCTGTAGGAACCTTTAACATCGCTATCTTTCCTTCCTCAACTGCATCCTTGATAAAATGATACCTGACATCGATGTACTTCGTTCTCTCATGATACATCTGATTCTTGGTCAAGTGAATGGCACTTTGATTGTCACAAAACAAAACTGCACTCTCTTGCTTGAATCCCAGATCACCAATCAAACCCATCAACCATATACCTTCCTTCACCGTTGTAAGGACCCTCAAGCTCGTCGACGCTATTAGACCAGTCAACTGAAGATTTAGCCGCTAATGACTCGATCATTTAGAGACGAACGTTAATTAATAGAAACTAATATAACAACGATCTAGATATGAAACTAGTATCAGTTGTTAAAACAGGAAAAGTTATGCGAGATGGACTACTCGAACGTGTCTTTCAGATACCAGACGAAGAAGATATCATCGGAATTGTCGAAGGGAAAAATAGTCATTTCATTATCAAACCGCTGGCTTCCCGTATCAATTTCCTGGGTTCCTTAATAATTTCTGTTGGCCTTAGCACCTCCCAACGTGTCGAAGAGAATTTCATTCTCTTATTTTCTTCCTCTTTCTTTCTCTTTCTTTCTTCTTCCCTGTTATTCTTCTCCTCATCTCTGTCGATTTTTTCTTTAGTGGTTTGAGGTTGAGTCTCTCGAGTTTAGTTCGTATGAAGCTTGTAGTTGTTGAATTGAGGGTGAAAGTAATGATGTTGTTGTCGATTGGTTTTGGAAGAAGCAGAAAATTGGGGTTTGAGAATAATCGAGTTAGGGTTTCATTTGTGATTCAAAGAGGAATTAGAAGATGAAGGTGAAGGTTTAGACGATTGAATTATGTTGGGTTTATCATGAATTAGAATACAAAGTTGAAGAGTGGTTTGAATTTAATGTTAGGGTTTCCTGAGTTGGATTGGAATTCGGACTAGGTGATGGTTCAGAAGAAATTGGAGGTTGGGTTTAGTTGATTGAGGAACGAGATGAAGTTAATCAGATGCTATGGAGTTGTTCTGAGGAAGAATTGGAGAATTAAGGATTTCAATTTAAAATAACAATTTCTTAGTTAATTAAATTTTAGATCGCGTCTTCTGTGATGTGTGTGTGTTTAGTCTTCGTTGTTTATGTGCGTTTATTTTCTATGTTATTGTTGAGACTGGAAATATAATTGGATTGTTAAGATAAATTAGAGACCTAGAATTCCTGGTGTTGGGTTGTTTGTGTGTTGTGACTCCAAGTGTTTGGAGGTTTCTTTATTAATGGACTGTAGTTGCTAATGGTGTTGTGCTTGGAACTGGAATTGCTGAAGTGATAAAGAAGATGATGCAGATAGATGTGTAATCTGTGAAGTTGAGAAACTAAAGTTGTAAGTGGGTTTACAGGGGATGAAGAAGTTTTAGATGGTAGGTTTCAAAGCTTACAGTTCAGTGAGTTGTGTTTTTGACTTAAAGTTGTAAAGGGGGTTTGGTTTTGATTCAGTTGATCATGTGGTGTGGATTATGTTGGGATGGTGTAAGTATGGATTTGGTTAATTGTGAAATTTAATCACAAAGATGAAGGGATTAGGAGTTTAGTGTGGCCTGAGGTAGTTTGGGGTTGTTCTTGGTAAATTAGAGTTAGGATTTGTGACAAGAATTAGATCTAGAGATGGAAATATAGTGATTGAATTGAATCAATGAAGAGATGTTTAAACTGTGCGTTTTGTTAATAGAATTAAGAATGCTTTTTGGTTTAAGCCTTAACAGATGTGTTGTGTGTTGTTTTTTTTGTTGCAAAATGTTTGTGCATCTTGTCTTGTGGCATGAGCTAATGGCTCAGGCCTTGTGTTTTAGCCTAACCAATTAATAGTCTAGTCTAACTCGCCTGAGTCAGTTTATCTGCCTGAATCAGTCTTCTGACTGAGTTGACCCTATAACCAGACTTGACCCGCTTTGACTCAGTGACTTAACTCGTTTGCCTGACCTTGGACCAATTGAATTTCCTTGACCTTTGACTACGGACTTGACTTATGTTGACTGTTAATTGACCTTTTGACTGTTATTGACCGTTAGTTGACTCTGGTGGACTGGATCTTAATTTAATGGACTTGGGCTTAAGTTTGGTTTTCTTATTTTGATGTATTGGACCCTTAAGGTCTGTATTAATCTTTAGTTCCTTCTATAAAGTTGTAGATACTCTTTAGACTTATCAAATGGACTATAGATTATACCTAATTGAATTGGTAAATCTTTGTTATGCTAAAGATAGATAATAAAATGATGTAGAACCATAAATGTGCTTAATTAGAACCATTAGATAGTTCACATAACGTATAACTAGAGAATTGTATGAGATTATGTTATGAGTCTTGTGTGAGCCTTTTTGGCTATCCTTTAGAGTGCTTGTGTACTTAATAGTTAATCTGTATCAACAATGATCGATTCAAATGATGAACCAATGGATTATGGATCTCAAGGTATGCGAGCCTTGTAATCAAAAGAGGTGGTAATCGATAACGAAATCTCTTGTACTCATTATTGTTTTACAAATCTATATCTTATGAAATGCATGCATATCTTTGTTACTATATGATTTGTGTATGCATGTATTATTTATGTGTAATACAAACTAGTTTTCTTTTACATTTTGGGATGAAATTGGATCTTTAGAAACAACTAATATCCGTGTTTTGGGAGTACTATATTTATTCTCAAAAAGTGATTCTTTTCCATTGACTAGAAAAGTGGTTACAATCTTTACTTATTGTTAGCATGAAAGGGAGAAGGTTTTCTTTTGATTGGTGTGTGACGTGGTTGCTCAAAAGGTGTATCTATATTTATGCGCTAAAGGAGTGAAAATTGCTGCCACTAATAAACTAATAGGTGTGTGACACGTCACTGAATATTATTTTCCCTATTTCTGTACGTGCAACGCATGTCTCATACATGGATGTTTACTGTTCTTTTAAATTACTTTCAAAAGCTATTATATTATGTTTTGGTATTTGAAGAGAATGATGTTGAGAATCTTATATATGATAGTTTAACTTGTCTTGCGAGAGGTATAGAGTTGTCCATGATTAAGTTCTTCTGTCGGATATAATATTGTCACCATTGGATCTTTTTAGATACTTGATATGTAGAGTGCACGTAGAATGAGGTACTGGTAAGGTACTTATCATTTATGACTTCGAGGCTGGAAACCTCACGGTGCTTTAATGATCATTGAAGAATCCGCAACAGTCATGCCTTGTTACTCCGAAGGAAGACGTCGCTCAACTATTATTTCTATTGTGAATGTTTGCCGAATGATTGGTTGGTAGAACTTTATAAATCAGTACAACTATTATTTTAATATTCTTTATCTGTTTTTCGCGTTTTATCGGCTTTCAGTAAAACCTGCATTGTATTTAAATCATTCTATTGATTACTTGAAAGTTAGTTATTATTTCTACTGGGAACCCTTCGGGATGATGTGCTCATGCAATTCCCACTTTCAGTTCCAGAGACAGATCAAGATGCGCACATGGCGATTAAAGCTTCGAGGAATTGTTTTCGTTAGTTGGTTAGCTTCCGCTATGTTTATTTTTGTGTTTATATATTTTATTTGTAAAACAACTCATTATTAAATATGCATCACTTGAGAGGAGTTCTTGTATTTATTCAGAGAGGGTTTAGATTAGGGTTAATATTTGTTTAGAACTTCTTTCTTAATGTTTAAATAGATGTATTCGATCGTTAGTGCCTCAGTTTTTATCCAATCTCTTGGATTAGTCAGCTGCTAGCTTAGGGGGCGCTACGACTGCTTACGCAGCTGCCATGTACTCTGCGTCAGTTGTAGACAATGCAACTGTGATTTGCAAAACCGACCTCCAACCGATAGTACTACCACACAATATAAAAGTATAACATGTCAATGACCTTCTTCTATCAAAATCACCTGCATAATCAGAATCAACATAACCCATAACATTTGTTGAATCACCATAGTTTTTATCAAACACTAAACCAACATCTGTACTGCCCTTTAGCTACCTTAAAATCCACTTTACAGCTTGCCAATGAGCCTTCCCGAAATTTCCCATGTATCTACTTACCACACTCACATCTTGTGCGATATTCGGCCTTGCACAAACCATAGCTTACATGATGCTACCAACTGCGCTTGCATATGGAAATCGAGACATGTACTCTGCCTCATCTGCAGTTTGAGGTGATTGCCTTCTAGAGAATCTAAAATGAGCTGTCAAAGGAGTACTTACTGGTTTCACATTTTTCATGCCAAACCGCTCAACACTTTCTCGATGTAAGCCTTTTGCGACAAATACAACTTCCCTTCAGCTCGGTTTCTATGAATCTCCATGTCCAATATCTTCTTTGCTACACCCAAATCCTTCATCTCAAACTCACTACTCAACTGCGCCTTCAGCCTTTGTATTTCTGACATGTCTTTGCAAGCAATCAACATATCATCAACATATAAAAGCAAATACACAAATGAACCGTCTTGGAGTTTCATGTGATATACACAACTATCATACTTACTCTTATCATATTCATTTGCTAACATAAACGTATCAAAACGTTTATTCCAATACCTTGGAGATTGCTTCAAACCATACAAATATTTCTTCAACAAACATACATGGTCTTCTTTGCCAGGAACTTCAAACCCTTTTGGTTGTTGCATATAAATACGCTCTTCCAAATCAACATGAAGGAAAGTTGTCTTAACTTCTAGTTGTTCCAATTCTAGATCATTCAAAGCAACTATAGCAAGCAATGTTCTAATAGAACTATGTTTAACAACATGAGAAAATACCTCATTGTAGTCAATGCCTTCTCTTTGTGTAAACCCCTTTGCCACACGCCTTGCCTTGTACCTTGTTTCTTCACCATCTGAAGTACCTTGTTTCTTCTTGAAACCCCATTTGCTTCCAACAATATTCTATCCGTTAGGTCTTGCAACTATCTCCCAAGGGCCATTCTTGTCATTTTGCTGATTCTTCACCACCGATTGCTTCTTCATAGGTTCTTGGCTCATACCTATCAATGCTCTCACCCATTTCAAGTCCATACGCAACTAAATCAGCATGGCCATATCTCTAAGGTGTCTGACTTGCCTGCTCTCTCTCTGTCTCTTACAAGGTTGTACTGATGATCTTGTGCTTCATCTTCCTAGGCAGACTCTTGCACAATATCTTGATCATCATCATCAGAAACAACAGTCTCATTAATTATTTCCTTGAACTTGCATCTCAAGTTCCACCTGGTCACCAATCTCCACCTTATCACTAACACCCTCTTCAGCTCTTCCATCTAGATCTTCATTCTTTTGCTTCAACATCGATTGCTCATCAAATTTCACATCTCTACTAATAAGAAACTGTTTGATCTCTCTTCCAGACACCATAACCTGTAGCCTTTCACACCCTTTGCATACCCAAGAAATATACACTTATTTTCTCTCGTCTCTAGCTTCCTCTCATTCACATGAGCATAGGATGGACATCCAAAAATCTTAAAGTATTCATAGTTAGCATGTGAACGTGTCCAAACTTCATTTGGAGTCTTACTCTCAATGGAAGTCGATGTAGATCTATTCACTAAATAAGCTGATGTGTTTGATGCTTATGCCCAAAAATCCCTTGATAACCCTACATTGGAGAGCATGCACCGTTACTTCTCCATTATGGTTCTGTTAATCCTTTCTGCAACACCATTTTGCTGTGGTGTCTTTCTGACTGTGCGTTGTCTCACAATCCCTTGCTCCTTGCAGAACTCATCGAACTCATCCTCATAAAATTCCAAACCATTGCCTGTCCTCAAGCACTTTATCTGCCTATCAGTTTTCTTCTCAACCGTAATCTTCATTGCTTGAACTTGACAAAAGTTTCATCTTTGTGCTTAAGTATGAATACCCATACTTTTCTTCAGATATCATCAATGAATGTCGACATATATCTACCACCACCAACCCTAGTAGGACCCCAAAGATCAGAATGAATGTAATCGAAAATACTTGGTGTTATGAATAAATGTACTAAACTTGACTCTACATTGCTTTCCAAATACACAATGTTCACATAAATCAAGCTTACCTGTTTTATGACCATAAAGCAATCCCTGGTTACTCAAAACACCCAACCACCTTTCACTCATATTCCCTAACCGCATATGCCACAAATTGGTAGTATCATCCTTAGAACTTGAAGAACATACAGCTGCATCACCTGTCACGGTAGTACCTTGCAGCGTATAAAGACCATTAATTCTCTCTCCCTTCTTAATTGTAAGACTTCCCCTTGAGACACGAATAACTCCACCTTCACCTTGATACTTGCAGCCATTTGAATCAAGTTTACCCAAAGAAATTAGATTTCTTCTCAAGTCCGGAACATGCCTAACCTTAGTTAAAGTCCTCACAATGCCGTCATACATCTTAATTTGAATTGTACCCACACCCACCACTTTACAAGTAATATTGTTTCTCATAAGAACTTTACCACCTTCTCTAGCTTAATAAATAGTAAACCACTCCCTATGAGGGAACATGTGAAAAGTACACCCCGAATCAAGAATCCACCCGCTCTCCGAGCTTTCGGTATAAACCTTGAGAACCGTTCCATCATCCCTTTCTATTTCAACATTTGCTGCAGTGCCTTGGTTAGTATTCTTCTCAACATTCTTCCTTTTTGGACAATCCTTCTTGAAATGCCCTTGTTCTTTGCAAAAATAGCAATAGAATTTACCGGATTTAGATTTAGACCTTGACTTTGATCTACTTCTATCTAAACCACCCTTTTGGTTTCCTCTTCCTCTTACAAACAACCCATCTCCCGAATTATCTTTACCATCAGTACCCGTCTTCTTTAACTCCTTAGAGTTCAAAGCCGCTTTAACGTCTTCCAGGGAAATTGTGGGTTTTCCATACATTACGATATCAACAAAATTATCATAAGATGGTGGTAAGGAACAAAGCAAACCCAATGCTTGGTCTTCATCTTCAATTTTGACATCAATATTTGCCAAAGACAATTTTATTATAATCATCAATATAATCTATAATAGATATTCTTTCATGCATTTTAAGAGTATGTTATTTCTTCTTAAGATATAAACGATTAGTTACGGATTTAGTCATATACCTCTTTTCCAACTTGTTCCATAGCCTATCCGGTGTCGTTTCCGTCGCAACTTCTCCCAAAACCTCGTTGCTCAAACACAACAAAATTAGTCCATGTGCTTTCTCCATTTTTTCATCCTTTTCCTCATCCTTCAATGTTTCTCCTAGACCCGTTTTACCCTTCAAATGTTGGGATATATATTTAAAAACATAGTTTTGTAATATTGTACCAAGCTTAGAGACATAGTGTGGTGGTATTATTTTGGGCTCCCACACTATAGACTTGGGTTCAAGTCTCACCCCACACATTTTACTAGGTATATTATATATATCTATATTACTTAATAAAATCGAGGAGAGCGGAGCCTTGGGGCCTTGGAGGTCTGGTGATTCAGAAACTGATTTTTTACAGGTTTTAACTGTTGATTTCCAAAATGGTTTTCTACTTAATATTCTCTAATTAACTCTATTAATTTTTGGTAATTATATTGTTACCGTTTTATGACTGTTATGGAGGATTTTCAGTGAACACTAATTACGAAATTTATTTTCATTAAAAACCGTATTGATTTCTTTTTGAGATACAAAAGAACAGTTTCTGGAAAAGATGAGACATATTGTTTTTCATCTATTTTTTGAGTTCTGAGCAAGTGAAGAAAGAGTAGTTGTTGGTTCGATTTCTCATAGTGCAGAGAAATCGAACAAGAGAGTATCAGTTGTTTTATTCCATACGGTTTTCGACAAGTTTTGACTGCTAGCACAATCAAGTGGTAGAGTCGCGAAAAACCATAAAGATAGCGACCTAGTCCGCGACTCAGTTGTTTGAGATTTATTTTTGTGAATTTTCTATATTGTTTCTAACAATTTTAAGGTGTTTGGTTTTTCTATGGAGGTTGAAAAGAAGCGCGTTGATGATACCAACAAGCCATTCAAATTTAAAGGGCTGCATTTCAGAAGATGGAAGCTGAAGATGTTCTTTTATCTCAAACTCATGAAGCTGCATATGATTGTGTCGAGTGTTCATCCTGGAACCCTGGAACCTGCTGCTGATAAGACTGTTGCTGCTGATAAGACTGTTGTTGTTGCTGCTGATGCCGATGATGGTGCTACTGTTACTGATCCACCTCCTACTGGTGGTGCCAAAGACGTTGTTTCTCAAACTCCCGAGTAGAAATAGAAGGCCATTGACAAATGGGTCGATGATGACTTTGATTGCAAAAACTACATTCTTAACGCATTATGTGATGATTTATATGAGTATTATTCAACTTTTGAAACTGATAAAGATGTGTGGGATGCATTACAGAAAAAATATGACACCGAGGAAGCTGTCTCAAAGAAGTATGTTGTGAGCCGGTATTTGAGATACCAAATAGTGGATGATAGGTCAGTTGTTCCACAGGCTCATGAACTTCAAAAAATTTACCACGAAATTGTGACCGAAGGTATGAAAACTGATGAACAATCTCAAGTTTCTGTAATGATTGACAACTTACCACCTAGATGGAAAGATTTTCGTAATACTTTGCGTCACAATACTAAAGAATTTTCTCTTGAAAGTTTGATTGTTAAGCTCAGGGTTGAGGAAGAAGCTCGGAAACAAGATAAGAAGGAAGAGATTCTCATTGTTTCTAACAATAAGACTCATCCTAGTTTGAAACCTAAGAAGAAGGACCTGAAACCTAACCCGAACCAAAAGAAAGGAGGAAGGCCTAATCAAAACAAGAACCAACACCCATCAAGAAATGGACAAAATTCCAATTCTGAGTTTTTTTTTGTACATGTAATAAACCAAACCACATGGCTAGGAATTGCAGGTTTAACAAGGAAAAGAATAACGTACAAGCTAATGTTGTGGGTGACGTTATAATTGCCATGGTCTCTGATCCAGAGTTCTACATGGTTGGTGGATCTGATGGGTGGTGGATAGACAGTGGAGCTTTGCGTCATTGTTGTTTTGATAGGTCCATGTTAAGACTTATACTGAAACCAAGGATAAAAAAGTGTTGTTGGGAGACTCTCACAACACTATGGTGAAAGGTTCTGGTACGGTAGAGTTGAAATTTAGTTCTGGGAAGACACTCATGCTGAAAGATGTCCTTCACACTCCAAAAATGAGAAAGACCCTTGTTTTCGGCTATCTTCTCAACAAGGATGGGTTGTATCAAACTATTGGGTCTGATATTTACACTATAACTAAGAATAAGAGTTTTGTATGAAAAGGTTATGCTACTGATGGAATGTTTAAGCTTAATGTTGATTATATGAATAAAATTGAATCTTCTGCTTATATGGTTTGCAATTTTAATGTTTGGCATGTTAGTCTTTGTCATGTGGGTAAAAAGTTAGTAAATAACATGAGCAAGTTAGGTGTCCTCCCTGAATTTTCTGAAAATGAATTTGAAAAATGTGAATACTGCAGTCAAGCAAAAATAACCAAAACTTCACATAAATCTGTTGTAAGAGAATCCAAACCACTAGACTTAATACATTCTGATTTGTGTGAATATGAAGGTATCCTAACTAGAAATGGAAAAAGGTAATCATGACGTTCATTGATGATTGTTCTAATTATACTTATGTTTATTTGTTGAGCCATAAAAATGAATCTATTGAAAAGTTTAAGATCTTTATTGCTGAAATTGAAAATCAATTTGGTAGAAAAATTAAGAGGTTTCGTAGTGATAGAGGCACTGAATATGATTCTGCTCCCTTTACTGAAATTTATCAAACTTATGGCATAATACATGAAAGAACTGATCCATATAATCCTCAAATGAATGGAAAAGCTGAAAAAAAGAATCGTACTCTTACTGAATTGACTGTTGTTTGTTTGCTTAGTTCTGGTGCTTCTTCTCATTGGTGGGGTGAATGTTTGTTGACTGTTTGCCATGTTTTGAATCGCATTCCCAATAATAAAACCAAAATATCCCCTTATGAAATATGGAGAGGTAGAAAACCTAATGTCTCTTATTTTAGAGTTTGGGGTTGTTTAGCTTTTGTTAGAAAACCTGATCCTAAAAGACATAAGTTAGAAAGTAGAGCTTATGAATGTGTTTTTATTGGTTATGCTCAAAACAGTAAAGCTTATAGGTTCTTTGATATTAATAATAAGGTTATTATTGAATCTATTGATGTTGATTTCTTTGAAGAGATATTTCCTTTTAAATCTAGAAATAGTGGGGGTTCAATACCAAGTACTTTACCTAGTTCTGATTCTGAACCAAGATTAGAAGAACCTAGAAGTGAAGAAACTAGGATCACTGAATTTGAACCTAGATGCAGTAAAAGAGCTAGGACTGAGACAAAAGATAAAAATCCTGAATTTGAATTTTACGCTATAGAGGAAGAACCTTCTAATTTACAAGAGGCGTTTAGTTCTGCAGAGTCTAGTTTCTGGCAAGAAGCTGTAGATAATGAATGGGATTCTCACATGTCTAATGGAACTTAGCGTATAATAGATTTACCTCCTGGTTGTAATCCTATAGGTTGTAAATGAGTTTTGAAAAGGAAACTCAAACCTGATGGAACAGTAGATAAGCACAAGGCTAGACTGGTTGCTAAAGGATTTAGGCAACGAGAGAACGTAGACTTTTTTGATACTTATTCTCCTGTTACTCGATTAACATCTATTTGTGTTTTGATTGCTGTTGCTGCTGCTCATGATCTTGTTATTCACCAAATGGATGTTAAAACTGCTTTTTTGAATGGTGACCTAGAAGAGGAAATTTACATGGATCAACCTGAAGGTTTCGTAATTACTGGACAAGAACACAAAATATGTAAGCTAGAAAAATCTCTTTATGGTTTGAAACAAGCTCCTAAACAATGGCATGAGAAATTTGATAATTTAATGATTTCAAATAACTTCAAAATAAATGAGGGTGACAAATGCATCTACTATAAATCTGAGAATGATGTGTGTGTGATTGTTTGCTTGTACGTGGATGATTTGCTGATATTTGGTTCCAATTTATCTGTTGTCAATGAAACTAAAAGCATGCTTAGTTCGAATTTTGACATGAAAGATTTGGGTGGAGCTAGTGTAATCTTGGGAATCAAAATAACTAGAACTGATAGTGGTATTTCTTTAGATCAATCTCACTACATCGAAAAAATTCTGAGGAAGTATGAATCTTTTGATTGTAAACTTGTTTGTGCTCCTTTTGATCCTAATGTGAAATTGTTTAAGAATACTGGAGAAAGTGTTAGACAATCTGAATATGCTAGTATAATTGGCAGTTTGCGTTATGCAACTAATTGTACTAGACCATACATTGCCTATGTAGTGGGAGTTTTTTGCAGGTTTACCAGTAATCCTAGTTTGGAACACTGGGATGCTATTAAGAGGGTTATGCGGTATTTGAAAAGAACCACAAACCTAGGATTACAATATCAGAGGTATCCCGCAGTCCTTGAAGGATTTAGCGATGCTAATTGGAACCCTCTTTCAGATGATTCCAAGGTCATCAGTGGATATGTTTTTACTATTGCAGGGGGCGTTGTATCTTGGAGATCAAAGAAAGAGACAATTATAGCCCAATCTACGATGGAGGCTGAATTGATTGCACTAGCAGCATCTAGTGAAGAGGAAGGATGGCGGAAGAGTCTGTTATTAGACATTCCAGTATGGGAAAAACCGATACCAACCACTTTGATCCACTGCAATAGTACCGCGGCTATCGGAGTAGTAGAGAATTGTTATAATAACAATAAGAATCGACAGATACGTCGAAAGCACGACACAATTAGATAATTTCTCACAACTGGTGTTGTTAGAGTAGATCATGTAAGGTCTGAAGGAAATATAGCTGATACTTTGACGAAAGGATTAGCAAGAGAAAAGGTATGGAATATCTCTAAAAGTATGGGACTTTTGCCCGTGAGAAGTTGAGTCATTTGTAATGGATACCCAACCTAGAAATAGGTTCAAAGGGACTATACGAAGTTACAAATGATATGATAGAGTCATGCATTCCCATAGAATGATATCTTGAAGTGGGAAACAGGCTGAGTGTTTGAACTCTTAATGATGTCTATAGCTCTTAAGTTAGAGTGGGATACACAGGAGTATTCTTGATAGACTCACCTATACGGATGTGAAGGTGTGGCCGCCTTCTATGAGAACTTGGGCACTTCTCTAGACCGTTCGTTAAAAAAAAGGGATAAGCACATGGCCTTAATGTGCGAACTTAAGGACTTTACTCTAGATATAGTTGTGTGTGTTCAATAATCTAGTATTAGTTAGAGTTCAAGACGCGAGTCACTCTAGTTACCTGATACTTAGAAAGTTTAACACTATGTAGAGGTTCAAGTCGAAAGGAACCTTTGCTTATGCATAATTGTATATCACTTGCTCAATGTTTTGAAATATAAATGGGGAATTATTGGGATATATATTTAAAAACATAGTTTTGTAATATTGTACCAAACTTAGAGACATAGTGTGGTGGTATTATTTTGGGCTCCCACACTATAGACTTGGGTTCAAGTCTCACCCTACACATTTGACTAGGTATATTATATATATCTATATTACTTAATAAAATCCGGGAGAGCGGGGCCTTGGATGTCTGGTGATTCAGAAATTGATTTTTTGCAGGTTTTAACTCTTGATTTCCAAAATGGTTTTCTACTTAATATTCTCTAATTAACTCTATTAATTTTTGGTAATTATATTGTTACCGTTTTATGACTGTTATGGAGGATTTTCAGTGAACACTAATTACGAAATTTATTTTTATTAAAAACCGTATTGATTTCTTTTTGAGATACAAAAGAACAGTTTCTGGAAAAGATGAGACATATTGTTTTTCATCTATTTTTTGAGTTCTGAACAAGTGAAGAAAGAGTAGTTGTTGATTCGATTTCTCATAGTGCAGAGAAATCGAACAAGAGAGTATCAGTTGTTTTATTCCATAGGGTTTTCGACAAGTTTTGACTGCTAGCACAATCAAGTGGCAGAGTCGCGAAACACCATAAAGATAGCGACCTTGTCCGCGACTCAGTTGTTTGAGATTTATTTTTGTGAAATTTCTATATTGTTTCTGACAGTTTTCACCAAACGTTGTTGTATCAAAACAGCCATCATCTTTAGCCTCCATAGAAATCATTCCTTCCATCAAATTTCTCAATCTCATACTTTGCCCCCATCTTAGATCGCTTCCACCCAGAGCTCTGATACCAATTTGTTATAGCAAATGGCTCTTCCTAGCACAATGAATAAGTAATTGAAATAGAAATGAAATGAAAGTAAAATCAAGCACACACAACACAAGGATTTGTAGTGGTTCGATCAAGATGATCTACATCCACTTGCGAAGACAACGAAACGATTCCACTATGATTAATCATGTTTACAAGGTATTTCCCTTGATCCCCTCTCAAGAACCCTTTCCCTCTTTTGGTGCCTCTCTTTATCTCTCTATTACATGACTTTCTCTTACCAACAAAAGGAAACAGGTTTTCCTTTTATTCTCCTGATGCTGTAGTTTTGGTGCAACAAAAGTTTTATCATCTGGGCTCTAAAGGAATCAGGCCCATACAAGACTAACACTTGTATTCAAGGCACAAAATACAACACCTGCTATGGCCTCTAAAGATACACTTTCTGGTGGAACAACGCTAGTTTTGCTTCTTCAAATAGAGCGACCAACCCTAGGTATGATAACTGAGTCCAAATTAACCCTCAGTAGATACTGAGGCTAACTGGTAGTTTCAATTCTGTCTGGATACAACAAAAATGCACCAACACTCTTATATTCTTCAACTTAAGCTCGGGGAAAAACCTGGCCAAAGTATCCGATATTCCGATAGCTCCAATGGGAGTGTGTTTATAGTACTCATTGCATATATGTGCAAGTCTGGTTCAGCTTGGTATCGAGGGTTGCTTAGATTACATCATTTTCACAAAATTGTTGAAGGCTTAGTTCAGCTACTTAGCACATAAATAGTACACAGCATACCAAGGGTCGATACCTAGAAGGGAACTTCGTGTTGTGCCAAAATAGACATATTTGAAGGTGGTGTTGGGGGTTTGCTTGGTTGAGGGCTTATAATGCAATTGCGATATTTGAAAACCAATGAATGAAACAGCCAAACTAACCAAATCAACAACAATTTGTCAATAGTTATCTCCTAGATATAGATCATAATTTTGGGGAAATAGGAGTCTTTAGCAACAACATGCGCGCAAAACAAGTTCTAAGATCCCACCACTATTGGGAACCAACCTCCCACACTGAACTAGATATACATACAGAGTGAAGATCAAAATTCTGGTACCCATCATGCACACCGTCCCTGATATTAGTTATAATTAAGACGACGAATATACTAAGCAAATTCTGGAGAGCGGCATGAGTCCTATATGCTTAAGGTTAAATAGTTACATTGCTCATAGACACTTCGTACGCAAACATCAAATGTGGTTCACTCTATCTACCATGGGACAAAAGAGGCCCATTCTTTGAAGGGACCACTGAACCTGCCGATAATCAGTATCCAATGAAGTGACACTACTTCGTATGTCACAGCAACGGATCTTAACCTAGGAAATATTAACTTATTAAAATATTGGCAATCGGGGGTGGTTTTGTTGGCAGAGATCAAATCAGGTTCTCCAGAAGTATGTCATAGATATTTGTTACTGATACCATTGAAGAGTCTGGTGATTAACCACTAGAATGGTGACAAATCTCAAGCCCAAATGTGATTAGGCTGAAAACTTAGTTAATTTTCTTGCCCAGAAACTTCAACTAATAAACCCTCCAGAAAATAATGTACAAGAGGGTACATACCAAGTTATCATTGAAGTGGGAACGACACCTTTTAAATCTTGAATATTAGTAGCTTATCATCGTTAGATCTTGTTGGGTGTAGTCATCAGAAAAAGTAGTCATCAAAAAAGATGCAACTACACTCGCAAAGGCTTGCCAATTGGTTCGACATGTGTGTGTGTGTGTCACAACTTACAAATTTCTCCTTTGATTATCCATTTTTTCAGTGGATGCATATGGAAGCACCATTCTAAAACTCAACGAGGAACTAATTAGAGGAGGTACGGCTAAACACAAGAATAACAAATCATATCTTCATCGTTGATTTTTTTTCTATCTCATTGCAGTCGGCCAATTTAAAAACTACGTCCAGATCCCAGCTTACTATATCGCAAGGTGTCTTGTTTCAAAGAAAGGTGCTGTCCGAAATCGAGAAGATCATGAGAGCCTTCTGGTGAGGGCACAATAGTGATCACAGGAAAGTACATATCACGACCCCTCGGATTCCTAGACTGATTAATGGTTATGTACTGTTGGCGAGGGTCTCATCTCTCATGGCACAGCAATGTCATGGTAAGATTCTCATGACACCAATATAATAAACTTAGATCAAACAACAAATGCAATGGATGCTAGGAAGAAATTGATCTATGTTTATTATAAACTATCATGATGTATAACGTACTAGAGGCTGCTTTCTTTGATTATATCGAGCCAAGTTGCAATTGAGCGGATATGCTGACGCCGCATCCTGCGTTTAGATTCGAATAAGAAGCCGAACAATAGAATACCATTAGAAAAAAAAGTGGTTTGTTTGAGGATTCTTATTACGTACATGTGTTGTATTTCCATTTTCTTAATTCAATCCTCCGTATCCTTGCAGAAGGCGGTTAGCACAGTAATGATAAAATCGGGTTCGTCAGCACCTCGAAGGCTCATGAGCTAGTTATACTAATGCTGTCTTATCAATGTTCCCTGCTTTCATCAAACAAATACAGCATACAACGATCACATTATTAAAAATCTAACAAGATACAGATCCAACAAAAGAAAAAAGAAAAAAAGAAAGACCAAGTAGAATATACTAGAGAAGAATTTATCATACGTCATTGAAATTCCGAGCTAAGATCTGACCAAGATCATGCCCAACTGTCACTGGCATCGGTATTTTCCTGATGAAGACGATACAATGTTGCCCACGAGATGTACAATGGAGAACCAATGTGATTCCACAAGAACAAACTTGTTAGTTTGATGCGTGCCATTGAAGCCAAATTTTCAGGATAGTCTCCATTCAGTGCAACTTGTGCTACTGAAGGATTAGCTGAACTTTTTGGTTTTGGACCTTCAGGATGCACATAGGAAATTGACTGGATGCTCATCATGGAGTGTTGGAGGATTTTTGTTAGTCGAAACTGGGATCAAACCTGTGACCTCATGGTCGGATTTCGATTTCTATATACATATAGAGCCATGCATATCAGCATTTGTTTATGCTTGTTGGTAGCAAACAAGGGAAAACGGAAAAAAGCTATGAATTGGAGTCGCTAAAATGGATTGGTGAAAATCATTTTCAGTGATCGACTTGAGAGTTGAAAGAGTTATGCCAATTTATATACCACGTAAGAGCATTACATTCATCGTATATGTTATTGGATTATGATGATGCATCGTAAATATTTACTGAAGGTCCGGCGCGTATCAGTGAGCAGTTTAATGTTTATTGAATTAGAATGAAATATTTTGTGGTCATTAGAATCATATAATAAGTTCTAAAAGATACGATTGCATCAATACATACATAAATGTAAAAATTAAATTTCTTAGATAGATATTTGTTACTGATGCCATTGAATAATATCTCTAGAATGGTGACAAATCTCATGCCCAAATGTGATTAGGCTGAAAACTTAGTTTTCTTGCCCAGGTAATAAACGGATTTGAAACTTCAACTAATAAACCCTCCAGAAAATAACGTAAAATATACACAAGAGGGCACATACCAAGTTATCATCTAAGCGGGAATGACACCTATTAAACCAAGTAATAGGAGGTCCTGATGAACAAGTGCCCAATGAGATTCATCTGCCAATATACAGAGGATGTTGATGTGGTTCCTCTGGTCCATGGGTGATGGATCTTACAAAGGAGATTATTCAATTTAAAAATGTAACAGTAAACTAATAGCATCTATGCGGGCACCCTCCAAAACAAACTAGATGTAGCAGGATTCCATATACTAGACCTATTTAAACCACTTTATGAGTGCAAACAGCAGTTTTACTTATATATACAACCATTGAAGACCCAAAACAAAATGAGAGAAAGTTTTACACTCCTCATAAAGTACAAGTCAAAGCTTCTATATACAGCTCCCTTGTCATGCCATTTTTTGCTCTAGCTCCTTGGTACTTGTCGAGATTTCCAAATTTGAAAAGCATTCTCCTGCACAATTTAGTAAACATAAGATCCATGCCTGCAATGACATTAACATTTAACACTATGGGGAATTGACTAAATTAGGTGGAGATGGAATCCACATACATGAAAAAGAGCTTCTATTAAAGGAATTCAACAGGAAACATATTATGATAGCAGTTTTAGATGCAGGAAGTATGACTACTGCTCATATGTTGAGAAACTAAAGTTTTGTATTGGGAAAAAGAATGATTATCATCGGGTAAACAGAAACGGGAACTACTGAGTCAAGCATATATGAACTAACGTAATTCTGTAATTTATGCAGGAACTATTAAACCATACAAGCAGGTACTTTTTGAAGAAACAAATGCAACAGACCTACTGTCAATCACAGGTTAGACATTGTTTGTAGATCACGGCGCCAATGTCCGAGTTACCCGATCTTCATGTCTGAGTTACTGATCTAATCACACCCTTTTAATGTTAAAACAGAGAAGAAAACATATGACCATGTTTTTGTTGTTGGACTCGGTGACATCCCAGCAACTCTTGTGTTAAAAATGATGATGTATCTGAACCTCAGAATTTAAAAATACGAAAAAACTGATGCAAGCACAGAAGTAAAGATCCATTGTGCAGATAACTACATTCATAAGAAAACACGTCCATACATAAGAAGATGGCAGAATCTTTGCTGCCAACAGTTATTGCATCCTGGGTACTAGTGTGTCAGGTACCTAGCCAGAAATGAGCTTAATTCCAATAGATACGGACACGTAGCATTATCTCAAGACAAACAATTAGCTTGGTTGTAATTAACGACAGTTGAAACACAACTCAAGATAGCTATAACACAGAACCCTGCCTACTTGACACTATTGTTCTTACGACTTCACTGATGAATGATAACAAATTTAGTGTTGTTTCCTAATGCAACTTCCAAGTTTATGGTATGATAGTGATTTTAACTCGACATAGTATGCGGAGGTGCAAATTTGGATCCCCATATTACTATCACTTACACGAAACAAGATTAAAGTATGCATCACATTCTCAAATTGCATTTAGATCGAGTGGCAACAAAGTGCACATCGACAAAGCAGTATATAGCTTACCTTAAAGCAGAATAACTTGATCGAGTGGCTTTCTGTCTTCAGGTAGTTTAGCTGAATCCATTATTCCTGCATCTTTTTCTCCTAATTCTCTCAATGAAACTAGGGTCTTCCTGTGAGGAAATATTTGACTAACTCCACCAAAACGCACAAGCTCTTTGGAGGTTGAAGTCACTGAATTGTAAATTCCGAAAGACCTGGAATAAAAATATAAAACACTGCCAGTCTTAGTAAAGGAAAGTGGTTTTTCATTAGAAAGGCTAAATCATTTACTCCAACCCAATGTCTCTTGCTCCACTTGCTCTTTATTGTCATGAATATCGTTTTTCCCTTTCAGTAGCCATATCTCAGAACATCGGATATCACCCATTTGAAAGCCACATTTGATAGCATAATATAGAACCTCACCCAAAACCCCTATAGAATCGGCATACCACACACAACCTGGTGGAAAAGGAGGTGGTGAAATATATTCACAGAACTTCTCCTCAGTCAAATCAAAAACAAAGACAGTTCTTCCATGTATATCAACCCAATACAGCGCTCCATTCGCAAAAACACCGCCTTGGAGAAAAACATAGCCAGATTTAAGATCAAACCTCCCAACATTTCTCCAACCATTGCCACTTCCAAGAGTGTACACCGCAACCTCAACAATACTGCCAGACGTAAAAATTACAACAACTTTATACTCATTAGTGAAAGGAAGGTTCCAAACCCTCCCCAGTGCGAATATCTATTAAATTTTGGTAGCTTAACAAATTCTTTTGTCACGGGGTTGCAAATACAAATATCTTGGAATCCAGAAAAAACACGCCAAACCATTGATCGAACCAAGTAAAGTATAACGAGAACATTCCATTGGAGGGGTGAATTTGATCCTCCTAATACCATCAATCGGTGTTTCATCATTATTCTCATTATACTCGAAATAATAAAAATGCCTATCCTCATCTAAGACAAGAAAACTTAACTTACTAGAATCAGCGGATTGATTGAGGTGAGTTAAATGTATTTGGGAGAAGGATGGATGATAAGAAACAGGATTTCTCCACGGCGTGCAAACTAATTTACACTCTAATACGGATTCCGTTGGTAAGCGAGTGATGATGTCGAGTACTATGTCCGTTGTTAGACGACTGAAATTCTCCATTAAACAAGAGGAGAGAAATGTTAGGGTTCTGAAAAGATGAAATTGAGAATTTTGAGAGTGGAGAGTGAAGAAAGGTTCGGGGCTTTTTAACGAAGGCACCAAACATGTGTTTGTTTTTGTTAGCAAGACTCCATAAGACTTGCCTATTATGCCTCAAATCTAAGACCCTGACCAAGTATTCTGTCAAAGTCAATTGCCTACAATAATGGCATGTAATCTCATTTAGTTGTTAAACACATTGTAACAGATTGAGATTCATTTTTGATATAAATATAGTTGCTATCTACACAACAAAGGTGTGGAAGCATTCACCATAGAAACTTTTTTCTAACTTGGTATCAGGAGGGTTTGATCCCCTCGCTCATCCGCTGTTACAAACCAAATCAACACAAGAAACACACAAAAACATCAATGGCAGACACCACTAATACCCTCAGACAGGTTCAGATTCATCATTTAGTTACATTAAAACATACAGAAACTAATCATATTCTGTGGAAAGCACAGTTCAAACCCATTCTAAAGGGGTATGATCTCAATGGGTTTGTGGATGGATCCAAAACAGTACCTGCAAGAACACTACCAAACAGTGATGCTGTTAATCCTGAGTTCACGGCTTATGAACATCAGGACTCCTTAATTGTTGGATGGTTGAATTCAACATTAACTCCAGAGGTTCTCAGCAATGTAGCCCATCTCACATCTGCAAAAGACGTTTGGGACAAACTTGAATCGGAGTATGCACCAAAGACATTTCATCATCATATGAATCTAAAGAAACAACTTCATAGCATGTCCAAAGGTAACAAAACACTCAAAACCTATTTGAATGATGCTAAATCATTATTTGCTCAGTTAGCAGAGTCTGGCTGTGCTGTTACAGCAAATGAAAAAAAACAGGCCATAAGTAATGGTCTCAATCAAAGTTATGATACCATTGTCACGGCGTTAAGCACTGTAGATGACATGGACATCGACACCTTCTACTCTCATCTAGTTACCTTTGAGATGCGTCAAGAGCAGCAGTTATCATTATTGCAGACCCCAGTTGCAAATTTAGCTGCATCCCACGCAGGGTCATCCAGCAGAGGAGATCCAAGGAGGTTTAACAATCAGGGATATCAATATAACAACAACTCATCAAGCAATCGATCGCAGCAGAATCAACGCAATCAACAGATTGTAGAGAAGTGCCAGATTTGTAAGAAAAAAGGACATCTGGGTGACAGATGTTGGTTTCGTTATGAGAAATCCACCTTACAGCTGACATGCGCAACCTGTCCATTCCCCATGAATACCATGGAACTGAACAAGTTCATGTGGGAAATGGTAGTGCACTGGATATTTCCAACGTTGGTAATGGTTCTTTTACACTGAACTCACGTACTTTTATGTTGAACAATATCTATCATGTTCCTGAGATAAAAACAAATCTTCTGTCAGTTTCACAATTTTGTAAAGACAACAATGTCTTTTTTGAATTTCACTCTGGCTTTTTTGTTGTAAAGGACAAGCGCACGGGGAGTCTGCTGCTAAGAGGGATCAATAAGAATGGGTTGTATGTGTTTGATGGAGTCTGTTAGCCAAAGTTTTCAATAAAACCAACAGCACTGGTTTCCTCAACTTATCCATTATGGCATCAGCGTTTAGGTCACCCTATGCTGACCACTGTGTCAAAAATTTGTCGTCAGTTTTCCCTTCCTGTTAGCAATAAAAATTTTGAGTTCTGTCACTCTTGCCATGTGAGTAAAAGCAAGAAGTTATCTTTCACACTTAGTACCACTACTTATAATAAACCTTTGAGCTTAGTTGTCTCAGATATTTGGGTATCACCTTCTTTATCATGAACTGGATTCCGCTATTATATCTTGTTTATGGATGTGTTTTCCCATTATACATGGATTTTTCCACTAGTACAACGTTCTGATGCTTTGCAAACATTTATTCTATTTAGAAAGCAGGTTGAAAATTTTACAGACAACAAAATAAAAATCTTTCAGTCAGATAATGCTTTAGAATAGAAAAAGTTCACTTCTTATCTAAATGACTCAGGCATCCAGCATCGTTTCTCATGTCCTCACACATCTCCTCAAAATGGATTAGCTGAGCGTCGAATCAGACATGTCACTGAGTCTGGTTTGGCCTTACTTTTTCATGCACATATGCCTAAATCATTCTGGTCAGATTCCTTTCTTACTGCATGCTATCTCATTAATAGACTGCCAAAGTCACGGTCAGAATCAAAAACTCCACTTGAACTTTTATTCAATAGGCAACCAAATCATTCCTTTCTCAAGGTCTTTGGCTGTTTGGCATATCCTTGCTTAAGGCAATATAACAGCGACAAATTAGAACCTAGGTCTCTTCCTTGTGTCTTTATTGGTTACAGTAATGCTCATAAGGGTTACATGTGCTTCCATAGAGAATCAAACAGTATATATATTTCTAGACATGTCAGGTTTGAGGAAAACACATTCCCATTTGAATCCCTCAAGCAGCAGTCACCGATGTCAAATCCAGGTATAGTGCATTCTAGCACAGGTATTTTCTTTAAGTATCCTTTTTGCAATAGTGGTGTACAACAGGCTGCCAATCATCATCAACTGTCTGCTCCACTAATTCAAGTAGATGCTCCAATTCAAGCAACATCCTCTGTCTCTGCTAATACACCTGACATGGAGCTGAATTTATCATCGACTGCTGCATCTCATTCCAATGCATCCTCATCTAATGACTCCGCATTACCAATTAGACCTGCTCTTGCATCTGGGGAGGACCAGAATGGAGGACAAGTGCATCCTATGATGACACGTGCAAAATCTGGCATCCACAAGCCAATTCAGAAGTTATGTCTCACTTCCTCAAAACACTCTTTGCCTGAAGCAGACTTCATGGAACCAACCTGCTTTTCAGCTGCAAATAAAACTCCAGAATGGAGGGAGGCGATGGATGTTCAAATTAATGCACTGATTCAGAATGGGACTTACTCTCTTTTCAAATATGAGCAAGGTATGAATGTTGTGGGATCGAAATGGGTTTACAGAATCAAACAGAACCCAGATGGTTCAATTAACAAAAGGAAAGCCCGTCTGCTGGCCAAGGGTTACAACCATCAAGAGGGCATCGATTATAGTGAAACCTTTTCCCCGGTGGTTAAACCATGCACCATCCGTCTTGTTCTATCTATTGCAGTCATGCATCACTGGCCAATCAAGCAGTTGGATGTAGAAAATGCGTTTTTGCATGGAACATTGGAGGAGGATGTTTACATGCAGCAGCCACAAGGGTATGTAGATGCAAACTACCCTACACATGTCTGCAAGTTTCAAAAATCTCTTTATGGACTCAAGCAGGCGCCTAGGGCCTGGTTTTCAAAGCTCAGCGCCTATCTACTTCATTTAGGCTTCAAGGGGTCAATTGCAGATAGCTCACTTTTCATTCACCAATCAAAAGGGTCAACACTATATGTTCTGGTTTACGTAGATGACATTATAGTTACAGGTTCTCATGCAGATGAAATATCTTCTTTGATTGCTGATCTCAGTGCAGTCTTTGCACTAAAAGACTTGGGTGATTTATCCTTTTTTCTGGGCGTAGAGGTGCTCAGGCGTGGAGATGAGCTGATTCTCAGCCAACGTAAGTATGTCACAAATATTTTACGTAAGACAAAGATGGATGGGGTAAAACCAGTAAACACACCATTGGCTGCAAATGTTAAAATTCAGAAGCAAGGTACTAGTGAGTTTCATGACCCGAGTTTATATCGCGGTGTTGTGGGTGCGCTGCAGTATTTGCATTTGACAAGACCGGACATCTCAGTTGCAGTAAACAAAGTCTGTCAGTATATGCATGACCCTTATGATGAGCACTGGGAACTGGTGAAGCGTATCATTCGGTATCTCAAAAACTCAATTGATTATGGACTGCATCTCAGACCTTCAAGTGATATTTCCTTACAAGCCTATTCTGATGCGGATTGGGATGGCTGTCTTGATGACAGACGCTCTACAAGTGGCTATTGTGTCTACTATGGGGGCAACCTAATTTCCTGGAGTGCAAGAAAGCAAAAGACTGTCTCCAAGTCTAGCACGGAAGCTGAATACCGAGGCATTGTTATTGCCACTTCGGAGATAATCTGGATCCAATCATTACTACGTGAACTTGGTGTTCACACCTCGCCACCTATACTTTGGTGTGACAATTTGGGTGCAACGTACTTAACTTCTAATCCCTTGTTTCATGCTCGTACCAAGCACATAGAGATAGACTACCACTTTGTTCGTGAGCGTGTAGCATCAAAACAACTTCAAGTCAGGTTCATTAGTTCAAGAGATCAGATAGCATACATATTCACTAAGGGGTTACTAGCGCCGAGGTTTCATTTACTGCGGAGCAAGTTACATCTTCACGAGTTACAGTACAACTTGAGGGGGAGTGTTAGCAAGACTCCATAAGACTTGCCTATTATGCCTCAAATCTAAGACCCTGACCAAGTATTCTGTCAAAGTCAATTACCTACAATAATGGCATGTAATCTCATTTAGTTGTTAAACACATTGTAACAGATTGAGATTCATTTTTGATATAAATATAGTTGCTATCTACACAACAAAGGTGTGGAAGCATTCACCATAGAAACTCTTTTCTAACTGTTTTCAAGTACCGGGTTAACAAGGAACCCAATAGTAGGAAGCAGATGGAATACGCCATAGACTCATAGGTTTGTTTACGCGTACATGTTAAGGGACCATCTCTAATTAATGATCCATGTGGTGGAAATTGAATTATTGTCCCTCCTTCTCATGGGCCTTCACAAATATCCTCCACACCTATAATTATATGGGAAAATTAGGCGCAGGCCCAAAATAAATGATATGTTCATTGTTAGGCCCACAATTAATTTTAGGTACCCTTACACCCATAATTATATGAAATTATTAAAAATGTCTGCATGACGGATTATGCATCCGCATGACGGGTTATGCATCAGGGGTATAATTGGCAACGCAACTTGGATATAACATATCTACAAAATCCGCGCCTTGGAATTTTACAAATTTTCTATTGTTGGAAATCTTTTTAAGAGAGCTACGCAATGAGTACAAACAATAATATCAAATTTTTGTTTTTCAAGAAAAAATCGGAGGTGATCATCATTTTAGGCAAAATTTCGAAAACTGACTTCATAATCATTATGCAGCCAACAAAAACGATGCATGGCACATTATGCACACGCATAACGAATTATGCAACCATTTTCTCGACTGCATAACAAGTTATGTAACAATTATTTTGGTTGATTTTAATGCGTACATAAAAAAATTGATGCATAATGCAGTACGCATCCATATTTACGGATGCACATTAAGTTATGCATCTATTTTCTCGATGCATAAAAGATTGTGCAACAATTTTCTCGATGCATAATGCATTATGCAGTCATATTTTCGGATGCATAACAGGTTATGCATCCATTTTCACAACTGCATAACATGTTATGTAGATATTATTATGGGTGCATGACAAGTTATGCAACCTTATTTTTTGTTGGTTTCAATACTAAGAAAAAAGTAGTTTCACAGCGTGTTATGCAACCGTTTTCTGGACTGCATAACAAGTTATGCAAAAAAAACAACAACCACAGAACGTGTTATGCAACCATTTTCGGGACTGCATAACAAGTTATGCAACAAATTTTGTAGATGCATGACAGAGTATACAATCATTTTCTCACGTAGCTTCCCAACCAGCAACGCCAACTCCTCAAACTCAGCTTATCCAACCATCCTCCATCCGTAGCTTATCAATCCACTACTACAGGCTTTCTAAATCCAGACCATCTGAAGCCACTACTCCACCTGCAAGCACCCATTATGTACACACCCATTGTAAACCAACAACAACATCATTTGAGAAAGAGAAACATTTGAGAAAGAGAACTACTAGAAATTAGAAAATCTAAATCCCAATTAACCTGTCCACAATCTAATCCTACTTTTTAGTCAAGTATTTTATAAAAAGAAAGATTGAGATAAGACGTTAAATGATATGGAGTTATGATTGTTCAAGGGAAATGTTTTGCCAAAAGCGACAAATATTGTGCGAATACAGAAATCGCAAACCAATCATAGGTCACCAGTGGAATACTATACAATATACAAGTAGACTTAGAAGGCGTACGATTTAACATCGATAAGATATAGGTTGGATAGTTCCCAGTATGTCAAAACTATATTGGCATCTGAAATTCCCTAAACCGTAAGTGAGAGAAAATTAACAAAATTATTTAGTACAAAATGTCAACTTCATGCTACATTTAGTGGCTCATGAGCATCATGGCCTTATAAACCTCATTTTTCTCGTGTTGTATTCTAAGTGATTATAACAATATTTCAGAAAAGTGCAAGGAAGATTCTATTTGTAATTAATCACCTAATTGAACCCAAATCTACTATACAGAACAGTAAATTAACTATACAGAACACTAAATCCCTGAATTGAACACAAATCTATACTAGAAAAAACTAAAATGTGATTGAGTAAAAGAAAAAAATGTAGAACTAGTAAAGATAGAAAGATGGTAGGACAGGGACTGATTGCACCATACGGACCTGTTGAATCTTGTTCCATCACGGCTCAAAGTCCCACCAACATACTAGTACCGATTCCTCCCACAAAGAAGTAAAGCGGAATCATCTAGTTGGGTTTTTTCAAACTAAAAACCAATCCAATGAAAATTATCAGTGACCCCATGAATTTTATATGATTGAGAAACCCTTACTCACTGTCAGAAGAGTGTATTATCAATACTTCATTGTTGCTCCTTCAAAATTTCTTCAATTAATCAGAATCGAGATGCGGAACATCGAAGTCCAATCAAAACCTAACGAATAATGAAAGTCGTATTAAACGAAAAAGAGAAAAGTTGAAAAAAACAATCAAGAATTGAAATCGATGGAACCCAGAGAAAATCAGTCACTTAGAAAATATTAACAATTACTCTTCTTGCATCACTCTGTCTCTAAAATAAAAGGGAAGTTCGGCCACAAAAATAGAAAAACATCTCGGACAAAATATAATACCAAAAAAAATGGGTCTCTCCATAATATTCTCTTCAGATTTGGGGCCGCGCGTGAGGTTTCACGCCCGTGGATTTTATAGGAGAAAAACAATGAAAAATGGGTTTGGCGGTAGTTTTCACTAATTATATCCCTAACAAGTAAAACCGTAATTATTAATAAAAACATAACTTACATAATTCCTTATCTAACCTCGGTATCTTATCCATCTACACTTTAGATAAAGCACTTGCACAAAAATCAATTAAACCCCTCCGCCTCCATTGAATGGTACATTACCACCATCGTCTCTATCGTCATCACCACAACCAACACCACTAGCACCACCACAACCATCTCCATCGTCACCACTACAACCGTAATCACCGTTTCTCCACCTGCCTTCTTTTGATAATCTTAAAGTTGATTCTAAAAATGTCGGAAATTTCATTTTTCATTTTCATTTTCAATTTAAATTTCATTTCAGTTTTCAAACATCAGCTGTTACTGCATCATGGTTCTGGTTTTACGAGAAGAACGAATAGAGATTCAACCATTTCAGATCGAAAGAAGACAAATTTGATTTGATGATTTTGACCTAGATTTTTGCACTGGTGTCTAACAATCTCATTAGACGTACGTAGAGGTGGTGGCCATGGTGGTGGAGGAGGATTAAATTGAAACCAAGTGAAGATATCATGTAAGATCAAACAGAGAGTTAGTTTATCAGATTCATAGATTTAAGTTGTAGATTTAAGACTCGTAAATATGATTTTTTGTTATTGTATATTGATTTTGTGTTATTGTATATTGAATTTTTGTAGTTTATCCGTTCTGCGGTTCCAATACTGATTGTATATTGATTTTTTTTTTTAATTTTAAACTTCTGTATATGATTCTATGGTTTTATCGGTTGTAATTTTTTATGTATATCCATGAATTTCATGTATTTTCTAGGTTTCAGGATTTTTAAAAGTTTTTCAAATTAAGGTTTTATTTCATTTATATGAAATTCATTTTTGTTTTTGTTTGTGTTTTATATAGATTTAATGCGGAAGGATGTATTACTGGGTTAGGTAATCCATCTCCAACACCCGTTGAGGCACCAGCTCCAACACCATTGACTTATCTTGAAGGTAACATTATTCAAACCTTACTAATTTGTTACTTTGCAGAACCTTGTATTCACAAAATGTGAATAAATGACTGAAATGTGCTTTGACTAGTTTTCTGCTAGCTTGCCAGTATTACGCGTCAACCACTGTGCAGTTCATTTTGAGGAAAAAT
Organism: Papaver somniferum; assembly: GCF_003573695.1. Classification (NCBI taxonomy): domain Eukaryota; kingdom Viridiplantae; phylum Streptophyta; class Magnoliopsida; order Ranunculales; family Papaveraceae; genus Papaver; species Papaver somniferum. The sequence continues at coordinate 195,111,155 of NC_039362.1, read as the reverse complement.
GTGTGTTTTATGTGCATGAGCTCAGTCACCTCAATCATTTTAGGTCTTATTAGAACTTTTGCGAATTGAAAAGCATGTTTCTTTTTAATAGTATATATAGCAGCAGTCTTGTAGTTTCATCGTTCACCCTGCTGGTGGTGGCTTTTGTGGAACATTTTATCTAGTTTGAACAGACTCATCTACACTTTCAAAGTTACGTCCAAAATCTTACAGCACTAATAAATTGGGATTCTAAACAATATCATTTTTATTGGTGAATTGATTGATGGTCTTTTAGCTACTGCATATGTTTAGTGTAATTACATTTCTTGTTGTAATTTTACGTTTTTTAACTACTGCATATGTTTAGTGTAATTACATTGACTTTGGTTTTTATTGGATCAACTCCTATTGTTGATCCCATTTTTTATGGATCAACTCTGTTGTTGATCCTAGTTTTTTTATGGATCAACTCTCATTTCCTTAGATTAGTATAATTATGCTTGTAGTTTAAATGCTTGGATTTTGTAGATGTAAATTATTCAAATGTTGAATTTGTGGTGCAATGGTAGCATGACTGACTCCATGTCAGATGATGCGTGTTCGACTCACGCCAAGTTTATTCATTGTCATTTTTTTGTGTATACTTTGGTTGTTGACTATATTCACAAAGATCAACTTCCATTGTTGATCCAGTTTAGGGGATCAACTACTGTTGTTGATCCCATAAATTGGATCAACTTCTACTGTTGATCTTTTTTTTTTGGATCAACTACTGTTGTTGATCCCCTAATTTGGATCAACTTCTTCTGTTGATTCTATTTTTATTTGGATCAACTATTGTTGTTGATACAAAATATCTAAACCAGTGGTGGCGGAGGCGGCAGACGGTGGTGGCGACGGGTGGTGGCGGTGGCGGATTGATGGCGGCATTGGTGGTGGTGTCGGACTGGTGATGGTGGTGCAATGATGTTGGTGTTGGTGGCGGCGGAGACAACGGTAGACTGACGGTGGTGGCATCAGTGGTGGTGGCGGACTGTTGGTGGTGGTGTCAGTGGTGGTGGTGGCGGACTGGTGGTGGTGGCGAACTAGTGGTGGTGGCGGTTGGTAGGTGGTGGTCGTTGAACGGTGGTGGTTGAATGGTAGTTGAATGTTGGTGGTGGTGGAATGGTAGTGGTGGTGCGGGTGAAGTGGTAGAGGAAGAAATTTGTTTCACTTTGAAATAAATAAAAATATTATATTGGTGAGGGTATTAAGGTAATCTAATTTTAAATGGATAAGGTTATTAAAAAGTAGGGATATATTTATTGTTGTATAAGGATATATTTATTGGGTGTCAAAAATAGAACATATAAATAATATACCCTGTGAACATTGATTAATGATCAATCTATTCCATTTTTCTTATTAATCAATCGCGACATTGTGTTTGGGATTTCGCCAAATTTTAGGTGAAAGATTATTATGCTTAAATAACAAAATGGTTGGCTTACAAAAAAAGTGATCAAATTTTGTCTCATGAAAAGCAAAGAAGAAAAGAAAACAATGCATGTTCTTGTTGGCCATGTGCCTTCATTGCTTTTCCCAAACGCTGGTCCTTCCGTTCCTATTGTAGCTCCTGTTTGTCAATAATACATGTTAAGTGGAAGCAAGCATAAAGTGTTCGTAGTAAAATATAAAGTCAGATAAAAATGGCAAAACGCCAAATCTATATGCATCTTCAATCTTCCACAACTGACATCGAATATTATCAGATTTTGTCCACTACTAAGTACTTACCGAAAAATAGTGTCTATCAATCATTCATTCTGTATAGACCTGTATAACAAGCTGCTAGGATATGGAATTTCCAAGGAGTTGAGATTTCCGCAAGACATATATACAAACAACGCCAAGTATTCAACTTGAGCGTTGTTGTGCTTATCTTGCGAATGCTAACAGGCTATTAAGCAACGGCCAAGTATTTCCAAGGAGTTGAGATTTCCGCCAGACGTATATATACAAACAACGGCCAAGTATTCAACTCGGAGATCCCAAGCCAGAATGCTCACAGGCTATTAAGCCGAAAAAAAAACCTTGCACTACAAACAACCTATTCTAAATACTTACCAAACATGATGTCGCTCTAGTGGTTCTCCTAATTCTTGTTTTTTTTCGCAAGAACTTTCCAAAAAATATTTTATTGGATGCCCTCTAATCCAATTACTAGCTAGGGAATCGTCGTCCCAACTCCCTGAACCAAAGAAAAGAGTTGTTGAAATATGTTTTGTCTGCGCGGTCCGGCACGAGTGGGTCACTTACTAGTTGTTGGGACGAATATCTTAGGAATCATGTGTCATGTAAGTGGCTTATCCCCTCTTTTGGCTGACCGGGTTGCCACGAGTGGGTCACTCACTGGATTGAGTCGGCCATTTGTACCTGTGATTGGTAATATCGTGACTTCTCTAAGTGCACATATTATTTGTTCTCCAATTAAAGGCCAAATTCTCATCTCATCCGGCCGGCGATGTTGTATGGTCTTCAAATTCTTTTCTTCTTTTTCTTTTTTGACTCAAAAAGGGCAAGGTTTATTAATGAAAAATAGTGAGTCTTCAAATTCATCTACTACTAGTAGTGATCTAAACATGTATTCTTATCGAATGACAAATCATTATTTGTAGCTAGCTAGTTCTCCAACAAGTGAAGGAGAACAGGAAAGCCGTAAGAAGCATATATACAAACTATTCAATCTCAAAAATTAAGTGAACATATTTGAGAAAGCGAGCATAATATTGGGAATGCAAGTCTATACAATTTGGTAACTACTCTTACACACACAGGCGGATTGATTACTCTCTATAAAAAGTACAATAGGGCCGGCATTTATCTATACTCTAATTACTATTGACCTGCAGTGCAGTAACACTTTAGCTTAACACCATGGCATAATCTGAAGCATTAAGAAGGGGTTGTGCATTATTAAAGAGATGAGATGAGATGAGATGAGAATGTGGTCTTTGCTTTTTTAATAAAGAAAAACATATGTTTGTACAAGAGATGGAAAGAACAAATTCGGCTGCCACCACCTTATCTTACTTTTTTACTTTGAGAGACATTGCAATCTCATGTGAGCATAGAACCCATGTTTCCAAATTTCCAATAATTAAAGAGAGGATGAAGCATGAAGTTAGAAGAATTTCTACCGATGATCAACCATTCTTGTTTGTTTCCGATTTATAAAAGATTCTTGCTAAAAGTAATTCTGATATACTAGGAAATTATGATAGTGACCAACAACCGTATCTATAGTGGATCACATGTAACTCTTTACTCTTGTCACCAAGATAGACTCACTTTTACAACATTACTCATTCTATTTCCACTTGCAGAGAATACAGATGATTAATCGAAGAATATCATTATCAAAATCCAAACCACATGTTCGGTTCGTCCCAAAGGCGCTTGCACTAAATAAATTTGTGCTAAAGAATCCTATCATCTTTTTTATTTATACTAGATTTGTGCCCGTGTTACGCTACAAATATTTTTTTCTTCTTTTAATTTGGTGTGTGTGGGTCTTCGTCTTGCCCCAGGAGATATATGAATTGATTTGGTGAGCACGGGGCTTCGCTCCTCCCCGTATGATGGGATACATTGAATAAGCGAAGAAAATATATGAATTGCTTTGGTGAGCGCGGGGCTTCGTCCCGTCCCGTGTGACGTGATATATTGTATAGGCGAAGAAAAGATATGAAATATGTGCGGATTTTATTTATTTGTTCCTTTTATTTTCAATCTTATTATAGGGGCTGCATGTTTTATTAGAGGGGCGGCATTCTAATAGGACAAAAAGGGTCATTACATGATCATTCAAGGTGTCCCTTATCAAAAAATTGGAAATGACAAATTAACCCTCATTATTGATAACCTAGTTTAGCGATGATAATCAAGTTTAGTGTTAATGATTAATTTCACTTATATTAACTCAAAATCAAAACAAAAATCAGATTTTTAGAGTTAAAAAGAAAAAAGTTTAGAGGAGAAGAAAAAGAAAAACTTTTGTGATATTTGTGAAACCATAGATTTTGATTCACTCAACCAAAATGAGTGATTCCAGTGACCCGGTATACTTCTAAATTAGTTCCCATTAACTTTTTCTCGCTCAAAATTATCTAAAGTACGTAACAAAATCAAAACTTTTAAATTTTCAGAAGAACTTACGGTTGCAGTTTTGCTCGTGACCAACCGTAACTCTTAGTTACGGTTCGTAAGTTATTGAATACCAACCGTAACTGGTTAAATTTGGGGAAGATCCAATTGTAAAACCAGTTACGGTTGGTAATTAAATTTGGACAACAACCGTAATTAAATTACGGTTGGTAATTAATGAATCGAGACCAACCGTAACTACCCTACGGTTGGTGTGTCAACTTAACTTTTGAACCGTAAATTATTATTTGACAAATTATTAAGACACTAGATTATTTACGGCTGGTATGGTTGATTGAGTAACAAACCGTAACTCAATTACGGTTGATAAATATGATGCAAATACAAACCGTAACTGACCATATTTCTCAAAACTAAGAACTTACGGTTGGTATTTGAGTTAAAACCAACCGTAACATCAACCCAATCTATAGTTACGGTTCGTATTTGAGTTATTACCAACCGTAACTCACATGCAACCAGAAATTTCAATTTCAATTTTCATAGAAAACCCTAATTTTTGATACAAAATTAACTTAAATCCGACACGATAAACTAAACCTAACTGGGTTTTCCAAACATTTTTCGAATCGTCGATTAATCGAAGACGATGAAATTTTCAGTTTTAATGGAGGTTACGGTTGATGGAGGAGAAGAGAAGATGAAGAAGATGATGAAAAAAAACTGATTTGATTTTTCTGAATCATTAGGTTTAAAAAAATTGATTTGATTTTGGTTGATTTAAGGTGAAAAGGGTAATCTAGTCAATTTACATCCCCTTTAGGATATCCCCTAACCAACTAAAGGGACATTACTATCACAATGCCGCCCCTGTAATAAATCATGTCGCCCCTGTAATAAGCTTGTTTATTTTTATAGAAAATAATATGTTGTTTTATTTTTCCTTTTTTCTTCGTGTATTAAAATTCTCAAAGAAGAGTCTTAATATGGTAGGTAATCGACTTCCGAATTGAATTGGACTTTCATAAAATTCCAAACATGGTTAGTTAACTTTTCCTTTTATGTTTGTAATTTTTTAACCAATCATATGTTACCAGGTGTCCTCACCAAAATTCTTGTTTCACAAAACTAAAAGAAGCCTATAGGAAACGAAGGTTTTCTCAGAATTAAACGTCGGAGTTTTTTTTTATCTAAGCTTTAAATCTTTAGGTTTTAGTGTACATGGAGTGTCAAGTTCGTGACGCTGAATATGAAATGTGGTTTTGTTCACCATTGAATGAGTGTCAAGTTCGTGACGTTGAATATGAAATGTGGTTCTGTTCACCATTGAATGATGGGGTGGCTTTTCTCACTGTTTAACGTGGGGCTCATGTGGGATTCGACTTTAAAAAGGAAAACTAAGTAAGTCCATAGTTTCGTGTGAACTGATTTGCTGCATTAGCAGGTGCCGGGTGATTTTATTTGCACGCATTACAAAGAGGAAGCTGATCGGAAGGAATTAAATTTGGTTTCAATTATAGCTAGAAAAGTTGAATTTGATTCTAGGAAAACTTAGGAAAATGCCCCGATACGAGGTGCAATGTTGGAAATCTGCCTCAACATTTAAAAATTTGGAAAAATGTCACGTTCCATCAAAAACTCAGTTAAGTCACATGTGTGAGCCCACACACGCGAAAAAATGCCCTTCAGAATTCAAGTTTCAGGGTTTAAAATTCAGGATTTAGGTTGAGGGTTCATGGTTTAAGGTTCAGGTGGTGGCGACGGTGATTTTTGTAGTGGTTCTGGCGGTGATCGTCGCCTTACACATGTGACTTAACTGGGTTGGATGGCAAAGTTAACGGAATGGGACATTTTTCCAACTATTTTTAAGGTTGGGGCATCTTTCCAACATTGCACCTTGTCCCTTGATTCTATCGACAATATTACAGGCATGGGAGAAGCCAGGGTATAACATGGCTGTGGAAGCCTAAATTTCTCCAGAAGTTGGGTTTTAGGTTGCTTCCCCATAGGAAGATATTTGGCTTCGCCCATGTTTAGGTGACCCGTGAATGATATGGCTAGATTGGTGCATGTGCTACCCATCGGATCTTATATCCCATGCGGTATATTATCAACCTTCTTTTGTAGATAGTTTTTGTTTTTGGCTTCACTCCAACGCGAACTGATCCCTTCAATAAGAACATTAATCGCAATGGAGCAACCATCTCTGATGTTTCATTAACTTTAGAACCTGATGAGAACAATAACTATTACAATATCGAGAAATTAGATGATATGAACGGAGAAATTGGATGATATGAATTGTTATTTTGTGAAAATGTCTGTATTTGGTGATAGAATTCATCTTGTAAAGGTACCAACCTACTCTTAGTAACAGACTCTCCAGTCATTAGTTATTCCTCATGATCTAATTCATTATTTTCTCTGTGCTCATCCAGCTTTCCATTAACGGATTCATTCATGTGCACCGGCAGTGGAAATCATCCACAGAACACAAATTATATTAAGCACTACTTATCATATGTATTTGTAGTCATTTTTTTCCCCGTAGCTAAGCTTTAATTTACCTCTTGCATGCCATAGTAATTTTCTGGTTGACTGGTTGTTCTTGCATAAACATTTAAAGTGTTATGGATACATGTATATGAATGATATAAGAATGTAAAAGAGGAGCTATTCCTACCTTGGATTAAATTTTGATTTTGAAAATTACGCTTGCAAGTAGGTTTTTTCATACTTAACTATTAATGTATATACCAAATCATGCATCGTACACGTGGACGCTGATTAGAAGTCGCAGCTGGATATAAGCATACAACGGCGCACACCGAATCAGTTCTAAGTTAGCTTAGAATCTAAGCGGATGTCATTTTTGTAAATAACTAACATCCCTTTTCCTTATAAATAGGGGAAGATAAGGAAGAGAGAGGGGGGATTGGAGGGTGGAAGAAAGAGAGAGGAGTAAGAAACCCAATACCTCTGAAGAGAGGAATAATAGCTGGGTAGTATTAATACCTTCGTTCTATCTTCTACCTTCGTTTTACCTTCGCTTTACCTTCGGAACCTTCGTTTTACCTTTGGAACCTTCGTTATACCTTCGTTATACCTTCGTTACATCTTCGTTATACCTTCGGAACCTTCGTTTTACCTTTGGAACCTTCGTTATACCTTCGTTACATCTTCGTTATACCTTCGTTATTGAAACTTTCACTGAACATCATCATCATTAATGGGGTTCATCACCCTTGTAACAGATAAAGATCATAATAAAACTCTTTTACCCTCCCGTGGATGTAGACACTCCGATGTCGAACCACGTAAATTATGGTTGTGTGAAACTATTGTTATTTATTTATTTAAATTCATCTTCTACTTGCTGTTTTATGGTTTAGAACTAGATCCAATGATCTTGTTCGTTTGGTTGTTGCTACTAGAATAATGGTAGTAACAATTTGGCGCTAGAAACAGGGACTAGGTAAAGAATTTATTCTACCTGTACAGATCTATTATCTTTTAACATTTTTATCAATTTCCTGAAATTTTTGATTTTTGATTGATACTGCTTTGTACTGTAAAGTGGGTTTTGTTCCCGATCTGTTTATTTTTTTATTTTTCTATGAAATTTTCTCAATTGGGTTCTCACTAAAATCTCTCTGACGGGTGTTAGTGAAATTCTTCAAACGAATGTCTTCTTTGTTTCTTGAACTTCGGTCAAGAGATTCTATTCAGCCAAATTTACATTTACATGAAATTAAATATATCAATTGATTACATATGTGAAGAATGTTTTGCAGCACAAATTTTGATTTTGGTTAAAATAGAAAACTAAGTTTTGAACTGAACTTCTTACGTTATCTTTGTCTTGAAAAAGTGATTCAATGAACTGTAGCGCTTTATAATGTTTTCTCCAAAAGTATGAGCCATAGTTCTGTTGTTTTTTATCCCAACTCCATTTATTTTTCGAAATCCCTATGGTTTTCATGATTGGATGAGTGAAATTTCTCCGTTGATTTCGAACCTTTAGCTTTCGATTATTAACTAATCAAAGTTGGGATTGAGCCATCTTTATATAGCCAAGCTAACTACCTAATGATTATTTAAGTTTTGTGATTGTACGATAAACAGATCTCTCATTAGAAAAGGTTTGTAGGAGCAGACTAATCAGTACCAGCCGAGACTATGACGATGATAGCTACATTCCCATAATATGATGATGCACCTTCCCGACGTGAAGACCAACTCATTAGGAGGTAGGGACTAGCAGTTCAAGTACAAAGCTCACCCACAGTACAAATCCAATGATGCAGTTCCTATGATGATAGGCGGCCCTGCGAGGATATTCCTTACACTCCGATACAGATCAACTCAAATTATCACTAGCAGCAGGAGCAACGATGATAAGTCAAAGTCTCTCGTTAGAAAAGCTATGCAAGCTAATCAGTACCAGCGAAGACTCAGCTTCAACTGGAGAAAACTAAAGCCGTTGCTGACTCACCGGTGTTGCTGCCGCAATATGAGGACAATCAGGTGCAGACTAGCTCAGTTAAAGATGCCGACCAAATGAGGAGTGATGCTAATCCCACTAATCCGCCAACGATGATACGAAGTTTAATATGGATGATCCAAGTGAACCCGAAGTCCAACAACTCGTATAAGTTGAATACACAGGCTACCTGAAATACAAAGTCACCAAAATATGTAGTGGACATGCAAATAGAACGAAGTATACAAGCTGATATCGTGATACATTTACTTTAATGGATTCAGTCAGTCCAAGTTTCCGTGTTCATTCTCTATGCAGGTTTGTGACTCACAACAAATACCCGTCATTGTGGAAAGATATAGCTAAGCCACCATGGAGCTGTAGAAGCCAACGTGCAGAAATGTTGTAATATGAACCAAGTATGACTCGACGTACGAGCAACTTGCAATTATCCGAAGCCTGCGGCGCCGATGATATAGATGCTTCGTACATGCTAACCGCCGATGATGCTTCTACAAACAAGACGAGACTGCAAAGCTAGATGAAGAAGCCAAGGCCAACCAGGATGACAAAAAATGCAAGAAGACCGATGATATAAATCCTCATGCAGACAAATCAAAGTCAGCCGATGAGACAAAGTTATGCGCAGATGAACCAAAGTTGGAGGCCAACGATGACGATGGTGCAGAGTCTTGCGAAAACGAAGCCCAGTTTTGGTCCGAAGATGTAGTCCTAGTCTGACAACGCAGGCTTGGTCTGAATATGCAATCCCGATCATCCACTCGATACAAAGTCAAACGACGAAGGTGGTACAAGGTCTTGCAGTGATGGTCCAAAGTCGGTTGTGGATGACGAAGGCATTCAAAGCTTGGTCCGTGCACATATAAGTCCCTCTACGTAACCCAAGCCTAGCACAGCTCAAGTCCGACGACGATGTTGGCGCAAACTATAACAATGAAACAAAGACTGATGCTGAAGATGCGAGTCTTGCCGTGATGTCTCAATTCCAATGACGAAGAGACAAAGCCTCGCCACGATGATCCAAGGACGAAAATGAAGAGCCAAAATACGAAGATGATGGACCAAAGCTGGATGACGTCACTAATGACAAAGGTGTGAGCAAACCGACGATGCTGATAACGATGATACAAATACCGAAGACAAAGAGGCAAGGGCTGGTGCCGATGAAGCAAAGTCCCCGGACGATCAAGCCAAGCAAAAAGACCCTTTGTTTCAATTCTGATTTTATGTAGGTACATAATCTCTGAGGAGGAGTATCATTACATCCAAAAGGTAGTACAATGAAGACGTACAAGTCACCTGACATTCAAGCTGCTCACATCAACCAACATCCCGCTGGCGATCCAAGTGCAGGGTCCTGACACAAAGGATTAGTTACCAACCAAAGGCCACCCGATGGTGCAAGCAAGTTCAAAGACAGAAGTATCTATAGAACAAATCTGATGACGTTGATAACCCCGATGACGCAGCTTCGGTCCCTTACTCGGACAATAGCTACGATCCCCTAATCCGATGATGTAGCTTCCAAGCAAGATAGATCGCCAAGCTAAAAGAACCGGAGTACGACTAAAAGAAGTTGCAGTTCAAGTAATCTTCGAAAGTTACTGTCATGCCATGCTGTTCAAACCCTATATTGGAATGCACAAGATATCCTAGAACCTAAAGTTCAGTTTGTGGAGGCATTCGAAGTCTTCATATGGCGATTACAAAGCGCATGCAGCTTAGCTCAGCTCCGATTTCCCAGCTAGCTTCCGTCCGACCCAATGTTGCAGTACAGCCGCTATGCAAATTCTGGGAACGATGATACAAAATCCGAAGAACAAATCCAACGATGGTGGTGTGAAATTTTGTTACTAACGATCAAAACCGGTGCAACACCAAACGAAGATTCATGGTCCGACGACAATGATCTGTGAAAACGAAGAGCTAGAGTCTTGTTACAATATCCAAAGTTCATCGACGCAAAGCTGAAGATCACCAAGCTATGATAGTGAAGAACCACTCGAGAGAAGTCACAATTCCAACTCAAAATCAACTTATTTTTTCTCCATTCTTAGGCAAGTAGATGATACGGCTGGATTGAGTACCTTCCAGAGCAACAAGACACCAAGCTAAATGTTGCAATTCAAGATAAAAACGACCTGAAGCCGCTGCCTAGTGTTGTTGCTGAGATGTAAGAATAATCAAATGCGGACACAGTCTTCACAAAGGATGAAAAGAAGCAATGTTGTGTATATACAGTAAAGGTACGGAGGAAGTCAGTTCATGAAGATGGCTTCCAAGCAAGATAGATGGCTCCAATCCTCCATTCCGATAATGCAAATTTGTTGTAGAGCCAGCTGCTCAATAATGACACAATCTTCACAAAGTTCAGAAGGACGCGCAGATTACAAAAAGTTCTGAATAACCAGACACTATCTCTTCCGGCGGCCATAGATACTCACTTAGACGAAGGGAGCATCTGTCTGCGTGTAAAGAAACACCAACAGCACCCTAAAGGACGAAGCTTCAAAACACGAAGCTTCAAAACACGAAGCTAAGGACGAATCTTCAAAACACGAAGCTTCAAAACGCGTCATCATAATTAACGAAGCTTCAAAACACGAAGCTAAGGACGAAGCTAAGCTTCAAAACACGAAGCTAAGGACGAAGCTTCAACACACGAAGCTAAGGACGAACATTCAAAACACGAAGCTAAGGACGAAGCTTCAAAACGCGTCATCATAATTAACGAAGCTTCAAAACACGAAGCTAAGTACGAAGCTTCAAAACACGAAGCTAAGTACGAAGCTTCAAAATACGAAGCTGATGACAAAACCTTCAAATTACGAAGCTAATGACGAAAGCTTTGTATCAGTACGATAGACTTGCCTTACATTAAGCATCAATGCTTAGTATGATATGAGAGTTTATGCTTCATTGTTTATAAGAATGATTCTTATACTTCCATTCATATGCAAAGTACGACAGTCATGACAGTATATATACTTTGTCGTACTATATATACTTCCTCAGACTGTCGTAGTTTACATGATTTGAGAATTTTGTGGGAGACCTCACATGCCCAAAGCTCATATGTAGGAGAAGATGAAGTAACCACGGATGCAGTGTAAACTCCCAAGTTCTTTTCGGTTTTTATGTGTAGGTACTTGATTTATAAGATGTAGACTCATCACACCCAAGCCGAAGCAAGGATGAAAAGGCACAACAAGGACGAGAAAAGTTCATCAGCGCCATCAACAGTGTGTGAGTTTGTTCAATTTGCAGCAGTTAGCAAAGTAGCTAGCATCTGCTCAACTAGGGGACGCAGCTGAAGGCGCACCACCACTGACCATTACAAGGCTCAATTCTGGAATAATTAAAGGATGCAATTCAAGCCCAACAATGCCAAATTTGTATACAGAAATACATATCCACACACCCCAGCGGCGCGAAGACAACTATTGTCCCAATCACAAGGGGTACACATATAGCATAAGCCTTGCAACCATTGACAGCAGCGGGGCGATTACTTTTGCTTTCACAAGCTTCGGCAACCAGCTTCCCAAACCAAAACGGGGCATACATCACACCCAACAAAAGAGTTTGCAAATATTTAGACTCCTTGCATCTTGTTTATATTAACATACATTGTTATATGCATTTGATACATTTCAATTCTGAATAATGCATACATTCCCATAAATTGGATACGTTTTTGGATACTAATGCATATAATGGAGAACCGGGGCAAGCACCACCGGTCTCATATCTTCATACTGGGTAAAGCGTTCACATGTAATCTCTCCGGACTCCCCTATAAGCGTCTATGAGTGTACGACCAGGGGGAAGGCTTCCATAAGAAAGAGATGCCCAACATGACATGCCTTTGGCAGCTCAGCGGAACGGGTGTTTGCAAAACATTCAGTTTTACACCACGTCTCCGGGAGATTTTCAACCCCCACCGTTCGGTAATCTCCTGGCCCGAGATTGGCCAACGGGGTGACAGGTTCAAACACTCATCTTACCTCAGCGACAATGGATTTACGATTCCCCACAATGCAGGAGCAAAATCAAACCATACAAATACTTAAATAAATTTGTTACTGCTCATAAGATGAATTTACCTTATTTATTATAATACAAAAAACTGATACGAAATGTTGTCCACTTACATTTTTGTGCCAGATATATTTGAGTAATCCTACGAGGTCCTATGACCCCAAATAATTCGGTGTTGTGAAGTAAAAGTTGTCGACACTACAATGTATAGGTTGTTGCTGCTCAACCGGCCTCACAAAGCATTTTCAACTTGAAGCATGCAACGGACAAGCACCAAGCCGGGTATTGAAAATGTCAAATGCCAAATACCAACAAAGAACAAGCCACGAAGAGTGCTTGTACCAGTACGATAAGAGTACAGAACCTTTCGACAAGGAGCGGCCGAAGGAAACAACAACCGAAGCATGAACGATTATGGTGAGAGGAATTTTTCTTAAGGATCGCTTATCATCGACCCTCAAGAAAAGGGGCAAATTGTATATACCAAATCATGCATCGTACACGTGGACGCTGATTAGAAGTCGCAGCTGGATATAAGCATACAACGGCGCACACCGAATCAGTTCTAAGTTAGCTTAGAATCTAAGCGGATGTCATTTTTGTAAATAACTAACATCCCTTTTCCTTATAAATAGGGGAAGATAAGGAAGAGAGAGGGGGGATTGGAGGGTGGAAGAAAGAGAGAGGAGTAAGAAACCCAATACCTCTGAAGAGAGGAATAATAGCTGGGTAGTATTAATACCTTCGTTCTATCTTCTACCTTCGTTTTACCTTCGCTTTACCTTCGGAACCTTCGTTTTACCTTTGGAACCTTCGTTATACCTTCGTTATACCTTCGTTACATCTTCGTTATACCTTCGGAACCTTCGTTTTACCTTCGTTTTACCTTTGGAACCTTCGTTATACCTTCGTTACATCTTCGTTATACCTTCGTTATTGAAACTTTCACTGAACATCATCATCATTAATGGGGTTCATCACCCTTGTAACAGATAAAGATCATAATAAAACTCTTTTACCCTCCCGTGGATGTAGACACTCCGATGTCGAACCACGTAAATTATGGTTGTGTGAAACTATTGTTATTTATTTATTTAAATTCATCTTCTACTTGCTGTTTTATGGTTTAGAACTAGATCCAATGATCTTGTTCGTTTGGTTGTTGCTACTAGAATAATGGTAGTAACAATTAAGCCGTGTTAGTATGAACTGCATGTTTTCTATAATAAAATCTCTATTTCCCCAATAAGAGTTATGGTGGTTTCCTACTTAATGAGAGTAATATTAGATCAGCTGATTCCAGTTGTGAACAGGACGTGAAGATGTACTCTTTGAGAGACAGATTACCTGGCCCGTACTTAATTTTCAATCCTCAATTTTCTTCGATCCTCAATTTTTCAATGACCCCACCCATGCGTATCTTCTCTGGGGTCGTTTGCATTACTATCAGAGATTATGAATTCCGCCCCATAATTTGTACATTGAAGGTCTCGTATCATATTATTATATATATGATGTGTGTTTTTTTATCCTATGGAGTCGTAAACATCTCCAACCAGCCGTTTTAAGACTCATGGCTAGCCGGCAAGGATAATAAAGGGTGGTTTCCTTTTTCTTTGTTCGACACGACTTTCGTTTTCTAGTTAAATTGGTTTTTTTTTAACCAATTATACGTTGTCAAATGTCTTCACCGAATCTCTCGTTTCACAAAACTCAAAAAAGCTTTGTTTCGACCAATAGGAAGCAAGGGTTTCCTCACCATTCAACGTGGGAGCACTACACCATTTTTCCGGAATCGCAACTAAAATTCGTAACGGCCCAGCAGCCGTTACAAAGTTTCCTGTTGCCGTTACGAAAGTTTTTCCAGATGCGTAACAGGGGTAGCTGTTACGAATCATAACATGCTAATTTTTAACGTGTGCTAATCACACGCTCGGTCACACTAGAGCCGGTAACATGGGTTTATTTTGTGCGTGTCATTCAGCTGTGTGCCGTTTTTTCCCACCCAACTTTGCTTTTGCTAGAGGATAATTCCTCCCCTGAAGAGATAAGGGATATGTCATCCAATACCATCGACTAAGCTCACCATTTCTCTTTTCCCTTTCTCTCTATCTTTTCTCTTCTCATCTCCTCCCCTGCAGAGATTGGGGTTTAACCAGTTTCGATCTGTTAATTCAATCATATGATAAATCGATCAAAGAGACTAGAGATTAGAGTCTTACAACAGTTTCGATCTGTTATTTCAATTATAATTTTTTTCGATTTGGGGTTTTCATTAATCGTGTTAATTCAATCGTCTGTTTTCTTTTCATTAGGGTTTTTCATTTTAGGGTTTTTTTTTATCTGATAAAGCTTATATGATTTCTTTTTCTGAAATCATTTTTAGAGTTTCATCTGTTGAAGAACTTGAGAGGTATTTATTTCATCATTTGTTAAATCAAATTTTAGGGTTTGAAAGATATATGGTTTGAAGGATATATACTAATCTGATTTTCTGATTTCATTTTAGGGTTTGAAAGATTGAAGAACTTTGAAGAACTAAAGTTGAAGGTATATGAATTGATTTGTTTAATTTTAATTTGTTTAATTTCTATTTTAGGGTTTCAGTTAGTATGAATTGCATTGTTTAATTTTAGAGAGATGAAGTTAGGGTTTGGAAATTGATTGAAGGTTCAATTTTGTAATAGATAAGAAGAAATCAAAGACTGGGTTTGGTGGTTTGAGAGGTGAATCGATGTTTTGAACTTTGATTAGAGACAAGGAATTGGAAATTATTTTCTGGTTCTGAGTATAGATGATGGTGATTAAGATGAAATTTATGGTTAGTGGTTGAAGTGATGATTCAGAAGTTTAATGAGGCATAACAAGGAATCAAGATAAATTACTTCAATCTAGCTAGGAATTCGATTTAACGTAAACTGTCTTTACCTCATAGAAGCATGTTATGTTATGTGACTAGCACCTGCAAGGCAATAACTAGAGAATTAGAATATGTGGACACGCGGACACGATAGACTTTATATATGTGAAATATATATTTATTATGAAGTAGCTGTTTTTCTCCAGATGGATACATGCTTCCATGTCTTATCAATACTTAGATGCCGACCACTCCGCATTTGAAGACTCGTCTTCCTATTACAATTGCTGCTAGCTTTGCAGCAGCACTGTTAGTGATTCTGCTCACCTTGTTCAGGCTAAATTTAAAAATTATGGTAAGGATTGTGGTCACCGGTTTAACCCAAAAAATTCTCATAAAATATGTTATGGCCTGTTTCTGCCGGATATGGATTGTTTACGTACTTTGATAATCAATACGAATGCTAAATTTATGTAGTAATGAAGCAGCAGTAGATTCATATCCTGCTGCGAAATGCTACATTTAAATTTTAACTCTAGTGTTTGATTAGGTGACGGATCAGCTAAGTTGATATATATTTGTATCTTAAAACAATCAGTTAGCAATGTGTTACCCTGTGACGGTACTAATTTTTACTTTTTTAAAAGAGACAGATATCTCCATTATTCCCAGAGTGTACTATGTTAGGTTGTTGTTTGAATCCAGTGATACCGCACTTTAGTGCTTGAGTTTTTCTAATTCTTCTGCTTAAGTTCTTTTGAAGTTTTCATGTTTCAAAGTTGTTTGGTTTTGTTTTCCATCCCTTTTGATGTAGTTTGGGTGCCTCCTTTTTTTGAAGGGCTTGTAGAATAAAGGAGATGTTCCTTCTTTTCGGAAAAGTTTGTGAAACCGTATGAGCAAGAAGCTCCTGCATTAATGAAGGTATTCCAAGGTAAGTTGAGTTGCCAGGTACTACTTCTGAAATGAGGATTTATTGAGATGAATACAGGGTATGTGTATTATCTGAACTTGACGTTCTTGTGTGTGTTTTCTTTCTGCCATTTATTTGATTGTTGGATTTTCTTGATGAATTTTTAGGTGATAATAGTTTCACGGAAACTTGCTACTTTTCTCGTTTGGCCTAAATGTTTATAATGTGCACGGACATTTTAAAACTTTTGTATGGATTAAGCTGTCTACGAGTTCATAATTTTCTAATCTTTTAATTGCTGGAACAAAAATTCATTCTAGAAAAATACAACTACATAAAACCGATCACACAAGAATTCTGTTAAGCTAGGATTTTTTTTCTTTCTTTTTTTCTTTCTTTTTTTGCATCTTTAAAAACGATACAATCATATTAAAAAGGACATGAACCAGAATAAGTAGGTCGACCTATGCAAATTGAGCTGAAATTGTTACTCAAGCAATTCCTAATTACATATGGTACTCATGATTCTGGTAGCATTGCCAGATCTTGTGATCGCCTTTTGGTGTTCAATTCAGGTTTGTAGAATGAAGGAAATAAATGTTACTTCGTCGTTGATGAGTCATATTCGCAGGGTTCAATACTTCCTATATCTGACAAGTTTAGCTCCATTGGTTCTCCTTCTAACTGCATTACACATTAAATTTTTGGTGCAGGATTGGATCACTTATTCTTGGACATGAATTCTATTTTTACATGGTCTAAGTAAGTGGTCGGGCTTCTGGAATCTCAACAGAATTTTCCATTTGCACATTAACATATGGCAAAGTTCGGACCAGTCAATTGAGGCAACATTAGGAGAAGGATTTGCTTGTAACTTGTAAGCATTTCAGTTGTATTCACTACGTTATCGTTGTACACCCACAATTTTCTTTTATCTTATTTTCAATTAGATTTCAGGGTAGGTGGTAACTCTTCGGTAAAGATTGTTCAGAGACACCACTTTACGTCTCACTTTAAAGGTATGGCAGTTGTGTCTCGTATTCAAGATAATCTTTTTTTTCTTTTGTGAAGGTGGTAGTTCTTCCTTTCATATGTTTTTCTTATTTTATCTATGGAGTTTTTTTCTGTGTATTTTTCATAAAATGCTTGTTATCAATTTCGATCATGAGCTTGAACTTGGTGGGGGTAAGCTTGTAGTTGAGTTGAAGGAGAAGTAAAAATTCTGGTGCATACTTTGCAGGGCCAACATGATGAGCTTGAAGCGAAGATTTTTGAGGAGAGGGCTGCTCGTGAAGCTAAATACCAGAAGCTTTATGAAAAACTTTTCCCCAAGGTATTTTTTGTGTTCTTTTATTTAGCAAGTTTGAATTCATATATAAATTTGTGTCTCCCTTATTAGTTTTCTATAGAGTTTATGGTCGTGAACACTGCACCATAGGCCTAAATTCCAAGATATGGATCTTGTCTGTTACTGCTTAGGTGGACTTAAAACCTTGGTACGCTTTAGGCCCCTAAACCATATAGGAAATTTTTCGTCGCCCATAAGCCTGTAATTCTCTTGGTAATGTTTAGTAGCAATGAAGTAATTAAGAACCATCTTTTTTCCTTTATATGTTTTATTAGTTCAGTTTGAAATTAAATCTTACTTTCTTCTTTGCAGAGAAAGGAGTACCACAACAATAGCATAAATCATGGGCTTGTTCTTGATTACAAAACCACAGTAAGTATTTCTCATTGTTCTTCTCCCCAATTTATATTTTTTTGAAGTTTTTTCTGCTTTTAACATAGGTTGGTATACATGCTTATGAAGTTTAAACTTAGCAGATACTTTTCATCTATAACTTTATGCATGGATTTCTGACTTGATGTCTTAAAATTTGCAGCTTCAAGTTGGTCTAGCTGTTGTTGTGCTTGAAGGCTTACTCCAGATTTTCTTATTTAAGTTCTTAGATGGCGTAACATCCTCGGTATGTATAATAATTCTGAAAAACCATAGATGTGATAACTATCACAGCTTACCGGTTCAATTGTTTGAAGCTGCAAGTTTTGAGTAACTTTCTACAGTATCTACTTATAGTGATTTTCAAGTGAGAATGAAATGAACTTAGGAATTGAAGTAGGTTTCCATGTATTCCCTAATGTAGTAGGTTTCTACGAAATGGAATGAACTTAGGAACTTAAGTAGGTTTCTACGAAATTAACAAGAACTTAATGTAGTATGATCCTCCACTTCTCTTACTAGCAGCAGTAACCTCATAACTTAGGGATGATTTTTTTGCACATACTTCCATCTAAGTATATGATTTTTGTGTTTGCAGTTTAATTGGATGATGCTCTGCTGCGACAAGTTTGGAGCAAAAAGGTTGGAGAACAAGGCAGACATTAGGTTGCAGTAAGTTTCTATGTACATTCTAAGTTAAATAAATTTGTGAACGTAGGAATTTCTATGAACTGATACTTAGAAGAATTTGTATACATTCCCCTAGTATTTGATACTTAGAAGAATTTAAGTTCTTTTTTGTATGAATCCTTTATATGAATCCATTTGAATGTGATAAGAATTGATTGAATGGAGATGAATTTGATTGAAGAAAATATTGTTGATTGTGAAGGATAAATGCAAGGTGTATGCAGGTCGTGGTTATTTGGAATTCCGGCGTATTCTGGCCGAGAATGAGTTGCCAGTCAACCTTGACCTGGTCACAATTAGTCATTGCCGACTGATTTGACCAGGTCAAGGTTGACCGGAAGTAATTTTTTTACAGTTACAAAAAATTCGTAAACTTGTTACAACGTCTTGTTACTAAATAAATTCGTAACGGCTGACATATGTGACGACAGTGCCACGTAGTAACGCTCTATGCTGTTACAAGGGCCGTTACAAAAAAAATCGTAACGGCTAGTTGGCCGTTACGAAAAATTATAGCACCCCCTTTCGTAACGGTCTCAAACTGTTACAACCCCGATTCTTAACGCCGAAAAACCGTTACGATTTGGAAAAAATGGTGTAGTGGAGATTTATTTGTCTAGGCCTTTAAGTCTTTAGATTTTGTGGCAGTCACCATCGAATCATTTTGAAGTTAAAGGATTAATTGTAACAATGTGAACATATATAAAAACAAATCCTCATCACCTTTAGCATTTCTCGTGATCACGATGGCTTTAGGACGAACCAAACATATGGTGCAAGCCAAAAGAGGGGATAAGGAAAAAAAAAAGTGAGAATATCTTCTTATCTTGTAATTTCAACCTCTGAAAGATGATCCATGATCGGGGAAACATTAATTTGTATTAAGGGAAGAAGTGTGTGGTAAAAAAGTCGCACTCCCCCTCTTATTAATATCACAAACAAAATAATTTTTCTTTTGATCGTAACAAATTAATTTTGCCATTAGTTATTTTCTTTTGGCTTTTATCTCCAAAGAAAAGGAGATCCATTAGTTATTTTCTTTTGGCTTTTATCTCCAAAGAAAAGGAGATGAAAATGGCTAAACCATCATTTTCTGTTAGAATACGGGTATCCAACTCAAAACGAATTGGCGATGAGTGGAGAGGCCCTAAGGATTATAAACCGCAGAATGTTAGATTGCCCAGACAATGTGAGACTAATAATCTCAACACGCCCCCTCACGTGTAGCCTCGTCGGGTCTAACACGTGGAAAGTAAATCGGATAACGCGGATTAAAGGCGCGGTCAAATAATTCGGGCATCCAACTCAAAACCAATTGGCAATGAGTGGACAGGCCCTAAGATCGTGCGGTTTATAACTTTTTCTTTCACCGTGGGGACTAAGACCCATGTGGTGGAATTGAACACCAAAAATTTGGTGGTGCGATGAATGTGGAGGAGAAAACAAAGAATATTGAGTCAGTATCACTAGCCTCTCTCGGTGCCTCTGTGTGTGTATATTAGGTTCATCAACCATAACACAACTCAACAGAATCTAAAATACTTCAGACGCAACTCCTAAGTTAATCAACCAAGGTTTACTCACTCTTTCTCTAGTGGTGAAAGAAGAAGAAGAAGATTTTGAGAAGATTTTTTAGGTTGTTCAACTAATTAGTTTCATGGATGCCAGGGTACATATTGTTCTTTCCATAGTTTGTAGGCCGACTCAATAATCAAGCACGATGGTATATCCTCTCAAAACAAATAGCAACAGTAAGTTTTATTAATTTTGATCTTCTACAATTGATTCTTTTAGGTGGTGTGGTCAATTTTGTTTCCTAAAGAAAACTTTCCAAATATTTTTTGATATTTTCAACTGATTCTTTTAGTTGTTGTGCTTTTTCTCCCTGAAGGAGCTGGCAGAGATCACCCAGCTTCAAACCCCTTTGGTTCCTGTGGAATGGGATCAAGTTGCCCAAGACTCTTGTCGTGATATTTTAGCAGACCGAGAAATGGCGCATGTAAAAGATCCTGAAAGGAATGTGGATTTTATGTGACAACATTCAATTCCATAGGGTCATGCAGGAGATCAGGACCTTTGTCACTTCTGATGCTCAAAATGTTGGAGATTATATTTTCAGTTTTTCACGGAGCGGAGAAGTTTCATTCATTCCTATTTAAGTCAACGGGCAAATGGTGTATGTACAAGAACATGAAAGGATCCGGCAAATTATGTGAAAAGTATCAAATGGTTCCATGAATTAAATGACGATGGATTTCCGAATTCTTTCTTGAATTTTCAGTGACCTAGGTTACTACGAAAATTTAAAAAAAAAAAAAAGGTAGAGGGAGAAAGAAAATGAGAGAGATCGGCTAGGTTATGTGAAAAGTATCAAATGGTTCCATGAATTGAACTGATTCTTTTAGTTGTTGTGCTTTTTCTCCCTGAAGGAGCTGGCAAAGATCACCCTGCTTCAAATCCATTTGGTTCCCGTGGAATGGGATCAAATTCCCCAAGACTCTTGTGGTGATATTTTAGGAGATCGGCAAATGGTCGTATGTAAAAGATCTTGAAAGGGAGCTTCATTCATTCCTCTTTTAAGACTTCTGTATAAGACAAACTTTGTCGGCATATGATGTGAGTTGCAGAGGACTTTTGCTACTGTTGAAGCTCGAGATTGGTATTGGAAAGAACTTTACTACTGGTAGTAGCATCTGAATTCGATATTTTAGTAGAACGGAAAATGGCGTATGTACAAGAACTTGAAATGGCCATAGGGTCATGCAGGAGATCAGGGCCTTCTTTGTAAGTTCTGATACTCCAAGCGGATTAAGGATAACTTTGAATGTAGTCGGGGAAAACCCCACAACTACACCCATGTAATAGTTCTCTTGGTTTAAGCATATATCATCTTTAAAATGTAAGATAAAGGTGCGGACAAATTTTTTGATAAGGGCGTTTATTGAAGGGGCATGGGGACCAATAATATATTGACACATATCTTTGATTCCCATGAATTATGATTTTCAAAAATACAAATAAGAATTAAGATAACAGATTTCCTCTCCAAAAATACATTTTTTTTGCATTTTTGGAAACATAATTCATGGCAATCAATGACATGTGTCAACATATCACTGGTCCCCATGCCCCCTTCAAAAAACACCCCCATCAAATTTTTTCTCCAAGAAATGTAAATAGACGCATGATTTTTTACCTAGTTCAGGGTTCAGGGGTTTATTATGAGTATGAAACGATCTACATTAACGGGTTGTTTATTATGAGTATGAAATTATATTGGCGTTACATGAAGACTCCATTAGAGAGTTTTTGTGTTTTTGTGGAGCTCTATCTCTAAATCGCGATGGAAGATGAAAGAGAAGAAGTATATGTGTCCCCCTTTCTCTCCTAATCTCGGATATTTGTGTTTAGTCGGGGCTATTTTGTTAACTTGCACACAGCCGCCAGAATCGTGACATGTGCACAAAGGATTATTGGTGTTCACATAATCCAAGTCGAATTCAAGGTTTTATTGCCAGCTTGACGCGACATGAGTGGATGGAGAATTGTGCGGTTACTCAAGCAGACAAATTTGATTAACATAAAGTGGAAAAATCACAACTAGAAATGTATGGTAACTTAGAATTTACATCATTGCGATGGGGATAAAAAAATATTTGAGCGGCCGATGGAGGTGATGGTATGCCTTTGATGGCTGTTGCCTTCTGGTACTCTTAATTACAAACAGCAAAATCTGTTGAATTTGGGAACTTTGTCATTTTGATGTGCTTCCTTAATTCTGGTGCAATTAATCCAATGTAGGGGCGAAATATCACACCATAGCGTCGCCCAAAGGGAATGATTTAATGGTGCGACGAAATGATATCCAACTCAATCCGTGGCGCAACATGGGAGCCGTACCAACTTAGCAATGTAGGATCATATATATATTACCAAGCCTAAGTTAGCTTGAGGTAGTAAATGTAATTTTCTCTCCTATCTACCGATTTACCCTAGTGTATGAAAAAGGGTCTTCTTTTATACACCCCTAAAAATACTAACGGTATCCCATTATTTATCTACCCCAAAAGTTATTGTGCTACCCATCTAATCTGTTAAATTCGTATACCCCGTCATCAAGAACAAAATCACAAACCCAAAGGAAAATATTATCTTCTTCCTCGCTCTCTCTTCACAGATCACCCACTAACTTAATAAGCTTAATTTTCTAACCTCTACTTTATCCCACAAAACCCTAGTTTTTCGTCTTGATTACCAAAAACCTAACCCTACAAAGCCTCATGGTCTCTCTTCTTCTGGTTGTCTCTCCGATATGATTTTTGGATCACGAGAAAAGAAAAAAAAAATAACATCCACGTATTTCTTCTGATCAAGAAGAACCCAAAAATCTAACCTCATATGAAGATTAAATCAACTAAATTAGACAAAACCCAGACAATCAATTCACCAGAATTGATCAAAATTTGAATCGATAGTATCTAATTCTATAACTTTTGATCAATATGAGGTCTAAAATCCTTATTCTTTCGTTGAATCAGAGATAAATGGGGTTTTCAAGTTTTTTGTTATATAATTGGAAGTATGGAATCTTAATATTTTATTTTGGGTCTATGGTGTATCGGTGGAGAGAAATCTCATGAATCCGTGGATTCGGTTCTTGCTTTCATGTGGAAGCCATCAAGCTCGAATCCAATAGTGGCGTGTTCTTCACTATTTACAATTGATACAACAGACTAAATCTGGGCTTTACCAAGGAATTTAGAGATCTTATCAATTATCATAAGTATTCTTGATTTTCCTTCACTTTTTTTTAGCCCTGTTAAACCTTTAATTCATGAGTCATGACCCATATAACAGGTCTCCTCTTTCATCTTCTATGAAGCAGAACTACAGAGGATAATAAAACATACAATAGGAATTGTTTACTGTGAAGAAATAACTTATTCTAGCAGGTATTTAGGAAGGGGTAGACGTATAAAAATTTCACTATTTTTTCCAAAAAAATTAACGTGCCATTAGTGTTTTTAGGGGTATATAAAGGAACTCCAAATCAAATTTGTCTGCTTGAGTAACCGCACAATTCTCCATCCAATCATGTCGCGTCAAGCTGGCAATAAAACCTTAAATTCGGCTTGAATTCTGTGAACACCAATAATCCTTTGTGCACATGTCACGATTCTGGCGGCTGTGTGCAAGTTAACAAAGTAGCCCCGGCTAAATACAGATATCCAAAATGCAACAAATATCTTCTCTATCCATTTTATCTTATCTCGGGGAAGCATAACTCGACGGTAGAGATGAAAAGTTAGATCCTTGGATTGGGATGTGGCAGCTATCGAGGGGACAACAACAGGTGACATATCTGATCAGCATTTAATACAGTGAGTTTTTCTCCATAGGCGTGGTCAAAGCACGTGGAAGAAGACGAGGTGGCAATGTCTGACTGGTGAAGGTTCACGGCAAATGGAGGCACAATCTGTATTAAGGTTGGGTAGTTCTCGAGGGCACGTGGCTGAGCTGAGGTGGCAAAACTCCACTGGGAATAACATGTGTCCAACGATGGTAGAAAATATACGGAAGATACATCAGATCTCGATGGACCTAAAAGCAGCGTAGATGTTCCAGATACCAAGCCTTATCACCAAAGAAGGGTCTTTCAGTTTGGAAGGAAGATCTAGGCTTAGTTTGGTATTGCTGCAGCTTTTGTAAAAGCGCTTTTCTGCTGTGCTATGCTGTGAGAAAAAAGTAATTAGACGTTTGGTAAAATATTAATTAAAGTTAAACCTGATTAAAAAAGCAATCAAAGTGTGTTTGGTAAAATATCATATTCAACCGTTGTTGTTGTAGCGAATGACAAAAACAGACATATCTCTCCAAATAATTTTATTTAATTTTATTGGGTTTAAAAATAATTAACTTTTTTAGTATTAAATATAAATATAAATATATATATATATATAACATTAAATTTACTAATTCTCACTATTATTAGGATTGTTAAAATTGTACTTAACTACTTTTTGATATACATATAATTTTCAAACAAAGAGTGAACCTAAAATTAAGTAATTATGTAATATTTATTTTTATTTTAATTATTGACAAATTAAATGAAATGGCAATAAAATAGCTTGAATATAAAAAATAATAATAAATGATTGTATATAAATTTAAGGGTAAATTCTGTTATTTATAAAATAAAATAAAATAAAATAAGGATAAAAAAGACAAATCAATCATTAAATTTAGGTGGGACCAAAGCTTATGCTTTTGTAGCTTTTAAAAGCTCATTCTACCCAGCTTTTAAAAGTATTTTGGAAGTTCTTTAGGTTAAAAGCACTTTAATTTTTTTAAACCAAACACTAATATCAAAAATTATTGACATATATAAGTTTTGAAAGTGTTTTTGGAAAATAAAAAGCATTACCAAACCCATCCCTAGTCTTAGTCTTAGGCACAAAAAATCTTATGAACGAGCAAAAAAATCTCTCCACCCTGGCAGAGTACTCCTTTGTTTTGAAAGTCTCTTTAATATGGATTCTACTTGGAGAAATTTTTTGATGGGGACGTTTTTTAAGGGGGCATGGGGACAAATGATACGTTGACACATGTCTTTGATATTAATAAATTATATTTCTAAAAATATCAAAGAAGTATATTTTTGGAGAGAACATTTGTTTTCTTAATTGTTATTGGTAATTTTAGAAACTGAATTCATGGAAATCAATTAATATCAAAGACATGTCTCTTCTACTTGCATGGTCTTGCATGTCATCTTGTTCCTGTTGGTTGTAATAAATCAGCTGACGCTCTAGAACCGGCTGCTCTTGTTTCTAAATTATGTGAGGAATGGTGGAATACTGGACCTCCAACATGCTTATTTCTTAATACCTGACCTCCCTATCTATGGATGTAGAACACAATATAAGCATGCTTTGTTTTTATTAAGGAAATAAAAATAAAGGTTACCTGTGTAGGAATGAATATCGCACATATCAATAAGTATGCGAAGTAAGGATTATCTGACGTAAGAGAAGACTATCGCACATGGCAGAGTTGAAGTGACGTATTGGATGATGTCAGCAAAGTCACGAGTAAAGTGTGATGATCTATGCGAAGTATAAGCTGTGCGAGAATGAGTGAGTATACATGAGCGAATGTAATGCACAGTGATTCCGAAAATAATGGGTCTCTTAGTTGTCATCCACTATGAGGAATCCTATATAAAGGAAATAAGTCATCACATAGAGGGAGAGATCTTTTAGTGCGAGTTAGACAAGAAACTAGGAGATAGAAAGTTTATTGAGAGAGCAAGTAAAGTCATTGTAATCATTTGTATCCAATTATAAACCTTGATAATTAATAAAGAATTCATTATGATTACTTAGGTTATTATTTAGATACATTAGGGTGTGGTTGTATGTTTTCCTGCAACTACATTTTTGGCGCCAGAAACAGCTTTGGGTGATAAATCCTAGTAGTAAATTCATAGAATCTTGGAAAAAGTAAGATATGGAAATTGAAGATGGTGAGACTTGGATCTACTATTGAACAGGGAACAACAGCTAGAAGGAGCACTAGAATTGCTGAAAGAAGAAGAATTACAAATCTTGGCCAACAAGAAGAAAGAGTAAGAGAAAATCAAGGAAACGAAAATCCAATTGGACCACAGCGTGAACAAGAGCGGAACAATGATATTGATTATGATAGAGTGAGCGTTCATACTTCGCAAACAAGTTCAACTGAAGAGGAAACACAAAGAACTGGAAATGCAGGAAGGATTGATGGTAATGATGAGAATATAACAATTGCAGAACTCACACAAAGATTGATCGCATAACGACAAAGAGAAGGTGAAGAGCGTGCGAATTTGATACGTCAGAATGATGACTTAAGAGAAGAGAATCTTAGATTGGAAGAACAGAGATCAAGAAGCGCTACACGATCAAGGTCGAGATCAAACAGGAGTTCATCAAGACAAATTCAATCTAATCAAGAAGATATTAGGCGAAGATAACACATGGAAGCAATTGAAGAAAACCTGCAAGTAGATGATAATCAACAGGACCAACAAAAGAGAAGGGATGTGGCTCAAGATTTGGGAACTAATCGATATGAGCATCCGCGTGAACTTCTACGTCGCACACATAATAATTTTGAAAGAGAAGAAGAGGATCCGAGGCAAGGACAGATGATATTGCATAGAAGATAAATGTTGAGAGAAGAGAACGAGCGCGAAAGGGAAATTACACGTGCGAGGAATGAAAGAGACAGAAAATGACGAAGGGAAGAAATTGAAGAGAGAGAATTGCAAGAAGCATTACGTCAAAATAATCATGATAATCGAGTAAGGTGGCGCGAAAGTCATCGCATGGATGATATAGAACAAGGATGGGTTGCACCACAAGAAAGAGAAATGTGAAGACGTCGACATGATCGCACAGGTGAAGAGGAACGATATGATAGAGCACAGATTGAAACGAACATTGAAAGGCATAGGAGAAGAAGAGAATAAGCTGAAGAATATGAGATACAAGAGGAAGTACGTCAGAATAATCATGAGAATAGACTGAGGCAAACAAGATTAAAGAGACCTATGCGCGAAGATATAGACCAAAGCTTCAGTGAAGAAATTCTTAAAGAAATTGTGGAATTAAGAGAAATGATGACTGCGAAAAGAAATGGCGGAAGGAGACAACTAGAGGAAGCAGTGGAGGAAGCTGGGAAAACTCCCTTTACAAGGCAGATTCAAAGGGCAGTGATACCGTCCAAGTGCAATTTACCAGCGTTCACTAGCATATTTGATGGAAGCGTCTGTGCAATACAACACGTGAAAGCTTACACCCGGTCTCTATTGCAATGAGAAAACAATGATGCAGTAATGTGTAAATATTTTGCTGCGAGCCTGGCAGGGGAAGCTTTGAAATGGTTTGAAGTATTACCAATAGAATCCATTGGGTCATTTCACCATTTACAGAACGTCTTTTTAGGACAATATATCATCAATAATATGTCAAGAAAAGGGACTGAGACGGCATTTGGACTTCGCAGAAAAACAAATGCGAGTTTGCGTCATCTAACAACAAGCCGGAGAACCATGTGTAGCGAAATGGGAAGACGAGTGGATGAGCGACACCTTATTCTTGCATTTATAAATGCTCTTTTCGCTACAGATTTACTATATACACAAATCTTTAGGATAAAGGATACCATAACAATGTCAGAGTTGCGCGAATTTCAATAGGAGTACATAGCACTTGAGGAAAAGCAAAGAGATATGGAGTCGTACCCAGTTGCAATACCTGATGCGAAAGGTGGAAATACAAGTTTACTCCTAAGACTGACAAATGTTGTTGCGAGTACGTCGCAGGGAAATCAAGGAAGGAACATTGCAGAAATGGAACAAAAGCTAATATCCATGGGTAGTTGTTTGAGGGTGAAAACGATTTCTGCTGATTTTGGTAATTTCGGGTGTGTGGGTGAGAAACGAGTTTAAACCCTAAACAATGTACTGCAAGGGAGTACTTCAGATTCGAGAGATCAATCTATACAAATCCGGCCTAAACCAAGAAATGGTCGTTCCAGACTTGCTTCGGTCACAAAGTGAAGGAGAAGGGTTGGTTTTGGGGAGGGAAGCGAAGAGAGTGTTGAGACCAGAATAGTTGATTCTGGAAGAGTAGTTGTTTTACGACTTGTATCAGAAAGTGGGAAGCTAACAAATGGAAAGCTGGTAAATATTTTCTGAGTGTTGTATATTCCTGACCTGAACTTGTTTTTCGGTGGAAATAGGTAAGACCTATTTATACAAGTCGAAGTGAAACGTACTCTGGTCTCATTAAGAAATGGAAAAAGGGTGAGTAAATGGGAGGAGGTGGTAACGGTAACGCCTGGAATTGATGTTCCATAAAAGAAAGTGCTTCACCATTACTCCCTGTATTTACTAACCGCCTCATCCTTATGACACTGTCTTGTAACGGGCATAGTGTACGCCGCACGCTGTAAACTGCCAAACCAATACCCAATGAGCATCCCCTAGTTTGTGACATGTGTTGATGTCTCGAGTGTTTTTGTGGAAAACACGTAGCATGTTGTTGTTGTTTGGCAAGTTGAGCTTGGGAGACTTGTCGGTTTGGTGGTGACCTTCGACGGTCGAGATTTTGCATCTTGAGAGGAAGGGTAGCCGTTGATCGTCGTACACCGTCGTTTTGGTAACCAGTGGCATGAAAGCATGGCCGACATAGCTTTAATATGGCCTAGTTTAGGCATGGCCAAAAGTTAGGGTTTTGCCTTTGTTTGGGCGCGACCAAACTAGGGCTTGGATTCCATGCGTTAGCTAGTAACCTTGGACGGCCAAGATATGCATCTAGGATGGAAGGTTGGCCGTTGATCTTCGCACGCCTTCATTTTGGTAGCCGCATAAGGAAGGACGGCATGGTGTGGCGCGACAAGGTGGTTGGCATGCAATTGGAACATGTGGCATGGCATTCCTTGGCGCGGTTTGGCGTGGCCAAAACTAGGGTTTTGGGCCAAAAGTGACCATGCGCTGTTTGGCAACCTTGGACAAGTAGGATTTGCATCTAGGATGGAAGGGTTGCCGTTGATTGTCGCACGCCTTCATTTTGGTAGCCGCATAGGGAAGGCAGACATGGTGTGACGCGGAAAGGTGGTTGGCATGCTATTGGCACATGTGGCATGGCATGCCTTGGCGCGGTTTGGCGTGGCCAAAAATAGGGTTTTGGGCCAAAGGTTACCATGCGCTGTTTGGCAACCTTGGACGGCTAGGATTCACATCTAGGATGGAAGGGTGGTCGTTGATCGTCGCACGCCTTCGTTTTCGTAGCCGCATAGGGAAGGTCGGTATGGTAGGGCCAAGGCAAGGTGTGGTTGGCTTGGCATGGTGGGGCCAAGGGTTTGGCATGCCATTGGCGTATGGTGCGGCTAGTATGGTTGGGGCCAAGGCAAGGTGCGGTTGTCTTGGCATGGTGGGGCCAAGGCAAATGGCGCGGACGGCTTGGCATAGTGGGGACAAAGGTTTGGCATGGACGGCTTGGCATGGTGGGGCCAAGGGTTTGTAATGCCATTGGCGCATGGTGCGGCTAGCATGGTTGGGGCCAAGGCAAGGTGCGGTTGGCTTGGCATGGTGGGGCCAAGGAAAATGGCGGTTGGCTTGGCATGGTGGGGCCAAAGGCTTGGCATGCCATTGGCGCATGGTGCGGCTAGCATGGTTGGGGCCAAGGCAAGGTGCGGTTGGCTTGGAATGGTGGGGCCAAGGGTTTGGCATGCCATTGGCGCATGGTGCGACTAGTATGGTTGGCATGCCTTGGCGTGGTAGACGTGGCTGGCATGGTTTTCCATTGGCACAGTGGTGCGGCTGGCATGGTTGGCATGCCTTGGCGAGGAGATGTGGCTGGCATGGTTTTCCATTGGCACAGTGGTGCAGCTGGCATGGTTTGCCATTGGCACAGAGGTGCGGCTGGCATGGTTAGCATGCCTTGGCGCAGAAATGTGGTTGGTATGGTTTGCCATTGGGACAGTGGTGCAGCTGGAATGGTTGGCATACCTTGGCGCGGAGATGTGGTTGGCATGGTTTGCCATTGGCACAGTGGTGCGGCTGGCATGCCTTGGCGCGGAAACGTGGATGGAATGGTTTGCCATTGGTACAGTGGTGCGGCTGGTATGGTTGGCATGCCTTGGCGCGGAAACGTGGATGGAATAGTTTTCCATTGGCACAGTGGTGCGGCTGGCATGGTTGGCATGCCTTGGCGCGGAGATGTGGATGGCATGGTTTGCCATTGGCACAGTGGTGCTGCTGGCATGGTTGGCATGCCTTGGCACGGAGATGTGGCTGGCATGGTTGGCATGCCTTGGCGCGGAGGGGCGGCAGGCATGGTTGGTATGCCTTGGCGCGGAAGTGTGGATGGCTTGGTTTGCCATTGGCACAGTGGTGCGGATGACATGGTTGGCATGCGTTGGCGCGGAGATGTGGCTGGCATGGTTTTCCATTGGTACAGTGGTGCGGCTGGCAGGGTTGGCATGCCCTTGCGTGTTAGCCTGAGAATTAGGGGTTGGCATAGATGATGTCGGTCAATGTTAAGGGTTCTGCCGTGGAACATGACACATAAAAAAAAGGTACCCTAGTAATTCTTATGTAGGCATGCTGATCGGTTCAATAAATGTGCTAAGGGTCATAGTGACGTCATGTCAGTTGTAGAGTTTTACGATTTTAACCCTAAGCTAAAAACCACCATCAACATTAAGTCCCCTGCTTAGCTCGGAAGATGAGCATTGTTGCGAGGTAAGCATAACCTGGTGACGGGCAAGGACAAAAATCGAAACGATAATTCGTGGAACGATGGTCAGGAAGGTCCGACTAACCTTTTTCGAGAGGTAAGGAGAGTCCATGATCCTCGTGTTTAGCGGCCTTGCGCAGATTCTATTCGTGGTGTAGACCGTGAAGTGGCGAGATGAAGATCGTCGGCTTAGTTTGACTATGCATCACCTTGGTTGGGTTAGGGAACATCATGACGCTGGCTTGGTGAGTTGTTGGTGTTGGCGCGGACCGCTTGGCATGGTGGGGACAAGGAAATGCGTGGTTTGGTGAGGCAAAGCATGCGCGAACGACTTGGCATGTGGTAAGCATGACGTGGACGGTGGTGCAAGGCGTGCGCGGACGGCTTGGCATGGTGGGTCCAAGGCATGGCGCGGTTCTGGCAAGGCAAGCATGGCGCGGACGGCGGTACAAGGCATGACACGGTTTGGTGAGGCAAGCATGGCACGGACGGCGGTACAAGGTAAGACGCGGTTTGGTGAGGCAAGCATGGCGCAGACGGATTGGCACGGTGGTGTCTTATCTTTGCGGGCATGGTTGCCTCCTTTCCTTATTTGACTCACATAGGAAGTCCTTTCCTTATTCAAAACCCCGCAAGTGTTGTGCCCGTAGAAAGGGGGAGAGAGATGACAATGTCTTAAGTAGGGTGTATGCGAGAGATGCTGATGGAAGAGAAATTCTCAATCTTGCGAAAGTATCACCATTGAAGGATTGGCAAAAACAGACTATCTCGTTCAATGCGGAAGAAACACCAGGAGGAGGGGAATCGCATGAATGTCCATTAGTAGTGAGATTAGGAATTAATCCGAAAGTAAAGGCAGAAGATGATGAGGAACATGAAGCAAACACTTGGGGAATAAATAGAATACTTATAGATCCTGGAAGCTCTGTCGACATTCTCTTTTATCCTACATGCAAAACCATGGGTGGAAGGGACGACGAATTCATTCCTTCAACGTATAAAATTTATGGCTTCAATGGAACTGTGAACAAGCCAAAAGGCGAGGTGACAATGAGGATTCTTCTTCAGAATATGCCAACAAAAATTGTATTATGTGTTGTGGATGTCGAATCACCCTATAACGCTCTGATTGGAAGACCATGGCTGCACAGTATCTTGGTTGTGGCTTCGACATTTCACCAGTGCATAAAATTTCCTTTACCCCAGGGTGTTGGTATTATAAGAGGAAATACAATTGAAAGTAGAAATTGTCAAGAAATTGACATTGATAAGTGCGAATAAAGAGAGAGTAAGTGAAGAAATTGGAAAAAGCATGTTGCGGATAGTCAAAGAGCTGAGAGGTTAATGGTGGACGCAGTATATAATGTTGTAAAAACAGATAAGAAGAATACTAAAGCAGGGTATTCTTCGAATAATGATACTAAGCGAACAAGAAATATTACTTCTACAGAAGGAGGAAAAATACAGAGGCAGAAGTTGTGTTCTCAAGACAAAAATGAAGGGTGCGATGGTTATCGCGCAGAGGAGATTGAAAGGGTTATGAGAAATAATATTCTGAAAAGCATCTGCGAGCTTAAGGAGATACAAAAACTGAAGGGGATTAGTGAGTAATATGGGGAATGCACATGTCTTTCTGAGAAACAAGTTAATAAAAAATCTATGTACTAGAGTTGTATAAATTCAAAAATTGAAAATGGAATGAAAAATTCTAATTTCATGAAGTGATACCGTGTCAAGAAAAGAAAAATTAAAATATTTATAATAAGACCTTAATAAAAGGCACCAGAAATGATAATTTTTATCAAGATAGACTAGAAATCTGAATGTGGCGTGCAACCTAGTTCGCATACATGCAAGAGGCAAAAAGTAAGACCTATCACACGTCATAGTCGGAGAAACCTAGAAATCATGACTCAAGGGAAAGCTATACCGACCCTGGAACTTGAGTCATGGAGATTTGGGGTGAGAATAAACGAAAATTCCCATCCGGGAGAGGTACCTTAAATTTTTAGTCTAAGATAAATGATCTTAGATTAAGAGACTAAGGTGAGAAAGTATTTCCTAAGGAGTGCAGAAACTCGATCAGGGTGCCGAGGTACACGGTTGAGTCAAGAGTGCCCGGGGAGTCTGGAGTGTACCTTGCCACTCTTGACAAGTCCTGACTATGATGCACTCGGTCCGAAGATACCCCACTTAGGGTGCGGTCTCGCAACCATAAACCTCATCGGTAGTGGGATGTGAGACTGCGAAATCAACTGGTTGTTGAATTACCGGATGGGAAGAGCCATAACCTTAACCCGATAGAGGTAAGCTTCCTTGAGGGGGCAACCAGGGGGAAGATAAGGACAACACCCTCCATTAGGGAGCTTAATTGTGTCAAAAGACGTAAATGTCATGAGGCTTTTTACTCAAGGGAGTATTAAGACTTATCATATTTGTGCGATAAAACCTGAAGAGGAAATAATACAAGAAAAAGATAAGATGAGATCAATGGGTCAATACACTACATTGTAAAGACCGCATGCGATCTCATCGCACAAAAATGAGGCAAGATAAGACCTTTACATAGGAAGGAAAAATAAGACCTTGTGAGAAACATAAAATTTTAAATCAATTTTGTTTTGCAGGAATTCACAGATAAAAAAAAGAGTACTGCGAACGCATTCGCACCAAATGCATGAAGAACTATAAAATAACATTAATCATACTAAGTCTATCAAGATGTGTCAATTAACAGAGGCAAGAATGGGAATGCAAAGGGAATGTTATTTGCCCCATTTAATAGACTCATATACATGCGAGAGAATGATATTTTGGACACGAATGCGAACAAAGGGAATTTGTATTAAAGGAGTGAAAATTAATGCTCAAAAGGTGCATATTTTTAAGATTTCATGAAAATATTCAGAAGGCAAAGAATTTACAACAAGTGAAATGATCAATCTTCATTTTCTTCGTCTCGCTCAGTCTGAAAACCGCTTATTTCTTCTTCAAATTCTTCATCTTCTCCCTCACTGTACCAAATATCAGAAATATGTTCATTGTCAGGGATTTCTGGAAATTTGTAGTTTGTAAGAGGAATGTTATTCTCAACGCAGACTTTCTTAACAGCAACTTCGCGAGCACGATTAGCATCATTACTATTGTTTGAAACCATGATGGTGAAATTCTTCTTCAATTGTCGATATTTGGAGTTACGAGCAGATAAATCTTTTTCTTCAGAAGCTAAGCGAGTTTCTAATTCTTCAATCTTCTGAAGATAATTCTTCTCCTTGTCTGCGAAATATGAATAAGCAGGTTAGGATATATAAAAAGAAGATGTTATTCCCAAAGAAAAGACAAGTATTAAAAGAGCAACATTTGACCTTCATAATTAGAAACAATGTCTTTAACCAGTACGGAATGTTTAGCTTGAAGACTCACGTGTATAGCTAAATCCTTTCTAGCATCATTCAGAACTCTAGCAGCCCAACTAAATTCATCTTCGTTTTCTATGAGAAGCTGAGAGCGAATTAAATTTCTTTCTTCGACAAGTATGTTATTTTCGCTCAAAGCTAAATCACGTTGTTTTTGAACCTCAATAATGTATTCTTGGAATTTTTCTAGTGTTTTCGTACCCTTAAGAGCAATCTTATCTTTCTCATTAATAAGCTTATTCTTCTTCGTTTCCAAAACTTGAATTTTTTCTTGGATCTCATGAAGACGATGTTTAAAGTTATTAAATGAAGTTAATAAAGATTTATGGCTTTTTCTAAGAGCAGCATATTTCAGTCTTAATTCTTCCGAACTCAAATTTTCAAATCCTTGGTTGGGATAGTTATTTAAAGAGGAATTAAGGTGTTCTAAAAGGGTTTCATCATCAGGGAGATTGGCAGCCTCATCCGAAAGGTTATACAGGTCTGCGAATATAACAAAATAAGAAATGTGAATTATCGCATAAAAATAGAAGAACAAGAAAAGTAAAGGCTACATACCAATGAGTTCATCATTTCTTTCTCGAGATCTGCGAATCAACTCAAAATTGGTCGGATTCTCAGTTTTAAGCTTAGCATTTTCTTTCTCAAGCTTAATAAGTCTCCTTTGGTAGTCTGAGGAGATTACATAAGATAAACGGGCTCCCTGCGAGAACGAAAGGCAGTATTACGTTTAGGAGTAAAGCAAGACTAAAGAAAAGACAAAAAGGTAAAGTTGCAAATATTACCAAAGAGCCAATTGTGAATTGGAGGTTCGGATTTATCGCAGAGGAATCTCCACGAAGAGATGGATCATTTAAAGTAGGAGCATCGCATATTTTAGAGAGCATTTCAAAGGAACAATTCAATTCTTCATTGTCAACAACAGTCAAAAGATATCCAGTAAAAAGATTGGATAACTCTTTCAAAGAAGAGAGAACTGATGAATCCTCAGAAGCAAGGATGTCATCCTCACTAGACTCCGAACTTGAAGAAGAATCATATCTTTTACGCTTCCTGGAGAGAGCATCCATTGAAGATGTCGTTTTTGACGAAGACTTAGACGTAGGCCTTTTAGGAATATTCTTACCTTTACCTGAAGTCTTATCACACAAAGGTTTCACCTACACGGATAATCAAGATAAGAAACAGAGGCAACAATATTGTTAAAGTTTTAAAGAATGTTTCTTACTTTATTATTCTGCGAAGCTGATGCATTGTGTGAAGTCTTGGCCCTCTTAACAGCCTGCAAAAGGAATAGGAAAATAAGAAATTTGAAGAAAATTATGCGAGATTGAGAACATTTATGCGAAGCCCCCATACCACTTTCTTTGACTCAGCTTCGGTAAGTATAAATTTCCAAGGTTGGTAAGAAGAAAACTTTTCGGGAAGAGGAATATCAGAGCCATCCTCAGCTTTACCAGAAATATAAGGACCCTCTATAATAACAGGGCAATTAAGCCAGCTTGAGTCATTAGATCTGCGAGCAGAACTGTTAGATTTGTCATTCCAATCAACATCTCGCATGATCTTATTATCTTCAGCGATACCATCTTTTCTTCTTAAGCGAACGACCCATTTAGTTGAATTACTTTTCAAAATTGCAACATAGTAATTTTTGAAGAAGTTATCAAGAGTATATTCGGTAAAGTCAATGACCTTATCACGATGCGATTCGTTTCGCACCTCATAAGGATAAGAGGTCTCTAAACCAGCTGCACGACGAGAATATTCAAATGCTATTCTGATCGCATCACCACTTAGTTGGAATATTCCCCGTGCAAATCGATCATCAACAAGAATTTCATAGAATAGGGGTATTTCTGGGTTGAACAAGGGAATTGGAAGAATAGAAAGTTGTCTCAATGAAACAATAACTCTTTGATTGTTCCATTGTTCAGAGTTGATCAAATCAAGATTGAGTGTGGATGAATGGTTAGATGTTAAAGAAAGAGAAAGTGAGTAACCTCTCGAATGGAGTTCGTCCTTTAGCCTATTGAATTCTGTCTCCATCTTCTTATCAGCAGGAGCCATTTTTAGAATGGGAATGAAGATGAGTAAAAGAAGTAAGTTATTTGGTGAAATAAGTTTTAGTTTTGACAAAATCAAGACCAGTGAAAGCAGTAACAGAGAAGATGAAACAAGAAAGTAGGAAGTAAAAAGAAGAAAGAAGAAGACGAAAGAAGATATATAAGGAAAAGTTAGTCCCATTTTTCAAGATTCCATTTCATTAATGCGAGGAATGAACGGATAAAAACAGGCATTTAAAAGGACGTGTCAGATACTAAGTGGTTAAAAACACACGCGTAATTAAGGAAAACTGGAATTCCGGAGGAATGTCGGCAAGATAGAATACGAAAAGATATATACATGCGATATTATAGGATGGAAATTTCTCATATCGCTCACTTCACAATGTAAGCGAAATGATAAGAGGAAAAATGTAGGAATGAAATATCGCACATATCAATAAGTATGCGAAGTAACGATTATCTGATGTAAGAGAAGACTATCGCACATGGCAGAGTTGAAGTGACGTATTGGATGATGTCAGCAAAGTCACGAGTAAAGTGTGATGATCTATGCGAAGTATAAGTTGTGCGGGAATGAGTGAGTATACATGAGCGAATGTAACGCACAGTGACTCCAAAAATAATGGGTCTCTTATCTGTCATCCACTATGAAGAATCCTATATAAAGGAAAGAAGTCATCACATAGAGGGAGAGCTCTTTTAGTGTGAGTTAGACAAGAAACTAGGAGAGCAAGTAAAGTCATTGTAATCCTTTGTATCCAATTATAAACCTTGATAATTCATAAAGAATTCATTATGATTACTTACGTTACTGTTTAGATATATTGGGGTGTGGTTGTAGGTTTTCCTTCAACTACAACCTGCTCTTCATACGACCTGTCAAAACAATATATTCCTGCTTGTCAATAATACATGCTAAGAAGTGGAAGCAAACATTGTCCTAGAATAAATGTACGTATTATAAAATACAGTCAGATATAAATGGCAAAACAACAAAACTGCAAAAATTATTGGTTAGGAGTTACGACCCCTCGACAATTTGTTTTGTATTTCACCAAATTTTAGGTGAGAGTACAAAATTATTGGTCATCTGCCTGCCTGTTTTAAATACTACGCCCACCCCTCCACTCCTTCCATCACAAAATTACAACCCCTTTCTCCTCCCAGTATCTGATTATGATTACTTTCCCAGTTAAAGTCTGATCTCACCCCTTCTACTGCAATCAATTGTTTTTTTTTTCTCTAACTAAACTCTCTGTTTGTTAATGCAGCAACAAGGTTGTAGATGATTACCTTTGGTAAACCGATGGATTTGGACGATATACTGATGATGAGCAATAGGACCTGAGGTGTTGTTTGATCTCATACAGAGATTATTTTGGGGGTCTGTATGTTCACCAAACATTACACCTCTGCTACTTTCAGGACATGGAGGGTAATGTTTAGTCGAAAAAAAGAGTCACTTTTTGTTTTTTGTTTTTTTTGATCTTCAAGTAATCGACTAAATATATTTCTTTGTTCAATCGTCAATCATTCATCAATCTACGTATATAGCAAATTAGCAACAGCTTCAATCCGTATGTTGTCCAAATCCAATCCTGCTTTTTTTATCCTTTGAAAGCCGAAAAAAACAGGATTGGATTTGAACCCATACTGACCGATGTAAACTTGGTTATGAATATTTAATGACGGAGTTCAAAGATCATCTCTGTCCCCAAGACTCTATCAGTTCATCAGTTGCTGTTACAAAGAAAATGGTGTGCTAAAAAATGCTGTGTTTGGCTGTATAAGTTATGTCTTGTCCTGACACAAGTCACATAATCACAACTTATCTGTTTTGCACGGCTTATAAAAAAAAGGTGCATGTTGTTATGTATTTTGCGGGGTTTTACTTCATTACCTTCTGGATTGGGTAGCTTTGGTCTCTCTTACGTAACTTCATGTAAACATATAATGGCAAACCAAAATAAGATACTACTTGTATCAATGGATGCGAATACCACTTTCAACAATCATTCAGTGCAAGCTTGGAACGGAATAAGTTGGATTTTCTTGTAGACAATGAGCCAAAAATTTCATCCATGCATATCAAGATTCCATTTAGCCGAACAATGGTAGTTTCCATTCAAACCCAAACAAGAGACTAGCGTGCAAGAAGAAACTCCTCCTTGCTGTGTGGAACTAATCTTACAGGGGCACCCATTATAAAGGCGAATATTGTAGAATCAGATCATGAAACAAACATCGTAGGAGTGTGATGTCGTGTTCAACTAAAAAACGTAGGTTGTTAAAATTGCTTCTAACCCATATATAGTTCCTGAATTTTGCTGTAACTAGTCTTGCACACACAGGGGGGGATTGATTACTCTCTATAAAAAGTCCTATAGGGCCGGCATCTACACTCTAATTACTATTGACATGCGCTGCAGTAGATATACTACACTTTAGCTTAACACCATGGCATAATCTGAAGCACTATGAAGGGGTTGTGCATTATAAATAGAGATGAGAATTTGGTCTTTGCTTTTTATAATAAAGAAAAAGAGATTTTTGTACAAGAGATGGAAAGAACAAATCCGGATGCCACCACCTTGTAGAAAACCTTTTTATCTTACTTTTTTACTTTGTGAAAGCAAGAAACATTGCAATCTCATGTGAACGTAGAACCCATTACCCATGTTTCCAATAATTAAAGAAAGGATGAAGCATGAGGTTAGAAGAATTTCTTCATTGAATACGTAAGCAAATTAGAACTTGATTAACATGGATTGTTATGGGTGTCGTTAAGTGGTCTATCTATGCAATCGCTCTAGCTCTATTCTATTTCTCGTTTATACAATAAATCCAAGAACTATAATAGATACTTAATGGAATCAGTATTCTAGATTAATTGACTATATATCTAGCTAATTAATCTCACATTTATTATGAAAGCCAAAGAATATTAAAAACCAAAGGTATGTGGCCTTTTTCTTGATGAAGAGAAGAAGAAAAAACGAAAGAAAGTAAGATCAGGAGAACCACACCTT
The DNA here is from genome assembly GCF_003573695.1 of Papaver somniferum. Taxonomy (NCBI): domain Eukaryota; kingdom Viridiplantae; phylum Streptophyta; class Magnoliopsida; order Ranunculales; family Papaveraceae; genus Papaver; species Papaver somniferum. The sequence continues at coordinate 195,071,498 of NC_039362.1, read as the reverse complement.
TCACCATTCAATACTACCGATCAACCATTCTTGTTTGTTTCTATAAGAGATTCTTGCTAAAAGTATTTTTGACATACTAGGAAATTATGATAGTGACCAACAACCGTATAGTGGATCACATCCATCACATTTAACTCTTTACTCTTGTCACCAAGCAAGACTCACTTTTGCAACATTTTTCATTCCATCTCCACTTGCAGATGTGCCTAATCCTTCTTTTCCTGTTGTTGGTAATCGAAGAATTTCATTACAAAATCCAATTCATATGTTCGGTTCGTCCCAAAGGCACCTCCACTGAATAAATTTGTACTATGGAATCCTATCATCTTTTTTATTTACATTTTGTGGCAGTCACCATCATATATATAGAAAGAAATCTTCATCATCTTTAGGACGAACCAAACATATGGTGCAAATCCCATGGCTTTCTCATATATAGTGCCAACCCTCTGAGCCAAGACAGGGGATAAGATGAAACGGAAGGAAACAAAAAAAAGTGAGAATATCTTCTCATCTTGTAACTCCAATCTTTAAAAGATGACCCATGATCGGGCTAATATTTATTTGTATCAGGGAAGAAGTGTGTAGTAAAAAAGTCGCACTTCCCGTCTTATTAATATCACAAACAAACTAAATTTGCCAATCATTCATTCATTCATTCATTCATTTTCTTTTGGTTTTTATCTCCAAAGAGAAGGAGTTAAACCATCATTTTCTCTCACTGTGGGGACTGAGACCCATCTAGTGGAATCAAATATGAACAAATGGTGGTGGGATGAATGTGGAGGAGAAATCAAAGAATATTGAGTAAGTATCACTAGCCTCTCCCTGTGCCTGTGTGCGTGTGTATATATATTAGGTTCATCAACCATAACACAACTCAACAGAATCTGAAATACTTCAGACACAACTCCTAAATAAATCAACCAAGGTATACTCACTCTTTCTCTAGTGGTGAAAGAAGAAGAAGAAGATTTTGAGAAGATTTTTTAGGTTGTTCAACTAATTAGTTTCATGGATGCCAGGGTACGTATTGGTCTTTCCATAGTTTGCAGGCCGACTCAACAATCAAGCATGATGGTATATCCTCTCAAAACAAATAGCAATAGTAAGTTTTATTAATTTTGATCTTCTACAATTGATTCTTTTAGGTGGTGTGGTCAATTTTGTTTTAAAGAAAACTTTCCAAATGTCCTGATATTTTCAACTGATTCTTTTAGTTGTTGTGCTTTTTCTCCCTGAAGGAGCTGGCCGAGATCACCCTGCTTCAAACCCATTTGGTTCCCGTGGAATGGAATCAAGTTCCCCCAGAGGCCAAGAGTCTTTTTATGAAAGGGAACGGCCAAATGTCAAACTTATATATTTGCCACTGGCCGCAGTTGTTTTTTATCTATCACAAGACAACATTCAATTCCATAGGGTCATGCAGGAGATCAGGACCTTTGTAAGACATCTGAATTGGATATCTTACGAGACCGGAAATTGGCTTATGCCGAAGGACTTTGAAAGGCCGGGAAAATTATGAAACTCACATAAAGTTGGATTTGGAAAAAGAGAATCTCACTTGCTGGAATGATGCATTCACCTGTGTATAGAAGATAATTGGGAGGTGTAATTAACAATTTGTGATCATGAATCCTCAAAATAGTTATTGATTTATGAAAATTTGGTATTAGAAACCATAAGAACAGTATGTAGATATGATTAGAATGAAGCATTTGCTTTTGCGTACGCAAAGATATAGATTCTCAGTCGCCATACATTTCTAGTTACGATTTCTCCACTTTATCTCAACCAAATGTATCTGTTTTAGTAACGGCACAATTCTACATCTAAGCATGTCGAGTCAAGCTGCAAGAAATAAAACTTTGAATTCGACTTGAATTCAAGTCAGTAAGTACCTTGCCCACACCAATGAGAATCGGGAAACACAAAATTGGTTAAAAAGATCAAAATCAACAATTCCTGAGTGAAAAGGATATTTAGATTTTGATACTGTTTAAATGGACAAAAATGTAAAAATAGATAAGATGTAAACAGTTTCATCCTACCCATTTTCAAATACTTTTTCTTATTTTTAATTTACATCGGGATGCATCCAGTTTCATCCTTGCTATTTTTTAAGTTTAAATAAGGATGAATCCAATTTCATCCTTGCTATTTTTTTGGTGTCTATTTCACCCATAATAAATTTTTACTCGTCCATTTGAACCATGTTTTAAAAATATTTGGACAAATGACCCATTTTCCGATCGTGAAATATCTTCCTCGCTATATAGCTGCTATCAAATACGGTCCAATGCGTGCTTTGGTCTGCTGTCATTAATGCAGTCTTCTTGCTTGTTTTATTTTTCATTCTGGAAGGCATTCAGATGCAGACCTGGGTGCTTGACAGGCAGTGGCATAGTTTGTGTCTTTCAGACATGTGAAATGTTTTACTGTTTCTGATCAAATCCGAAAGTTGTTCTTACTTGCTTCAATATATATAGAGTAGTTTGTGTATCTTTCTACTTATTCTAAGATTTAATCTTACTCGTAACTGAGTTTTATTTTTTTTTTTTGATCGGCAAAGGTTAAAGATAAATTAAAGACCTATAAGGAGTAGCAAAACAAGTTCAAGAGCTACGAATTGACGACCCAACAAAAGCAAAAGGATCAGACACAACAGTTGCATTAAGAACTAAAATAAGTACTCCCATAGGTGATGATGGAATCAAGATTAAGACCCTTCATAACCTCATCATTGCGATCCCAGCAGTAAGATCTTCACCTAATTAATGACCTCACTCACATGAAAATTGATGTTTTCAATAACTAATGCATTCTTGGACTTCCAAACTGTCCAGCAAATGGCTGCTGGTATGAGAGAGTCCAAAGCTTCTTACCGACGGGATGGATTGTCTTCCATCTCCAACTTTTGATTATCGCGTCTATGAAGTCCTCTAACTGACTTATTTGTTGCTATATCTGTGTGCTCATCAAGCTGAATGGAATAGGCACATCTTCACAACTCCTTTGTTTTGAAAAACCTCTGACTCTATTTGCATGGTGTTGCATGTCAGCTTGTTCCTATAAGTGGCAATAAATCAGCTGATGCTCTAGCAACGGCTGCTCGTGTTTCTAAATTACGTGAGGAGTGGAGTATTGGTCCTCCAACATGCTTAATACCTGACCAATCTATGGATGTGAAACATAATATAATTAACCGTGCTTTGTTTTTATTAAGAAAATAAAAATAAAGGTTACCTGCTCTTCATACGAGCTATCAAAACTAATAGAAGATACTCTACCTTATTTACGGTCACAGGATATTCTCCTTAATTGACCAAAATAATAATAATATATATGGCCATTATCTCTCAAAAGAGGGTAAGTCATTATACCAAAAACTCTAACATGGTATCGACCTAATAGCCGATCCTCTTCTTCTTCTTCACCTACTTCACCAAAATCAACAATGGCAGGAGATAAAAAGACAATCCATCCGGCGTTTGCTATCAACAACATCAAAACCCTAATCCCTATTATCCTAGACATCAAACAGGATAAATACTCATCTTGGGTTTTTCTGTTTGAACTCCATCTTCAAGGTCATCGCCTTCTTTTTCTCATCAATGAAGACAAACCCCCTGCAGATGTTGACGCCGACACCGTGCTCCAACTCGACGCTCTCTGTCGACAGTGGATGTTCTCCACCATGGCCAAGGATTTAATGCTTACCGTCCTCAAATCTGGCAAAACTGCTAAAGAGCTTTGGGATCATCTTAAGAAACTCTTTCAAGACAACAAAGGTAACCGCGCTGCGACTCTTGAACGTAAGTTTGTCAATCTTAAGTTTATTGATTGCAATAGTATTGATGATTACTGCGATAAGCTAAAATCCCTGTCCGATCGATTACTTGATCTTGACTTTCCCATGGATGACAAACGCCTTGTGATCCAACTTGTCAACGGCCTTCCGGAGGAATACAACACGGTAGCCTCTTTTATCCAACAATCAATGCCGACGTTTGATGCCGCTCGATCCCAGCTGCGTACCGAAGAGATTCGACGCTCCCAACAGCAATCACAGTCTGCACCTACGGCTCTTGCAGCTGCAGCTCCAACCACAGATCGCAACAACCAGCGCTCACAGCGTGGTGGTCATGCCAGACGTGGTGGTCATCGTTCATCTGCTCCAGCCACCGAACCACCCTTGCTGCCAACACCTCCGTCCCCTTATCAGCTCTACGGTGCACCTCATCCTACGTACAACCTCCACTGTCCACCACAATGGGCAGTACCACCTTGTCCGTATCCTACAGCACCTCCGGCAACACATTGGCAGCAACCTTCCAGCCGCGGTTCCTTCCACGGCCGTGGCCGTTCTGGTCAGTCACGCGGTCGAACATCTGGCGTTGGACGTGCACAGGCATACCTTACTCCATCCACGGAATATCTTCAACCAAGAGACATTGCCGAAGCATACAGCTCCATGAGTTTATACTCACCTGACGATGCTTTCTATATGGATACCGGTGCTACATCGCATCTCACTGCGGATCCAGGTACTTTGAATACTGTTTTTAACACTAGTAATATTCATTCCATCTTAGTTGGCAATGGTCACAGTATTCCAGTCACTGCCTCCGGTACCAAGTTCATAGATATTCCGTCCCGCACCCTAAAACTCAAAGATACTCTTGTTGCTCCCGACATAATCAAAAACTTGGTTTCTGTTCGTAAATTCACCACTGATAATCATGTGTCTGTTGAATTTGATCCGTCTGGTTTTTCTGTGAAGGATTTGAATTCGAGGAAGATTCTCCTTCGATGTAACAGTTCCGGGGAGCTTTATCCTATTACTGCCTCTGCCGTATCACCTTCAACATCGTCTCTGTCTCATCCTATATCCCTTGCCGTGTGCTCTCATGACATTTGGCACAGCCGTCTCGGCCACCCAGGGAAAGCTATCTTAGATAATTTACGTGCAAACTCTTCCATTCAATGTAATAAAACTCAGTCTACCAAATTTTGTCATTCTTGTCAAGTTAGTAAACATGTTCGTCTGCCATTTTTTGAATCGAATTCTGTTACCTTTGCTCCTTTTGATATCATTCATAGCGACTTATGGACCTCACCATTACATGTTGAGACCGGTTTTAATTACTATCTTATCTTGTTAGATGACTTCACAAATTATCTATGGATCTTTCCTCTCAAATTAAAATCCCAAGTTTATACCAAGTTCTTGGAATTCCGTTCCTTCGTCAAAACTCAGTTCGAACGTGAAATCAAATCTTTTCAATGTGACATGGGTCGTGAATTCGACAACTCATCGTTTCATGAATTTGCTCAAAAACATGGGTTAGTTTTTCGTTTCTCATGCCCTCATACCTCCTCTCAAAACGGCAAAGCTGAGCGAATGATTCGTCGTGTCAATGACATCACTCGCACACTTATGTCTCATGCATCTATCCCTCCCAAATATTGGGCCGACTCCTTACACATGGCCGTCTACCTCCACAACATTCTTCCTTCCAAAATCCTAAATTTCTCTTCTCCGGTGTCCATTCTCTATCAACGTCAACCAACCTACTCTCATATCCGTACTTTTGGTTGTCTTTGCTACCCCAATCTTTCCGCTACCACTACTCATAAGATTTCTCCTCGTTCTACTAAGTGTGTTTTTCTTGGGTTTCCAACCCATCACCGTGGCTATCGATGTCTCGACTTAGCCACTAACAAAATCATCTTATCTCGTCATGTGACCTTTGATGAAAACGTGTTCCCATTCAAGAACACTGTCTCTACTTCATCAAACTGTCAAGACTCTTCCTCTACACCATCTTCCACTCTCCTTCCCTTTCGTTTCTGTTACCCAACATCTTCTAATCCTACTGTCCAGCCTCCTTCCGCTGCTACATCAATTCCTTCCTCTACTGCACAGCAACGCCCTGACGTTGCTCCACCATCTTCCGCCACTACACATACTCCGTCTCCTGCAATACAGCTCTACACACCTCCTCATCGTCCTTCTACTACAACACCTCATCTCCACATTCCCCCACAGCAGCAGTCAGCTTCCACAGCTCCTGACAGCAACACTTCAACACCTGCTTCAGCGCCTGACTGCACTACTCATCTCCACATTCCCCCACAGCAGCAGTCAGCTTCCACAGCTCCTGACAGCAACACTTCAGCACCTGCAACAGCGCCTGTCTGCACCTCTTCAACACCTGCAACAGCGTCTGACTGCACCACTTCAGCGCCTGACTGCACTATCCAGGCAGTCACGCCTTTATCTTCTGCTCAGCCTGGCACTTCAGCCAACTCCTCTCGTCCTGTCACTCGTGCATCTCGTGGAATCTTCCGTCCCATTCACAGATTGAACCTCAATGTTCAGACACAACAGCACATCTCCAACTTGCCAAAATCTCACCTTTATGCTCTTAGGGATCCCAACTGGACCAAGGCCATGCTAGATGAGTTTATTGCTATGTTAAAAACTAACACTTGGGATCTAGTACCACGACCTATTGGATCTCATGTTATTCGTTCCATGTGGTTATTTCGTCACAAGTTTAATGCAGATGGTACATTGCAGCGATACAAAGCCCGTCTTGTTGCCAATGGTAAATCGCAACAGGTTGGGGTTGATTGTTTTGAGACTTTCAGTTCGGTTGTTAAGCCTGCCACCATTCGTACCGTTCTCAGCATTGCCACATCAAAATCTTGGCCGATTCACCAATTGGACGTTAAGAATGCTTTCCTACATGGGGACTTATCTGAGACAGTTTATATGCATCAACCTCCGGGATTTGTTGACCCTGCTCGACCTGATTATGTTTGTCGTCTTCGCCGATCTCTTTATGGTCTCAAACAGGCGCCTCGGGCGTGGTTCCAGAGGTTTGCGACTTTCATCACAGGTTGTGGTTTTCGGGGTAGTGTTTGTGATCCATCTCTATTTATCTACCGGTCCGGCCGGGAAACTGCATACTTATTACTATATGTTGATGATATCATACTCACTGCCTCTACTGATGCTCTCCTATCCCGGTTTATCGACCTGATGAAACTGGAATTTTCTATGACTGATCTTGGCCCGTTACATCATTTTTTGGGTATTACTGCTTCTCGTTCTTCCTCAGGGTTGTTTTTATCTCAGTCACTCTACACAAAGGACATCATTGCTCGTGCATCCATGACGAACTGCAAACCAGTAGCAACTCCGGTTGACACGCACTCTAAGCTCAGTGCTACTTCTGGACCAGCACTTTCGGATCCTACTTTATATCGTAGTCTGGCCGGAGCGTTACAATATCTCACTTTCACTCGACCGGATATCTCTTATGCGGTTCAGCAGGTATGTTTATTTATGCATGACCCTCGGGAGCCACACATGCAAGCCATTAAGCGCATTATTCGATACCTACAGGGCACTATTGATCATGGTTTGTCTCTCTCGGTTTCGAACATCTCTGGCCTCACCGCCTATTCTGATGCTGATTGGGCGGGTTGTCCTGACTCACGCCGATCAACATCCGGTTACTGCATTTTCCTTGGAGACAATCTTGTCTCTTGGTCTTCCAAACGTCAAGCAACGGTGTCTCGCTCAAGTGCTGAAGCAGAATACAGGGGTGTCGCTAATGCTGTGGCTGAAACGACCTGGCTCCGGAATTTACTTCTTGAGTTACATATGCCGTTACAACGGGCCACTCTAGTGTATTATGACAATGTGAGTGCTGTCTACATGTCTGGTGATCCGGTCCAACATCAACGTACAAAACATGTGGATATTGACATCCATTTTGTTCGTGAACGGGTTCGTATTGGTGATATTCGTGTCTTACACATTCCTTCCGAACATCAATACGCTGATATCTTCACCAAGGGTCTTCCAAGACAATTGTTTATTAATTTTCGTTCTAGTCTTAGCGTTTGTTCCTCTCCCGCTCAGACTAAGGGGGTGTAATAGAAGATACTCTACCTTATTTACGGTCACAGGATATTCTCCTTAATTGACCAAAATAATAATATATATGGCCATTATCTCTCAAAAGAGGGTAAGGCATTATACCAAAAACTCTAACAAAAACAATTCCGTTCCTAATCCTGCTTGTCAATAATACATGCTAAGAAGTGGAAGCAAATATTGTCCTTAAGTAAATGTACGTATTAAAATATAAAGTCAGGAAAAACAACAAAACTGCAAAGAGATGCATCTTCATTCTTCAACAACTGACATCGACTATTATCAGATTTCGTCCACTACTACATATTTGGTGCCTGTCTACCATGCATTATGTATGTGTTATGCAGTTGAAGCTGTATATAACGACCAACTATTCACCTGGATAATTGCTGAGCTTGTCTCGCGATTATTTCTTCAATTTCGGTTCTGCTATGACTCGACCTACCTAAAAACCTAACCTCTTGATAATTGGTTCGTTTGAATTATCTTGGTTCGACAGTAATAGCTATAGGCTAGTTACTTAGAGGTTGAACCATTTGAATTATCTTAACTATAATGTCCTACGGAGCCTAATTTGTTGGCTTGCTGTTGTTAAAAGAAGGATGGAAATTTACAAGTACGGGTTATAAGTAAATGCATTGCGTACGGCTTGGATACACACCATGCATGTTAGGACCCCTCGACATTGTGTTTGGTATTTCACCAAATTTTAGGTGAGAGTACAAAATTATTAGTCATCTGCTTGCCTATTTTCTAGTTCAATCAATTGCTTTTTTTCCCCCTAACTAAACTCTGTTTGTTAATGCAGCAACAAGGTTGTAAATGGTTACGTTTGGTAAACTAATGGATTTGGACGACATACTGATGATGAGCAATTACAGGACCAGAGGTGTTGTTTGAGCTTAGTACAAAGATTATTTGGGGGTCTGTATATTCACAAAAAATTACATCTCTGCTATTTTCAGGACATGGAGGGTAATGGTTTAGTCGAAAAAAAGAGTCGACTAGATATATTTCTATGTTCAATCATCTATCAACAACCATCAACGTTTATATACCTCCAGAGATACGACATTTAGAATTAATGTTCAATAGCAACAGCATGAGTCCGTATGTTGTCCAAATCCAATCCTGCTTTTTTTATCCTTTGAAAGCCGAAAGAAACAGAATTGGATTTGGACACATACTGACCGATGTGAACTTTGTTATTAAGATTTAATGGCGGAGTCGAAGATCTTTTCAGGCCCCAAGATTCTATCAGTTTACTAGTTTTTGGTGCTGATACAAAGAAAATCTTGTGCTAAGAAATTGTTATGTTTGGTTTTTGAGAAATATATACTCATTTCCGATCAAAAAAAAAGAACATGTTTTCCTTGTATTTGATCAGGTCAGGTGCATGGTATTATGTAATCTGCGGTGTAACTTCGGCTGTCCCATTAATGGAAATTATCTTGGGAGATAAAAAAGCCTTTCTCATGTTCCCCTGCTAACATAATTTTTTCGGTGTAACTTCATTACCTGGACTGTACCCATTAATGTACGTGGTTGTCCTTACTCATATTCCCCTGCTAACATAATTTTTCTTCGGGTGAATGCTGCGTGACGAATCAAGATAACCACGCACATCATGAAAAGGACACAGCGTTCAAATTTATTACTATAGCCACCTATAACGTAGGTATAGAAAATTTTACCGATCAAAATTTTAATTTACCGGTACTTTAATCTTCTAATCTATAAAATTTTAATTTACCGATCAAAAAAAAACGTAAGTATAGAAAATTAAGCCTGTTAGTCTATCGGGCGTAATCTATCTAGGAATGCCTTAGGAAGAAGCATCAGCATGGACAACCCGGTGAATTTGTAAATGGAAATTTGCTTAGGAGATAAAATCCCTTTCTCTGAGATGAAATAACTTTTCCACTTATGTCGAAATGATAGGGTTGTTGGGTTCAAAAACTCACTAAGGCACGATATTTGTCACACATTTTTACTACATACACAAACGTTTTACAGCCAAATAAAAAAACATGCAAAGTTACTAAACTCATCAAATCAAATTAACATCTATTAGTACTTGTAAACAATATCATAGCAAACCAAAATAAGAGACTATTTGTATCAATGGACGCGAATACCACCTTCAATAGTCACTCAGCACAAGCTTGGAATAAAATAAGTAGGATTATTTTGTAGACTGTAACTACCGGAAATCCAGTAGTACACTCAAAAGGAAAACAACCAAGATCTAAAACATGTTTAAGTTGTATAAACTAAAGAATCTTTATTGATGAATTCAAAGGAAACAAAATACAAGTCCTTGAACACAAGGAAACCTTAATCTCACTCCACACGCTATACTCTTTTCTCTCTCTCTCAAATCTCATCCCTCCTATCTTGTCCAAGGACCTTTTTATACACAAAATTGGTTAAAAAGACCAAAATCAACAATTTCTGGGTGAAATGGACAGTTAGATTTTGATACTGTTTAAATGGCCAAAAATATAAAAAAAAAGGCAGGATGTAACCAATTTAATCGTGCCTATTTTCAAATATTTTTTCTTATTTTTAATTTAAACAGGATGTATCCAGTTTCATCCTTAATATTTTTTAAATTTAAGCTAGGATGAAACTTACTATTTTTTTTTGGCCATTTCGCCCAAACTATTTTTTACACGTCCATTTGAACCGTGATTTAAAAATATTTGGACAAATGACCCATTTTCCGTTATTTATAGACCAATTAACGTTAATGGGATACAGCTCATTTTACTTCGCCGAGTTCTTTCGGTATTTGCTTTATACTTCGCCCAGGCCATTTTCCATAAAAAATTTCCCATTCTTTCGCTATGTTCACATGGGTTTGTCGGGACACCTGTCTCTTTTCTTGTTCTCCAATATATCTACTTCGTTGGTTATCTTCTGTGCCAAGTTAGTTTATTTCGCTCACTTCAGCTTCGTGGTTGGTATCTTGTTGGGTACTCTAGCTTGGTCCTTCGTAACTTAGATTCTTCGTGTAAGTCTCCTCGCCCATGGACGATACTTCGCCAGATAGATCAATGACGAGGTAATTCTGACATTCGAATTGACAAGTCCCTGACCGAGATCTTTAAGTGAGATTTCCTAGTCATGCTTCTTCCTTTTATGCTCGACATGTGGCGAGTCTATTCCGTGTATCCACATTTTGCATTTTCTTATTTCATTTGAGCCATACGAGAATGGAATAAGAACTGTTTTGGATTCCTTAACCGCCACGTTCTCCACTTTCCTGCTTCCACGTAACCACGTTCTCTGAGTAACCGTCTGTTACCGGTTAGTATACCTCGAACGTGTCGTCGACCCACTAAGTCGGTCATCTTTTCTGTGCTATTTATATCCCACTTGACTTAGGTCTGGGGTTTCTTTTTCTCTTCCCTCACTCTATGTTTATCAGGTTTTTGTGCTTTCCCCTTCTTCTGCTATTGTTACTATCTTCCTCAATTTTTTACTCTTTTTTCGTTATCATGGCATCCAAGAAGGTTTCCGCGACTATCTTACTCAAATCTCTTGAAGAATTCCAAGCAGATTTTCAGAAGATGGGTTTAACCCTAACTCCCGCCGTCGATTCTTCTGTGAGTCCACCCGTTACTGCTACTCATGACATGGGATTGAACTGTAGGTGGATTCAGTCGGATATTTGGACATCCGAAAGGATGATCGTCACTCTGGGCCAACTGAGGGATGGGTTATCTTTCCCCCTTTACGACCCTTCTAACCCCATCTTTCTCGAGATTCTGGGTAAGCTGCAGTGTGGAGTCTTCCAACTTTCTGGTAATGCAATTCGTATCTCCAGCGAGTTTAGAATTCGCTCAGATAATGGTACTTCGCAAGTCCCATCAGTAGCTGAAGAATTCGATTCTCGTGACTTTAATGTGGATTCTTTCGTGGCCAACTACTCAGCTAAATTCACCAGTGCGAGAGAGTACCAAGAGTGGGGCATTGATCTTGTTCGAAATGTCGTTGTGGCTCCGACCAAAGATCCCATGTTAGATGTGGATTCCCAACTTCGCCTCTCTTGTAATGATGATTGGTCGATGTTTCCTTTGGTGGTTGGTGGCCCTTTTGTTTGGGGCTTTGACGAAAAGGGGACTCCTCGTCACGACCCTCTTCCTAAACATTGTTATCTCGCTGGCTGCGATCCTTGGAAGTTTCGGTTGTCTGTTCCTACCGAGGTATGATTTCCTTCATTACGATTTATCTCGTTTCTGGGCCTGACTCATTCTTATGTTCCCCTTTTCTTTCAGTTTGTGATGCCTGTCGCTGGTCTTCTCAAGATGTCCAAGGGGAAGGTTGCTACTTCCTAGTCTTTAACTCCCAAACAGGTATCTATCTCGCCTATGTTTTCTTCGCGTGATATTTTTTACATTCTAACCTTCTATCTTCCACAGGATGATACTCTTCTTGCGAAGCAGCATGTTCATGAGCCAACTAAGGGGCGAAAAAGGCGTGATCCTCCTGTTTCACCCGCCACTTCTCAGGTATCCTTACTTCGCCATTATTTTTCATTTCGCGTGCTCCATCCTTTTAGCCATGTCTCGTGACAAACTTGTTATCTCGCAGAGTGGTGTCCCTTCTTCTGGTGGGTCCAAAAGGCAACGAAAGATCTTGGATCTGGATGCTTTGACCGCAATCCCAAGTTCGTCGTACTCAAAAGTCTCTCCGCCCCTCCCAAGATTCAACCTTCTCCGCCTCGCACATCTCCTTCTCTCAAAATAGCTGATCCTCCTGTTCATCCCAAGGCTGAGCGTCTGAAGAAGTCTGCAGAGGATCCTTCTGCTGGCGAGAAGAATAAGCATGCGGCTCCGTCGGTGCTGTCTAATCCTCTCTATGACCCGGACATGAAGTTTTTATAAGGGGTCTACGACAAAGCTCGAGAAGATCCATCCATGAGGTCTCGTTCCTTAGAATCTCTGATGACTTTTAGCTCTGATGACTTCCTCTCTCAAGAATGTTTTGTATTGCTTAACGCCTCTATGAACTTATCTCTCCAACAACATTCAGCCTTGATGACTCAGGTGAACCTTTTATGCCTTTCCCGTCATGCCTTTTTCCTGTCCCGAGACACACTTCTTGAATTACGACTCTTCGATTCGCAGGAAGTCCATCGCCATATGGCCAGCCTTGTGGAAATCAGACTTGTTCGTGAGAAGGAAAAGAAGGACGAGGCACAGATTAAAGCTTTGGAGAAGGAACTTCAAGAAGAAAAGGACCATTCCAACAAGCTGGATCAGAAGATAGAGAAACTTCTAAGTAAGTTCCCTCCCCTTGCAGAATCGTTCTTTGTCTTTGATTTTACTTTTGTTATTTTCTTATTTTGTATTTCGTCAAGCTCGTTGTATGCAACTCCAAATGGATTCCTCCGAAGCGTCTGCCTCGCTAGAAGATATTCGCGCTGAGAATCTGAACCTCGTTACCCAAAATGATTGTTACGTGTCTGAGAACCATATCTTGAATGAGAAGGTCGAGACCCTTTTTTCCCAAGTGGACCGTCTGTCTGTCACTTGTTCTCGTAACGAGGAACTGAATTATCATCTTCACGATGAGAATGAGAGCCTCAATTCTGAGCTTCAACGAGTCAGCAACTCCCTCACTACTTAGAGGAACCTTCATTCCTCGACACTAGGTAACTATATGAGACTGGAAGAAGATAACGAGCGCGTGATCAAGAGTAGAGCTAAAGTCGTGGTTGATCTTCGTAAATCTCGTAACAAGGTAGCCAGTTTAAATGAAGAGATTGACTGTCTTAAGAAGAAAGTGGAACTTCTTCAAGCTAAGTTAGATAACTCATTTCGTCCGAGGTATATCAAGTCCACAGATTCTCGCAAGAACAAGGGTTCCCTTGTCATTCAATCTGACAAAGATACTTCAAAGTCGGTCATGGTACAGGTTGGGACAAAGCCTACCACGAGTTATGTGTTCAACTCCACGAGTCGGATCTAACTATCTCCAGGATGGATCATTTGCATTCTGACGTCCAAGAAACCTTGAACACCACTATCTTGCAAATGGAATGTAGCTTTAGGTGTAGTGCGGAATACTATTGATTATAAGACTTCTAGTTCCTGATGTAGTTTTGTTTGGTTTTGTAGAATCCGAAGATCGTAATAAGAACCAAGTCCTCCGTCTTTCTCGTGAAAGGGATGAGTTTCACACGGAGGTTTCTCGCCTTACAACTGAAGTCAGTGATTTGAATGCTGATATGGACGAGATGATTGCAACTTCTGCGAAGGTGGCGAAGTTAGCTCACAAGAATACCCAGGATTATCTGGTTTCTCTTTTTGGTAATTTCTGCGACGAACATGAGCTTCCTCGTCCTGTCTTTCCTATGGAGGTGTTCTCCGATGATGAGCAACCAACGGACGATATGATCATATCTGGCGAAGAAGAGAGGCTCAACGAAGATGGAGAGGAACGGAAGATCGACGAGGCCAATGTCGGGGAGGAAGAATCCAAGGGAGCCTCTGCCATTATTGATGATCGTCCTGGTGAAGCGGGTGATGACGACATCCTTCCTCAACAACAATCTTAGTTCCTCTTCCTCCATATTTTTTTTTATCTATTTTTGGAAACAATTTATCTTTCTGGGCGCTCCCAAGCTGGGGGGGGGGGACATATTAACTTCTTTGGGTATTCTTTTGCTTGAAATACTAGTATTATGATTTTCTATTTTGTCAAGTAGTATTATGATTTTCTATTTTGTCAAGAATATACTTACCGAGGAAATACTCAAAAGAATAATGAAGTTTAAAGTATATACTTGCCTCTTATTATTTTGTGTATTTCCGAGTTGTGCCTATATGAGTCTTGCATATTGCGAGGTCCTTCCTTCCCTTGAGGTTCACAAGACATCTCGTCGTGTCTTACACTTCTCACGTTGTCTCCCTCTTCAATTTTCCTATCCCACTTGTTCTTGCCTTTGCCTTTCTTGACGGGGTCTTATTTTGGCAGATCGCTGAGTCTTGCGAGGAAAATGCTAAAGAAGAACATAAAATGTAAAAGTATATACTTGTCTCTTGTTCTTGTTTATAATTAGATGGTCAAGACAGAGTTGAATTTTATTTCGTTTTCACTTTGTGTTTTCCTTGTATCTTTACGAGGTCTCACTGTACCTTCTAATTAAGGTCTTATTTTGCCTCATCCTTCTTTAAGGATTTTACTTCAGCTCAGTCTTGGGCGCTTATTATTCTTGCGAATAATAATCCATCAACCTCGCCTTAACATTTATCTTTTTCCCCATCTCGCAACAATGCGACAGGTCTAGCCATTCCCATGAATGTTAGTCCCATGACATTGTCGTGTTTTTCGGTCACACAGCTCCTTAATCTGGAGGGTATCATCCCTTTATATTCCCCCTGATTTCCCCTTTAAGGAGGTTAAACCTAACATGCATGTTGGTCTCCTCCCATCCAGTTATTACGACATTCAGTTTTTTTCTTGACTTCTTATCTCCTTCGTCGATGTGGCTTGGGATTACGAAGTCACACCCTAAGTGACGTTTCTTTGGGATCGAGTGCATCGTAGCCAAGACTTGCCATACGGACATGGTCGGTAACTCTCCAGACGTCTCAGGCACCCGCGGCTCAACCGAATGAGTCGGCGCCTTGGTCATATTTCTGCACCCCTTACCGAAGGCCGTCATAAAAGGGACCCTCGGCGGATAGGTCTTATCATTGCCCCTAACTTTCTCTCTAAGAGTTGTTCACGACATGCGTTAGGTCTTGCCTCTTGCATTTTCATGCGAACTAGGGTGCACGCCGTGGATTCTCAGCCTTCCTAGGCGAAGGTTTTAAGTTTCCCTAGGAACTGTCTACTTTGTGGGTCTTATTTGCCTCCTAATGTGAGGTCTTATCTTTCTTTTATTGTCTTTAAAGTATGAAAATTCATATTCATGAAACGATTCACCAAAATTTAGTTGCTAACCTTTTGAAAATCTTGATACATTATCAATTGAGGGATTAAAATAAGTACATTCATCATATTCCTACAACTCTTCCTTGATTATTAATGTTCTTCTTCCATGCGGATATGCTCAGATTGATATCTTTTCAACTCCTTCATACTCATTTCGTTCCTGATCTTGAACAACTTCGGACACAACAGCTGCCTAGTTGACAGCGCATAGATGAACGAGTGCACTAAATCTTCGTCTATGAAATTTTTCCTTTGAGATCCTCACAAATTACGTCCCATCTCGCCACCAGACTTCATAGACTTTCATTTTCCCTTTGCTTTAACGAGAACAGTGCCACAATCTCCGGTTTGCATGGTTTTCTTTTCGCGCATTTGTTCATCATTTCTGGTTGTAGTCCAGTTGTCTTTTTTGTTACTGGGATATTGTTTCTTTTCCCATCGGCCATCATTGATTGCTGCATTAGATACTCTCTTTCTCGAAATTCCCTTCTGATATTCTCTATGGCTCTTTTTAAGTCTTCCCGTTCATTTTGTTCTCCTCGTCCCTTGTTCTCTTGCCGTTTTTCGTGTCGTCTTTCAATTTCTAATGCCCTTTCTGGAGCATGTTTTCCTCTTTGTGCATTACTTTCCGCCTGCTTCCTTTTTAGATGATTGTTCTTAATTACATGCTTCTCATTCTGCCTTTCCAACCTTATACGCTCCCTCACCAAATCTTTCTTCTTTCGTCTTTCTTCGTAGAGTTCTTTCTTTAACTGTTTCATCTCTTTTTCTTCGCAAGCTTTTCCCTCCTCACCTAGAGAATCATGTTGTTCAACATTCTCCTCAGCTTCTTGTATCGACACTTTCTTGCGCTTATCAGTGTTTGTTTTTGCTCCTCCTCGCGGGGTTCATTTTTCCTTGATGGCGGGGGTTTCTTTCTCATTTTTTGTCACCTCACTTTCTTCAGCCGTTTTTCCCTTATTTGCCTTTCTTCTTTGCTTTATTTCGGATTGGCTTCCTTTTTCTGGAGTCATCTCGTGGTTTTTCTCGCCGTCCGTCGTTGTTTTCTCCGCCTCTTCTACGTCTTTCTGCATTGCAGCTATCTCTTCACTTATCCCAATTGTGAATACCATAATCCGCTCTATTCTTCTTTCTTATCTTCTCCTTACAGTTATGGACATCCTTTTTCTTCTCCTTACAGTTATGGACATCCTTTTTAATACAATCTTGTGCGTCCCTAAAATCTCCTCTTATTTCACCAATTGCACTTGGCATAGGGAACTGTATGGCCTGATGATATGTAGATACGATTCCTTTTATCCCGTGTATCCATGGTCTTTCTATAAGAGTGTCGTAAGGTGAGTCTATGTCTATTATGCAGACCGTGACTTTGGTTTCCAGCCCACCAGCAAAAAAAATTATAACTAGCTCTCTCTTTGGTTTAGATGCGATTCCGTTAAACCCATATATGTTGTACGTCGATGGTACGAGATCCGAGTCCTTGTATCCCATGGTCTTAAAGGCATGATAGAAGAGTATATCAACCGAGCTCCCCGTATCCACCAAGATTCTGTCAATTGCCCAGATTTTCCCTTTCTCAGCTTGGTCGTCTTCCCACTTTGAGTATTTCCCAAAATTTAGGGTTATTACCAAAGGGTTTGTATGCGAGTTTCCTCCTTCGGGTGCATCTTTCGCTGAAAATGTTATTTTTCTTTTCTGCCATTCTTCTAACGGTTCCTTCGTGTTGACGCTGAATATTTCTTTTCCTTCGAAGTCCCTCTTATATACTCTCCTGAGTATGTTGTCATGGAAATTTTGGATGCTCTTCGCTGCATGTATTATCGTATTACAATTCGGTCTTTGTGCCCCTCGATCTATTTCAATTCGGTATACCGGCTGATTTTCACGTGGTGGTGGTGGTGGTGGTGGTGCATAATTTTCCAGGAAATGCACGAGTTTTCCCTGCTCTATCAGGCGAAGTATAATTTGTCGAATGTTTCGACAATTATTTGTATGATGCCCATGAAAGCGATGATACTTGCAGAACTCATGACTCCTAGTTCCTGGAGGTGGTTTTCTCCCAAAATTAGGTGGTGGTGGGATCTCCTCCGTTAGTACTATTGCCTCCCATACCTTTTCCACAGTTGCATTAAGCCTTGGGAGGTTTATGTCTTCAAAAGCTGGTGCACTTGGTCTTCGCTCTCCAAATCTGGGCCCTTGGTTGTTTCTTTGTTGATATCCCGTGATGTAGCTTCGCGGATCATAATTCCTCCGTCTTGATTCTTCATATCTTTGTTGATCAATCCATTCTTGATTTCCACTTGACACATCCACTAACTTTGCTGGGATTGGAGTTGATGGCTCTCCCTTTTTGTGTTTCGGATCATTCTCCACGACATGCACTTCCCTTGGTAATAATCTTGAATTCCCTTCCTTTGCTGGAATCGATACTATTTCGCTGACTTGCCTATGCTTTTCTTCCAACACTATATATTCCTCTTGATACTCTCTTAATTCATTCATTGTCAAAGAGTTGCGAATGATGAATATTTGAGTGTACAGCAGATCATTTGGGATCAACGCGTTCACGAAAGCTAGGATGAAATTCTTCTCATCAACTCTTCCTGCAAGCTCGCTGCATACCATCCTCCACCTCGTTACCAATCCTCGCAGGATTTCCGAAGATCTCCTCCTTAAATTGAATAGAGTCTCAATCCCCGGCCTTAACATGTTGTTAGTGATGTAAGTGGTCAGGAATATTCTTTGTAAGTCTTTGAACGACGAAATTGATCTTTCTGGTTGCCCGTCAAACCAAGCCAATGCTTCCCCGGTTAAACTCGCGGGGAAGTATCGACAAAGTACCTCATCATTTCGTCCCCATTGTATCAATGAAAGAATGTATTGTTTCAAGTGTTGCATAACACTTTCAGATCCGCTGAATATGCTCGGAAGCGTTGGCAGTACACATTTTTCTGGGATGTCAACATACATTATCTCATAGGTAAACGGAGATTTGGCAGCCTCTTTTATTGCCTCTGTCATCTGCACTCTGCCGCCTCTTCGCGAATTGTTTATCAAAGTCCTCGTATCTCGTAGCTCATCCAAGACTTCCTGGTTCAAGTTCTCTTCTTTCTCTTCTCGACGACCACCTCTCATCATGGTGAGTCTTCCTTCACCACGTCTCCCTTCTTCCTCACTCCTCCGTGTTAGAGAATAGCTCGGTCGACCTCGCATGCGTTGCTATCTCAAGCATGTTTGTCAATGTTAGTGATCAAAACTATGATTCTTGATTTGTAACCTACATAGCTAAGTCTCGGACTAGGGTAGAAAAGTGTAGTTGAGCTCAAGGACTTCATGGCGATTCATCATACAACGACGAAGATATACACAAGGAACCATGGAACTTCATCAACAAAAAGGTATGTGGAGACTTGAACTTATCTATCACTCAAAAGTCTATCTTCTATCTCCTATTTCTTATGAGACAAAAGTCGTATGCTATATAGACTAGATCATACACATCACATTTGATGTTTCGAGCTGAGTATATCTTGCCTATCTATATCTCGAAATCATGTGTTGGTAAAGCGTTTCGCTTTGATCAAGTTTATCTTCACCTAGAGACGAAAGTCATGAAAAGTTTCAATTACCTTGAGAATTGCTCTGACGTGAAACGATATGTGAATAACGTTTATATAACGTCCTCTGATAATGTCTCAATGATTGGAATGAGAGTTTATATTACATAACCATGTATTCCTTAATCCGAAGTTTTTCGAACTTTGTTGATTGAGAGAAACCGGAGGAATTGGCATTGTCAAGTCCGCGAACCCAGTCCGCGAACTGACGGAAGTTCTCGTACCGAGAATTTCTGCTGGGATTTCCAAAAACTCGTTTTCGTGTTTAGTCCGCGAACTCATTACGCGAACCTGGTCCACGAACTGGCGGAAGTCTCCTTGCCGAGATTTTCTGCTGAGTTTGGAAAACTCTGCCGGTTGTCTTAAGTCCGCGAACTTGTTTGTGAGCTTAAGCGGTTATGATCTTAAGATGTGCTCTTAACATGAAAATTAAATTACTAAGGAATGCTTTATGCAAACCGTGGCTATAAAGTTCATGAGCCTATTCAATTGAATCGAATCATCTTTGTTTCAATTGTGTCTTATGTAGTTACATAAGATCTCATAGCAATTGAACAACTCTTTAACTAGTTCATTTGAGTCAACTGCACTAGTCATGGTGAAGAAGAACAAGGTTAATATGAAATGCTCATATGGTTAACCTTTTGGGTTACTATGTTGAACCAACATGCACGTACACGTTTGGGCATGGTTTTCGCAAACCAAATAAACGTCTACCCAAGTGTGTGACAAGCTAAGTTTTCGATCTAACGGTTGAGAAATATTAGCTTGAATCCAAATCATATTTTCATCTAACGGTGAATATGGATTGCTTTGTAACTAAGGCAAAACCCTGATTTGAAGGCTATATAAAGGAGACATCTAGCATTGTGCAAAACTAATCCCCACACGTCTGTGTGATACTAGTGCGCTCGCTAGAGTAGATTCTCCTTTAACCTTTGGTTTTCTTCTCTAAAACCAGGTTAACGACTTAAAGACTTCATTGGGATTGTGAAGCCAGACTGATACTACTTTATCATAGTTGTGTGATCTGATCTTGCATCTTCTATCGTACGAGTACAATCTATTGATTGGCTTGAGATCGTGAGAGTTCTCTGATAGGCAAGATAAAGAAGTCACAAACATCTTCGTCTCACTGTTTTTGGTTCCTCGACAAACCGCCTGTGTAGTCAGGAAGGATTGTAGAGAGGTGATTGATTAATCTAGGCCGTTCTTCGGGAATATAAGACCGAATTATCAATTGGTTCATGTTCACCTTGTTTTCATATCTTAATACGGAATAAAACCTAGGGTTTTTCTGTGGGAGACAGATTTATCCTTTGATAGACCTTTATGTGTGAGACAGATTTATTTATTATCAAGTCTGCGATTTTGGGTTGCAGCAACTCTTGGTTGTGGGTGAGATCAGCTAAGGGAATCAAGTGCGCAGTATCCTGCTGGGATCAGAGGCGTAGGAGTACAACTGTACCTTGGATCGGTGGGAGACTCATTAGGGTTCAACTATAGTCCAGTCCGAAGTTAGCTTGGAGTAGTATAGTGTATGTAGCGGCTTAATACAATGTGTATTCAATCTGGACTAGGTCCCGGGGTTTTTATGCATTTGCGATTTTCTCGTTAACAAAACTTCTGGTGTTTGTGTTATTTCTTTTCCGCATTATATTTGTTATATAATTGAAATAATACAGGTTGTGAGTTCGTGATTATCAATTGGAAATACAACCTCTGGTTGTTGATTGATATTGATTGATCCTTGGACATTGGTCTTTGGTACCGTCCAAGTTATTCCTTGTATTTGATAAAGACTCGCTATTGTTTTTAGCTTGAGTAAAAATCAAATCAAGAGAGAGATATTAACTCCTTGAGATACTTTTATCTAGATTGAGTCTGATTGTCTAGTTGATTCTCTAGCAAAGTATTTCGGAGATATTAAATCCTTGATATACTTTTATCTAGATTGAGTCTGACTGTCTAGTTGATTCTCTAGCAAAGTATTTAGGAATTAGTCCATACAGATTGCTAAGCGAAATATTTGGTGGTGTTGTTAAACCTCTTCTTTTTCACTCCAGTCAAATTTGCGCTGTCTTTCAGATCCTTTCCTCCTCTCATTCTCTTCATATCTCCGCTCTTCTTCGTACCTCCGCCTTTGATCTTCCCAACTTGATATTTCTAATGCTCTTCTCAGTTCTCTTTCTTCACTGCTTTCTCTTCGTCGTCTCCTTCTTCATTCTACTCCATCGTCCTCGCGGGTATGTCTCCTTCGTCGTAACTCTTCTTCTTCTGATAATATCATGTCCACCTCTGAATCCTTCAAGTCAGCTGCAGCTTCCTCGTTTAGTTGGCGATTTTGCAGCATCAGTCTGGCGTTTTGTCTCGTCAATCGGGCGTGTTGCTCCGCTAGATCTCTATCTCGTTATCTTTCAAGGCGAAGTGTCTCCCTTAGTTGTTCCAACGTCATGTCATCTTTACCGATATTCTCCTCAATTTCCTCATGAGTCATCTCTTCTCCTGCAATGGTGTCCGTGTCGGAAGTGTGTACAGAACCCTATCTGAAGTTATATTCGTTGGCCTCCTCAGTCCGCTGCTAGTTCACACCTCGCCTTTCTCCTGCAACCGATGTTCCTCCTCTTTCCAGTCTTCCTCATCTTTTGGCCTCCAACCATTTGCTTCTTCTCGTCGCTATGATGTGCGCCGCTCGATCTGATGTTCTAGTCATCAACTTATCCTAGTTTCAATATCAATTACTCTTAAAACTTAAATCTTAAAAGGAACTTCTTGCTAAGATCTTTCACTCCTACAACTTCAGCTTTTCTCCACTCCTTAGATGAGGATGAACCCCCAATCTAAGTTCCCTGTTTCTGGACGCCAAAGTGTAACTACCGGAAATCCAGTAGTACACCCAAAAGGAAAACAACCAAGATCTAAGACATGGTTAAGTTGTATAAACTAAAGAATCTTTATTGATGAATTCAAAGGAAAGAAAATACAAGTCCTTGAACACAAGAAAACCCTAATATCACTCTACACGCTACACTCTTTTCTCTCTCTCTGAAATCTCATCCCCTCTGCCTTGTCCAATGACCTCTATTTATAGACCAATCAACGCTAATGGGATACAGCTCATTTTACTTTGCCGAGTTCTTTCGGGATTTGCTTTATACTTCGCCCAGGCCATTTTCCATAAAGTTTTTATCCTTCTTTCGCTATGTCACATGGGTTTGTCGGTACACCTGTCTCTTTTCTTGTTCTCCAATATATCTACTTTCGCAAGTTATCTTCTTTGCCAAGTTAGTTTATTTCGCTCACTTCAGCTTCGTGGTTGGTATCTTGTTGGGTACTCTAGCTTGGTCCTTCGTAACTTAGATTCTTCGTGCAAGTCTCCTCGCCCCTGTACGATACTTCGCGGGATAGATCAGTGACGAGGTAATTCTGACATTCGAATTGACAAGTCCCTGACCGAGATCTTCAAGTGAGATTTCCTAGACATGCTTCTTCCTTTTATGCTCGACACGTGGCGACTCTATTTCGTATATCCACATACAGTGAGTCCAAAAGATTCACCCATGTCAAGATTTTGTTTAGCCGAACCATCTAAAGGTAGTGTCCAATCAAACAGGAACAATGGATTAGAGCGCAAGAAGCAGTTAAGCTATTATGTCTGATCCAACAACAAACTTTACTCCTTTTTGTGTGATTTTGGCAGCACTAACCCTGGTAATAAGGTAAAAGGGTGAAGTTGAATCAGCACGTTGAATCGTTGATCATCGTCGTATCTTCCTCTTCCATCAAGAAAAGATAATGTCTTCTCCTCATCCTGCTCTGCATTATTACTGACCATTATAATGTGGAAACGTGGGATTATAAAATCAAAATGCTTTTCTCTAAATCGTTAACATTTCTTTTCTCTAAGAAATAAGAAATCGTTTAATATTTTTTGATCGTATAGAAATCGTTGAGAACCTCGATCAGAAAAAAAAGAAATCGTTGAGAATCTGACAAATAGGAAATGATTGCCAAAAAACTAATCGAATATGCATTACCACACTTGCCAATATAAGGTATTTAAAAAGTCATTTGCTGACAGTGATTATATATGGAACTACGGCCTTGGCCGTTGCGCAAATCATATCTAAGATTCTAAATCGCAATTAAAGCAAATTAATACATCCCAAAGGCATGCATAGTAGTAAACTACTAAATCACTAACGTGATTTCTGTTTTAGAACGATCTGATAAGAAGAAAATCTAATTTTAAAACCGGAAATAGATGTTTACGAGATTAGATTCGACCATGTGATATTTTACCCGTCTGTTAAGGAGGCACGCAATGCTTTTTCAGCATATACTCCGGTAGTTTAACAAATAAAAGAAATGGAACTGTCCTCATCTATTTTACTCAGTATCTGGGATTCTGGAAATCTTGCCTCAAATCTCAATCCCAGTATTATAACAAAGAAATGAATAAGTGATTAATTTAATCATCTAACTCAAGTTGCTACTTTTGCTATAAATAGAGATGCTTTGAAGTACATGAAGAACACAATAAGAAAATAAGCAGCAAGAAGTACTGATATTTTTGTTCATCAAAGTAATGGAGTTCTCATCATCCATTGGGTCTTTTCTCGCCATAACAATAGCTTTATCGATTGTTTTACGTAAGTAGTATATATCTTAATCTTTTTATCTCTATTTTTGTTCTGGTTAACTGCAGCCATTTACATGTACTTGCACTCATACTGAACCTAATTATATATACTTCTTTCATAAAGAAACTAATGTATGTATGCGCTTTATATTATGAGCATGATGTTCGTCCTTACTTTTGCGAAGAGATTCTGATCTTTAAAATGGTTTATCTTTCTTGCTGCAAACTTTTTTGTTATAAATTTTGTAGAGTAATTGTCTGTATTCGATGTCGTGTGTCCAGATATGCAAATAGTGGAAGCTATTTTCTGTGAACCTGGTGAAACTAATATTACGACTCCTTCGAATATCGATAATTGTCGAAAAGACTTGCAAACCGAATGTCAGCTGCAGGGCAGAGTGGTATCAAAGTTAGAGTTGAATTCCTGGCCTCCTAATAATAATATTAAGGGAAGGATATGCGAGGGGTGTTGTCAAGTACCACTCCCATGTGCACCGCAACCTCCAGTCAAATGGACGAAATGTGCAGCCACAGATAAGGATAAATCATTCAGATTACCTGGAAGCAGGAAAGATTGTCACCTTTGTCAAAATGGCTGTGAAAGTAAATGTGACGCTATAGGAGCTAGAGTGGGTGATCAGATTTGCGGGTATCTCCTTAGTTCAAATACGGTATTTCTCGGATTAGTCTGTACATGTTGTTGTCGTGCAAAAATTTCATTCCCTCCACCCCCACCTCCAACACTACCACCAGTACCTCCACCATCTCCCCCGCCACCTAATATTTGTAGACTCGAAGATATTTATATTTCGTTTCTTCTATACGGCTCTCGTGGCTGCAGTTTTTGTCCAACTGAGTGTGAAGAGAAATGTTCTGGTATAGGTAGTTCAATGGTAGTGCAACAGTGCATAGAAGGGTCTTCTTCAAGACGGTGCAAGTGTTGTTGTAAGAACGACATATCACCACCACCACCTCCACCTCTAGCTTTACCTCCCTCAGCCCCACCACCTCCAGCAAGTAGTACATGTAAAGTGGGGGATAAATATGCTGAGATTCGACACCTTAATACTAAAGATTGCAGTCCTTGTGAAAGTGACTGTGAAAGACGGTGTGCCAAAGCAGGTACTTCAATGACAATGCAGATGTGCACAGTGGAAACTTCCTCGGTGTTCTGTGAATGTTGTTGTAAGTAAAAACAACACAGGGGCTGCCAATCATTCTTGTGAAACCAATACGCAATTAGTAATGCTACATGTTTTTTCTTCTTCAGTTATTTCAATTATTAGCTGCGGTTTTCTGAGAATATTGATGAACTAGTGTGAATGAGTTCGACATGAACTTAATTATACATACATTGCATATGATCATTAGACCGTATAATAAAATAGAAGCGTCTTGTATTTGCACTTGAATTGTAATTGTATCTAATATGTTGTACTGGCTTGATGCTATTACAACTTCAGAGGTAGAGTAAAAGAAATTTGGTTGAATGTAGTTGTCCCTATTCATCTTCCCTTTCTCGTCCGGTGAATATGCTTTGGGAGTAATCATGGATAACAGTGTTTTGAATACGCACACCATGAAAGAGAGAGCGAGTATTCAAATTTTATTGCTATAACCACTTGTCCGCGTAAATATTGAAGAGAGGTCTGGGAGTCTATCTAGGCGGAACCTATCTAGGAATGCGTAAGGAAGCCAGGACACCCCGGTGAATTTCTAAATGGAAATTTCGTTAGGAGATACCAAGCCCTTCTTGGAGAGAAAATAACTTTTCAAGTTATGCTGCTCAAGCAAGACTAGATGTACGCTTGAAATGGTAGGGGTTTTCGGTTTTAATAAGGCACTAAATCAAACTAACATCTGGTGGTACTTTTTAAACTAACATCTAGTTATGTTGCTCAAGCAAGACAAGATACCACAATCAAATCAAACTAACATCTGGTGGTACATTTTAAACAATGTAATGGCAAACCGAACTGAGAGACCATATTCGTAGCAATGGATGAATTCCACCTTCAGCCATTTAGTGCAGGCTTGGAATGATATAAGTAGGATATTAATTTCTTGTAGACACCCCGAGTCCAAAATATTCATCCATGTCAATAGTTTGTTTAGCTGACCAGCTAAAGGTAGTTTCCAATCAAACTAAAAGAAGAGATTAGCAAGAAGTAACTGAATCCAGAAACTATATATTGAACAACATTGCATTCCAGGACAAATCCTTCTTCCAGCACCAAACGGTAGGTATTCAAAATGCCGTCTTTTACAATCAACAGGACTGTTAATGAATCGCTCTTCAAGTTACGTACCACCATCCAAGATTGTGTACAGAGATTTCTTAGGGTCTTAATTACGAAGCTGATCAATGAGTATGAATCCATGGAGATGGAGTCCCTCTACTAATCAGAAGTTTCAAATTTTGGAATTTGGTATGGCCACATTTTCGAGTAAATAAACAGAAAAATTCAAATTTTGAGAACTCATAGCAAGTTTGTCCAGCTCCTAAAAAGGTCGAGTTTGACTTGAGTCAACATTAGTTTACCAGTTTGGTGCCCGCAAAATTTGGTCCCCTTCTTAAGTAACAACAAACACTTGCTACGTGCATGATGAAAATTTGTTGGATGCCTTGGATGAGATGGTGTGCCACAATTTACGATGGTGTTCTTCTTCTGGCGAGCAAAACTCAAAAATGCGGTGTAGCTTTGGTGTTCACGACACGAGACAGAGCAAAATTTTGGATTATCATCAATGACAAAGAGTTGTAAGTTTCCAATGGAAAGATCACAGAGCCAGCATTCCGTTAATAAATCAGAGATTAAGAAAGAAAAAAATGTTCGAAAAACCGCAGGTTTTACCCATGAATGAACAAAAAAAAATTACCGAGCATCAATGCACAATAGTACCTGCAATTTGTATACCAAAGGGAGAAAAGGAGGTGGGGTGGTGGAGTTTTGGGGACTGTCTTGAGCTTTTAATTGGGAAGCAAGTGCAGTCTCACACACCTCCTAATAACGAGTTTCCACTTTAATAGGGAATTAAAGAATCATGCAAGTGCAAGATGTCAAGAGTGGTAGTTGTCACATTAATGGCAATATTCCTTGGAATAAAGTGGCTCAATCTATATCAGAAGCTTGCATGGATGGAATAGGCTCCTGAAGTTAAATGTTGCAGCTCAAGATCAGACCACATTCACTCCAAATATTGATGAAGGATGGATGACTACATGGAAACCGGGTGGAATGTAAAATTGATGGGACCAAAATCCAAATCAAAGAGGTGGGCTGTCCTTAATGAATGCATCCCCTTAATGGGCTGTCCAAATCAAGAGGTGGGCTAGTCAGGGAAAACAAAACTTGGATCAACTGGTCCAGATCAAATTTTCAAGCCCTTAGAGATTTCACAAGGCACGATTCTCAAAAGCCCCTTCATATGCATAATTGTTGTAATTAGTGACTTCTACAAAATCTCGATCGCCATGGAGATTGAACTTCAAAAGAAAAAACCCACATTGAACTTCAAAAGAAAAAACTCACATTGGCTTTAATGTAGGATATTCTTTTCCGGATGGATAAACCAATTCCGGTGAAGACATAATATTTGATGATGAAGAATCTGGAGTTGGTCCCCACTGGAGCTGAGGATGGCGGTAAAATTTGAATTCAAATCAGACTGCATATGAGCAAATGACTCAGCATGACGGCTCTAACAAGCACATGTGCGAAGGACATGATCAGGAGTTGATTGAGTATTTTCAACACCATCGAAACTGCAGGCCTCCAAGCCCAATAAAGTCTGGTAAGACACAACACTTAATCCGTGTATGTTTGATAACTTTCATGAGAAACAAAAGCAATTAAAGAGTCTGGTCAAAATGGATGTCATCGGAAAGCCCTCGAAGGACCCTATAATTTTGCAGAAGGAATCGAAAGCTAAATCAGACCGTAAAAGGCCCTAAACATCAAAATAATGTATCTGGCCTTAATCCTAGCCAGCGTTTGGTCCAATCCGGACAACTAACCGGACCGCTAAACCGTGAACCAACCCTGGTCGGCCCGTTAACTAACCCATCAACCCTAACCCACAAACTGGTTTGAGGAACAAGTCAGATGGGTAAACTGAGTCAGATATCTAACTCGGTCATCTTCTTCACCAACACATGAAAATATTTGAAGTGTTTGACATAAACTCAAATTACAGTCTATATTACAGTAATATTACAGTCTTCTAGGTTATCTTCTAGAAGACTGTAAACCACCTACGGCTTCTCTATATTACAGTCTATAAATCCAAATTAAACCACCTACGGCTCAGTAGAATCAAGGGGTCACCTGTTACAACTTTTGCGTACCGACTATTTTCCAAATCTCTCTAGAACCTATCTAAAATTATTCAAATTTATTGACACTCGTCACTGTTTACACCTGGATTTTGCTGCGTCGACTAGTTTTCGAATGGATATCTCACTCATTACGCAACCAATTGGAACAAACGCGTGAGGATTCGCAAGCTCGTCAACGCTATTAGACTACTCAAGAGACGATTTAGTCGTTAATGACTCGATTAGCTTAACACGAACATTAGTTAATAAAAATTAATCTAACAACGATTTAGATATGAAACTAGTATCACTAGATAGATCTCGAAAACTTTTGCGAATCGGACTGCTCGCACGCGTCATTCGAATACCGGACGAAGAAAATCTAATCAGATTTATAAGAAGGGTAAAATTCTCTTTTCTCTTAGTAACCTCCTAGCTGCGCTTATCAAATCTTCTGGGTGTCCCAGTAAAATACCTTGGCCGTATCTACACAAAAATTGGGAAGAAAATTCATTATGTTCTTTTCTTTTCTTCTTTTTCTCTTCTTCTTTCTCTCTTTTCTCTGTTGTTTTTCTCTCCTCTCTGCCGAATTCTATCTCAGAGATTTGATCTTCTTTTGTTCGAGAGATTCTTGTAAACCTCGCTAGTTCATGGTCTGATGAAGGTGGTGTTGATTTGAATATCGATTCAGAACCCAGGAGAAAGGTTAGTCTTAATTAACAACGAACGATTCAAAGGATGAACCAGTGGAATGTGGATTTCAAGATAGGCGTGGCTTGTCATCAAAATAGGTGGGAACTGTTGCAACCTTCTTATAATCATTAAGATTATTTTCAACAGCGAGCATGATGTGGCTTTACTTTTTGTGAGCATATTTGTGTGTAATTGAGTGGGTATGAGTTGTGATATGTGTTACCTAGTATCCCCGCAAGGAGTTTCTATGGATTTCCCATGGCTCCTTGTTAAGTCTTATTCAGCATGTGAAGGATAAATATTATATAGCAAGGGAAGTGCCATATAGCTATATCAGCACAAAAGGGTGTAAATATTATTACTTTTTATTTTATATGATAAATTTATGTTTTAATCAGCACGAGAAGTGTAAATAGTACTACGAGGTATTTGGGGAAAACGGTCTTATGCATATCATACTAGTTTGATCGCAGAATATGATTTTCCTTTCTAGAAATGTTATATTTCGATGTTTGTTGGTTGTTGTGTGAATATTTTGATGTGTGTTTGCGTTATTTTCCCCGCGAGGAGTGTCTGTGGTTTCCCCATGGCTCCTTGCTAATTCTTATTCAGCACGGGAAGTGTAAATATTATATAGCACGGGAAGTGAAATATAGCTATTTCAGCACAAGGGTGTAAATAGTATTACTTTTTATTTTATATGGTAAATTTATGTTTTATTCAGCACAGGAAGTGTAAATATTACTACGAGGTATCTGGGGAAATACTCTTACGCATGTTATGCACTTTGAATGCTTAATTACCGTTCTTTAGAAACATGAGTACGTTAGTGATTACTTGAAAGTTATTTTTTTCCATTGGGCACCCCTTTGGGATGATTTTACAAATGTTGTGAATCTTATATATATAATCTATATTTATTCTGTAAAACAACACATTAAGATATTCATATCACTAGAGATATTTGTCATTTACATAATATCAGAGAGTTTGGGTTTTGTTATTAGCACTTTATGTAATTATGATTCTTAAAATCGCTAATCTAGGTTTGATGCTTCAATTAGGTTGTAATCCTATTAGCTAAGCAGGTGATTAGGTCGGGGTGTCACAAGTTGGTATCAGAGCTCACAATTAGATCTTACATGGGCAACAATAGATGATAGTTAGTATCAGATGGTGAACTAGATTGGTTTAGAACCGGGTTGGGTTGTGAGATAAATCTTAATCACTAAAAGCTATCAATAACTAAAAGATTCTTTTGATTGATTATTCGTCTCCTTGTGATTTGTGTATGTTATGAAGTAAAAATTGTGGGTCAAACCAATTGTATTATGGTTTAGAAGCTCATTGAGGTTAGAGAACAATTAGTTTGGAATTATGTACATATAGTAGAATCCAACACTACAAAAATAGTGAGGTTAGTAATTTTGATAGATACCTAATTCTTCTAGAAACTTTTTGAGTAATTTTACATATATTTAGAACCATTGATCCATTGAACTATAAAGTTAGTGTGAGGAACTTAGACTTCCCTATTTGTTAGAATCCAAATCAGCATAGAGCTACAAATTTTAAATCTTAGTTGTAGAAAGACATCTAGGTTTGTATTTAATTTCGTTTTGTTTCGAACTCATTTAAAATGAGTTAGTTTTCGTGTGGTTGTAAGTATGAGTTGTACTTGCATTGTGTGGTAGATCAATTCAATTTTCGTGGACGAAAATTCTTATAAGGTGGGTAGAATGTGAGGATTTGCAAGCTCGTCAACGCTATTAGACTAGTCAAGAGACGATTTAGTCGTTAATGACTCGATTAGATTAACACGAACATTAGTTAATAGAAATTAATCTAACAACGATTTAGAAATGAAACTAGGATCACTAGATAGATCTCGAAAAGTTTTGCTAATCGGACTGCTCGCACGCGTCATTCGAATACCGGATGAAGAAAATCTAATCAGATTTATAAGAAGGGTAAAATTCTCTTTTCTCTTAGTAATCGGCTGGCTTCCCTTACCAAATCTTATGGGTGTCCTAGTAAAATCGCTTGGCCTTATCTACACCAAAACTCGGAAGAAAATTCACTCTTTTCTTTTGTTCTTTTTCTCTTCTTCTTTCTCTCTTTTCTCTGTTGTTTTTCTCTCCTCTCTGCCGAATTCTATCTCAGAGATTTGATCTTCTTTCGTTCGAGAGATTCTTGTAAACCTCGCTAGTTGATGGTCTGATGAAGGTGGTGTTGATTTGAATATCGATTCAGAACCCAGGAGAAAGGTTAGTCTTAATTAACAACGAACGATTCAAATGATGAACCAGTGGAATGTGGATTTCAAGATAGGTGTGGCTTGTCATCAAAATAGGTGGGAACTCTTGTAACCTTCTTGTAATCATTAAGATTCTTTTCAACAGCGAGCATGATGTGTCTTTACTTCTTGTGAGCATATTTGTGTGTAATTGAGTGGGCATGAGTTGTCATATGTGTTACCTAGTATCCCCGCAGGGAGTGTCTGGCTTTCCCATGGCTCCTTTTTAAGTCTTATTCAGCACGGGAAGTGTAAATATTATATAGCAAGGGAAGTGCAATATAGCTATATCAGCACAAGGGTGTAAATAGTATTACTTTTTATTTTATATGGTAAATTTATGTTTTATTCAGCACAGGAAGTGTAAATATTACTACGAGGTATCTGGGGGAAATACTCTTACGCATTTTATGCACGTTGAATGCTTAGTTACTGTTCTTTAGAAACATGAGTATGTTAGTGATTACTTGAAAGTTATTTGTTTCCATTGGGCACCCCTTTAGGATGATGTGCTCACTCGTTCCTACTTCAGTTTCAGTAATCAGAAGCAATGGTACGCGTGATGATATCCGTTTTCGTAGCTCAAAGCTTTTGGCAATGTTACAGATGTTGTGAATCTTTTATATATATATATATATATATATGTATGTAATCTATATTTATTATGTAAAACAACACCTTAAGATATTCATATCACTAGAGATATTTGTCATTTATATAATATCAGGGAGTTTGGGTTTTGTAATTAGCACTTTATGTAATTATGATTCTTAAAATCACTAATCTAGGTTTGATGCTTCAATTAGGTTGTAATCCTATTAGCTAAGCAGGTGATTAGGTCGGGGCTTCACAAGTTGGTATCAGAGCTCACAATTAAATCTTACACGGGCAACAATAGATGATAGTTAGTATCAGATGGTGAACTAGATTGGTTTAGAACCGGGTTGGGTTGTGAGATAAATCTTAATCACTAAAAGGTATCAATAACTAAAAGATTCTCTTGATTGATTATTCGTTTCCTTGTGATGTGTGTATGCTATGAAGTAAAAATTGTGGGTCAAACCAATTGTATTATGGTTTAGAAGCTCATTGAGGTTAGAGAACAATAAGTTTGGAATTATGTACATATAGTGGAATCCAACACTACAGAAATAGTGAGGTTAGTAATTTTGATAGATACCTAATTCTTCTAGAAACTTTTTGAGTAGCTTTACATATATTTAGAACCATTAATCCATTGAACAATAAAGTTAGTGTGAGGAACTTAGACTTTCCTATTTGTCAGAATCCAAATCAGCATAATTGAACATAGAGCTACAAATTTTAAATCTTAGTTGTAGAAAGACATCTAGGTTTGGATTTAATTTCGTTTTGTTTCGAACTCATTTAAAATGAGTTAGTTTTCACGTAGTTGTAAGTATGAGTTGTACTTGCATTGTGTGGTTGATAAGCATGTAAATGCTACATTTTATACCCATATTTATATTAGTTAGGATACAATATTTTAGTTAGTAATACTATTTTAGTGCTTTTGTAGAAAGTACAAGTGAATTCGATCATCCAGCGAATAAACAGCAAAATGTGAGATTTAATGGTGTTTGCGACGAAAATGGCGAAATGTGGTTGGCCTGGTATTTCCATATATCAGCAACCACAATGATGAAATGTGGTTGGCCTGGTATTTTCATGTATCAGCAACCACAATGATCAAATATGCTGGCATGGTATTTTTATATATCAGCAGCACTTATTATGCTGGCCTGGTATTTCTATATATCAACAGCACTTATTATGTTGGCCTGGTATCTCCATGTATCAACAACCAGAATAATAAAACGGGGTTGGCATGGTATCTCCATGTATCAGCAAGCAGAATAATGAAATGAGGTTGGCCTGGTATCTCCATGTATCAGCAACCACAATGATCAAATGAGGTTGGCCTGGTATCTCCATGTATCAGCAACCACAATGATGAAATGGGGTTGGCCTGGTATCTCCATGTATCAGCAACCACACTGATAAAAATGACAATTTGAGACTGGCCTGGCATTCTTTATTTATCAGCAGCGCTCATATTACTCCCGGCACCGAAACGATGTCCACTGGAAGTTAACAAGTGAATGGGTCATGGAAGCTTAAGACAACAACTATGGCCAGAGATGCCAAATCAGTGAGGCAGAGAAATGTTCTCTTTATTCACACGTGAAAGTCACATAGGAGTTACCGATATAATGGACTCTACGTGTCCATCTAGCTCCCCCACCACATCTGCCTCATCTCCTTGGATCTGTTTCATCTCTCTCGTCTAGAAACGGTGAATAGAAATAGGCTTACATGGTCCATAATTTGGCTGTGGTATGCTGGTGATGTTTGCAATTGGTGATTTGATTATTCCCTGAAGAAGATATTGCTATGAACTGAAGTCGAGTGCTACTGCCAAGGTTGATAGTGAGCAGGATAAAGGTTAACTGGTCAGAGATGTTTGGTGGTTGTTCGTACGCCTGGGTGCTGTTGTTTGAGATAAGAAGCTAAGAAAAACGGTGTCGTGGGCTGAGTTAAGAAGAATGGTTTGGAAGCTGACAAAGTTTATTCATTACTGCAGCAGTGAAGTGATAACTATGGTGTTGGCTAATGGTGTCTGTTCTGGTAGTTATGGGATGCAAATGAAGTTGGAATCATGAGCACGTAGGTAAAGTTGGAGGACTGAAACTAAATTGTAGCTAGTATTTACGCTGCACTAGTCATGAGAGAATGGAGGTGGTGGCAGTTCGAGACAACAACAACGGATTTCAGGAGATGGATGCAGTCGGTGGAGCAAAGAAGTGCAGGTGAAGTCTTATCGGCTGGTTGTGTAGCCGATAGGAGAGCTGAACTGAGAAGGAAGACGAGAGAGTTGGTTGTGATCAATGTTTGCTCGCTGTGATGAGAAGAGATTTATGGAGAAAGCCATTGATGGAAGTAGTGGCTGTAGAATAAGAAAGGAGGCGTCTGACTTCGGTAATGGCATGAACTCAGAAGTTGGATTTCTAATGTTTTCTGACTGGGGGGAATGATCAACTGGAGCCGGTGGCAGTCAGCGGAAAGAGCTTTATCTACGACGGAGAAGCTAAGCATAGAGTTCTCGGCTGGGAAAACTTTAGCAGGAAGAAAACGAGATTCGAGTGGAAGGAGGTTTAGCTGGAGGGTGCGAGTCTTGGACGGGCAGACTTGGCAAGCTTGTGCTGCATGCAGTTAGGATCCGATAGAATGGAAAGTGGTAAGTTGGGTCTGATTTTTGTATATCGACTGTTGGACTGGGCCTGGAAACTCGGTTAGGTCTCCACTGAATTCCTTCGCAACGGAGTGATATATATCAACAGATTAGAACACAGAGAAAAGGCCGGTTTGGGGAAGGCGCGGCTACGGCCGTTTACGGAGAATAGGGTTTTGTTGTTTTGATTTCCTTTTCTCCATGATTTGCTAGATTGTTTGTTAGGGTTTAGGTAGAAACTAATTAATTGTGAAAACTCTACATTGATATATGCTTAATAATGATTTGATTGATTAATAGTTTTTCTTCACAAAGCTTGGTGTTTAATCGTTTATGTGATTTTCTTGATTATTTATGCTTTTGAATTGATATTTCGTACTTCGGTTAAATCCCTAGACGCGGTATGCAAGGATTGATAGATAATGCTTTAGAATCACTACCCATGAATCGAAGGAAACTATAGCAGAGAAACAGTATTTGAAAATGCATGGAATATATTCTTAAAGATTCGTAGAGTTTGAGTAATTAATTGGTGGAAACCGAAAATCCTAATAACCCATTTCCATTTTGTTTATTGTTAGAATTATTATTATTTGATTTTGTTTCGAGTTTCTGAAAATTATTAAAACATTATTAATTCGATTATTCAATTCTTGGTATTAGTTAGTAGAAGTATTTTCACACTCCTCGTGGGAACGACCTGTACTTTCCAATGTCTACGAGTTAGACACTGTGCACTTGCAGTATTTTATTGTAGGTTTCCCAACCTATCAATGGTAGATCAATTCAATTTTCGTGGACGAAAATTCTTGTAAGGTGGGTAGAATGTGAGGATTCGCAAGCTCGTCAACGCTATTAGACTAGTCAAGAGACGATTTAGTCGTTAATGACTCGATTAGCTTAATACGAACATCAGTTAATAGAAATTAATCTAACAACGATTTAGATATGAAACTAGTATCACTAGATAGATCTCGAAAAGTTTTGCGAATCATACTGCTCGCACGCGTCATTCGAATACCGGACGAAGAAAATCTAATCAGATTTATAAGAAGGGTAAAATTCTCTTTTCTCTTAATAACCGCCTGGCTTCCCTTGGCCTTATCTACACCAAAACTCGGAAGAAAATTCATTCTTTTCTTCTTTTTCTCTTCTTCTTTCTCTCTTTTCTCTGTTGTTTTTCTCTCCTCTCTGCCGAATTCTATCTCAGAGATTTGATCTTCTTTTGTTCGAGAGATTCTTGTAAACCTCGCTAGTTGATGGTCTGCTGAAGGTGATGTTGATTTGAATATCGATTCAAAACCCAGGAGAAAGGTTAGTCTTAATTAACAACGAACGATTCAAAGGATGAACCAGTGGAATGTGGATTTCAAGATAGGCGTGGCTTGTCATCAAAATAGGTGGGAACTCTTGTAAACTTCTTGTAATCATTAAGATTCTTTTCAACAGCGAGCATGATGTGGCTTTACTTCTTGTGAGCATATTTATGTGTGATTGAGTGGGTATGAGTTGTGATATATGTTACCTAGTATCCCCGGATGGAGTGTCTATGGCTTTCCCATGGCTCCTTGTTAAGTTTTATTCAGCACGGGAAGTGTAAATATTATATAGCAAGGGAAGTGCAATATATATATATCAGCACAAGGGTGTAAATATTATTACTTTTTATTTTATATGGTAAATTTATGTTTTAATCAGCACAGGAAGTTTAAATAGTACTACGAGGTATTTGGGGAAACCGGTCTTATGCGTATCATACTAGTTTGATCGCAGAATATGATTTTCCTTTCTAGAAATGTTATATTTCGATGTTTGTTGGTTGTTGGGTGAATATTTTGATGTGTGTTTGCGTTATTTTCCGCGCGAGGAGTGTCTGTGGTTTTCCCATGGCTCCTTGATAAGTCTTATTCAGCACGGGAAGTGTAAATATTAAATAGCACGAGAAGTGCAATATAGCTATTTCAGCACAAGGGTGTAAATAGTATTACTTTTTATTTTATATGGTAAATGTATGTTTTATTCAGCACATGAAGTGTAAATATTACTACGAGGTATCTGGGGGAAATACTTTTACGCATGTTATGCACGTTGAATGCTTAGTTATTGTTCTTTAGAAATATGAGTATGTTAGTGATTACTTGAAAGTTATTTGTTTCCATTGGGCACCAGTTTCCGATGATGTGCTCACTCGTTCCCACTTCAGTTTCAGTAATCAGAAGCAATGGTGCGCGTGATGATATCCGTTTTCGTAGCTCAAAGCTTTTGGCAATGTTACAGATGTTGTGAATCTTTTATATATATATGTATGTAATCTATATTTATTCTGTAAAACAACACCTTAAGATATTCATATCACTAGAGCAATTTGTCATTTATATAATATCAGGGAGTTTGGGTTTTGTAATTAGCACTTTATGTAATTATGATTCTTAAAATCACTAATCTAGGTTTGATGCTTCAATTAGGTTGTA
This sequence comes from Papaver somniferum, assembly GCF_003573695.1. Classification (NCBI taxonomy): domain Eukaryota; kingdom Viridiplantae; phylum Streptophyta; class Magnoliopsida; order Ranunculales; family Papaveraceae; genus Papaver; species Papaver somniferum. The sequence continues at coordinate 195,034,307 of NC_039362.1, read as the reverse complement.
ATCCTATTAGCTAAGCAGGTGATTAGGTCGGGGCATCACAGGTTGGCATCAGAGCTCACAATTAGATTTTACGTGGGCAACAATAGATGATAGTTAGTATCAGATGGTGAACTAGATTGGTTTAGAACCGGGTTGGGTTGTGAGATAAGTCTTAATCACTAAAATCTATCAATAACTAAAAGATTCTTTTGATTGATTATTCGTTACTTTGTGATGTGTGTATGCTATGAAGTAAAAGTTGTGGGTCAAACCAATTGTATTGTGGTTTAGAAGCTCATTGAGGTTAGAGAACAATTAGTTTGGAATTATGTACATATAGTGGAATCCAACACTACAGAAATAGTGAGGTTAGTAATTTTGATATATACCTAATTCATCTAGAAACTTTTTGAGTAGCTTTACATATATTTAGAACCATTAATCCATTGAACTATAAATTTAGTGTGAGGAACTTAGACTTCCCTATTTGTTAGAATCTAGATCAGCATAGTTGAACATAGAGCTACAAATTTTAAATCTTAGATGTCGAAAGACATCTAGGTTTGTATTTAATTTCGTTTTGTTTCGTACTCATTTAAAATGAATTAGTTTTCGTGTGGTTGTAAGTATGAGCTGTACTTGCATTGTGTGGTAGATCGATTCAATTTTCATGGACGAAAATTCTTATAAGGTGGGTAGAATTTGAGGATTCGCAAGCTCGTCAACGCTATTAGACTAGTCAAGAGACGATTTAGTCGTTAATGACTCGATTAGCTTAACACGAACATTAGTTAATAGAAATTAATCTAACAAAGATTTAGATATGAAACTAGTATCACTAGATAGATCTCGAAAAGTTTTGCGAATCGGACTGCTCGCACGCGTCATTCGAATACAGGACGAAGAAAATCTAATCAGATTTATAAGAAGGGTAAAATTCTCTTTTCTCTTAATAACCGCCTGGCTTCCCTTATCAAATCTTCTGGGTGTCCGAGTAAAATCCCTTGGCCTTATCTACACCAAAATTCGGAAGAAAATTCATTCTTTTCTTTTCTTCTTTTTCTCTTCTTCTTTCTCTCTTTTCTCTGTTGTTTTTCTCTCCTCTCTGCCGAATTCTATCTCAGAGATTTGATCTTCTTTTGTTCGAGAGATTCTTGTAAACCTCGCTAGTTGATGGTCTGCTGATGGTGGTGTTGATTTGAATATCGATTCAAAACCCAGGAGAAAGGTTAGTCTTAATTAACAACGAACGATTCAAATGATGAACCAGTGGAATGTGGATTTCAAGATAGGCGTGGCTTGTCATCAAAATAGGTGGGAACTCTTGTAACCTTCTTGTAATCATTAAGATTCTTTTCAACAGCGAGCATGATGTGGCTTTACTTTTTGTGAGCATATTTGTGTGTAATTAAGTGGGTATGAGTTGTGATTATGTTACCTAGTATCCCCGCAGGGAGTGTCTATGGCTTTCCCATGGCTCCTTGTTAAGTCTTATTCAGCACGGGAAGTGTAAATATTATATAGCAAGGGAAGTGCAATATATCTATATCAGCACAAGGGTGTAAATATTATTACTTTTTATTTTATATGGTAAATTTATGTTTTAATCAGCACAGGAAGTTTAAATAGTACTACGAGGTATTTGGGGAAACCGGTCTTATGCATATCATATTAGTTTGATCGCAGAATATGATTTTCCTTTCTAGAAATGCTATATTTCGATGTTTGTTGATTGTTGGGTGAATATTTTGATGTGTGTTTGCGTTATTTTCCGCGCGAGGAGTGTATGTGGTTTCCACATGGCTCCTTGCTAAGTCTTATTCAGCACGGAAAGTGTGAATATTATATAGCACGGGAGGTGCAATATAGTTATTTCAGCACAAGGGTGTAAATAGTATTACTTTTGATTTTATATTGTAAATTCATGTTTTAGTCAGCAGGGGAAGTGTAAATATTACTACGAGGTATCTGGGGGAAATACTCTTACGCATGTTATGCACGTTGAATGCTTAGTTACTGTTCTTTAGAAATATGAGTATGTTAGTGATTACTTGAAAGCTATTTGTTTCCATTTGGCACCCCTTTGGGATGGTGTGCTCACTCGTTCCCGCTTCAGTTTCAGAAATCAGAAGCAATGGTGCGCGTGATGATATTTGTTTTCATAGCTCAAAGCTTTTGGCAATGTTACAGATGTTGTGAATCTTTTATATATATATATATATATATATATATATATATATGTGTATCAATATTTATTCTGTAAAACAACACATAAAGATATTCATATCACTAGAGATATTTGTCATTTATATAATATCACAGGGTTTGGGTTTTGTTATTAGCACTTTATGTAATTATGATTCTTTAAATCGCTAATCTACATTTGATGCTTCAATTAGGTTGTAACCCTATTAGATAAGCAGGTGATTAGGTTGGGGCGTCACAAAACGTTATATGTATGGAACCACCACCCGGCGTACTACAAATGCCATTTGTAGATCTAAGTCTAATTCATTCTTTAAGGTACCTAGAAAAGTCCATAGATTGTGGCCAGCCAACAAAATACCATTACTTGAAATCATGATTTTCAAATGATAAGAACTTGATAGATTGAATTCTAATCTAAGAGCTACCCAATTAAACTAAGCATACTAGAACTCAATTAAAGGGAAATACCATTACTTGAAATCATGATTTTCAAATGATAAGAACTTGATTGAATTCTAACTATTTTGCATATCTAAGAGCTACCCAATTAAACTAAGCATACTAGAAATCAATTAAAGGGTTTATCTTGGTTGGTTTAGCTAGTTTGCAACATCAACACAAAACTATCAATCATCACCATCATTAATTAAACTTATTTTTCATCATCAACTCATCTATCTATTACATTTTCCAGTCTCTTTTTTTCTGTAGTCTTCCTTTTTAAATTACTAATGGAACTCTTTTCTCTACCAAAGCTATCACTAATCTCTCTAACATCATCATCTACTATTACTACCAATTTTCTTCTCAAGGTTCTTATCAAGGTATCTCCATTCCCTAATTCCTCTTCCTAGTTCTATATATATCTTCCAACTAAATCCTACACAATAACACCACCACCTCCTAAAGACTTATCTCAACAGGCTCAAAGAACCACAACTCCTTCTTGAATCAAAACAAAGTGGAGGGAAGATAAGCTTCCTGATATAATAGTTCCCAAAAATCAAATATAAAAGGCATATATTATTTCAAGACTAACAACCTATTAAGGAATAAACATTTACTAATGACGGGTCCATTGAAAATAGAGGTTTGGTCAACAAGGTTCCGGTCAACGGTAATGGTATAACGGTCAACGACCGAGTCAACTCCGGTTGATTTTTGTCAAATTTCGACATCCAAATTTTCGAGTGCGATGTCTTCCTCGTCCGGTGTCCGACTGACACGTTCGAGTAGCTAGTCCATTTCGCATAACTTTTCGAGATCTATCCAATGGTACTAATTTCATATCTAAATTATTAATTTATTAATTTCAATTAATTAATATTCATATTTAATTAAACGAGTCATTAACGGCTAAATCTTCTCTTGACTGGTCTAATAGCGTTGATGTGCTTGTCGGTCCTTATATACATGCTCACTCAAATATTTTATAATTTAATCAACAACTTATCAATATGCTCTCTTGCTTTCAGTTTTCTAAATGATGATAGATGTAGTTTTATTTTCTCCTGGAAAGTTGATAGCCACTCCAGTTATAGATTTGATAAGATTTTCTTGACTCTCTCTAAAACTCTAGCCTTTTCATCAAACCCTTATCTCTAAACTTTTGGCTTCTCGGATATCAAATTTTTGACTGCTAAGATACAAGAAGAAAAAAAACCAGGAAAGTAAAACTCCCAAACCACCTTCACTGACCTATTTTTTTATCTCATTCATAAGGGCTCTTTCTCTTGGGCTGACAACAGATCTTATCTAAAACCCATATGCTCTTCTGCCAAAATGTCTCTAAACATTCTAGCCTGGAACTGCCAAGGGATGGGAAAACAAACTACACAATCCCACTTTAAAAAGCTAATCGGTGAACATTCCCATGAACAACTCATAAAACCGTCAATGTTATCACTAAAGTTCCAACAAATGGAGATAGTTAACCCAATAGGAGTAATGGGAACTGCGGGGGGTCTAGTCTTAGCCTGGTCTAACCATCTTACCACAAATGTAGTAAAAAAAATGATAGTCAGATAGATGTGACAGTAACCTGCAATACTAGTAATTTGGTTTGGATGTTATCTGGTACTTATGGGTGTCCCTATAGAATACGAAAACACGTTAGCTGGGAATACTTCAAAAACCTAGCTAAAAACATAAATATCCCCTGGATAGTTCTAGTGGATCTGAACTTTACTCTATCCGAAGAAAAAAAAGAGGTGGTAATGTTGATCATGCTGAGAGTTTCTTCTTCTCAAACTTGATTGACTCCGCCGAACTTTTGTATCTTGGATACGTATGCTACCAATTTACCTGGTCTAATAAAAGAGTACGTAAGGAGTTTATTGAGGCCAAACTTGATCGTGCCTTAGTAAACTCAAAATGGTTCTTATATCCCAGATCTTTGGTCTACCACCTAAATTCGGTGGGATCTGACCATAAGCCCAACTTGCTCAGCACCACCCCTTGTTGGAAAGATGGTTCTAAACCATTCAAGTTTTTGGTATCTATATGGAAGAACCATCTTGTTTTCAAGCCATCGAAGAAGCCTGAGACATTGATTCGGAGGGTCAGTGGCTTTTGCCATAATATCTAAACTCAATGATGTAAAGAAAATTATAAAAATATGGAATCGAGAATTCTTTGGCAACATCCAACAAAATATTAAAAAGTTTAATCAAAATTTTAATCATGCTAAAAATAACCTCGGGCTCCAAGACAATAATTCTAGAGTCATAAACCTCATAAACCTCAAGCATAATTTGGAAAAATGGTACAATTTCGAAGAAGCTTTTTGGAAAACAAAAGCTACAGATAACTAACTTTAATTGGGTAACGAAAATACTGGATATTTTCATTCCACTGCTGCCTATAGAGCTAGGAAACTTAGAGCGGAATTTATTCAAAAACCGAATGGGGATTGGTGTAATGATAGACAAGAAATTGTGGATACATTCCACAGTCACTTTGCCTCTATGGCCACTTCATCTAAACCTAATACCCCGGACCATATCCTAAACTTAATTCCAAGTTTTCCAAATGATCTCGATAATGAAAAGCTTATGACAAAACCCTCGGAGTTGGAAATCAAACTTGTTCTCTTTGACATGCATCCTAATAAATTCCCAGGACCAGATGGTTTCCCCCCAGTTTTTTTCCAGAAAATTTTTCCCTTATTGAAAGATAAAATCACAAAGATGATCCAAGAATTCTTTGAGACAAAGCACATCCTCAAGGAATTTAATTCCACCTTCATCACTCTCATCCCAAAGATTGAATCCCAACCTCACCAAAGGATTTCAGGCCTATCTCTCTTTGCAATGTAGTTTACAAAATTATCTCTAAATTGTTGGCTGGCATAATAAAACCTTTTTTGGACAAACTCATCTCCCATTTCCAATTTGCCTTTGCGCCCGGAAGAAAAATTGCTGATAACATCGTTGTTGCTCATGAAATAGTCCACACTATGAGATCTGAAAGGAAAAAACAAAAAAAGAAAGGTATTATGGGATTAAAAATTGACATGTCAAAAGCCTTTGATAGAGTCGAATGGAATTTCATAGTCAAGATAATGGAAAAAATGGTATTCCGTAAAAATTGGATAGACTTAATCTACCAATGCATAAGAACCTCAACTAGTGTTGTGCTAGTGAATGGTTCTCCTACGGGTTTCTTCAAACCCTGTAGGGGCCTTCGTCAAGGGCACCCTATTTATCCTTACCTCTTCATAATTTGCATGGAGGCCATTTCAAGAGTTCTTCTAGAGGAGGAAAATAGAAGACTAATCAGTGGAGTAAAGTTTGGATCTGATTCCCCATCTATCTCTCACATTTTTTTTGATGAGGACCGCCTAATATTCACCAAAGCGGGGGAAAAGAGTGTAAAAACCTGGTTCAAATTCTTGACGGGTTCAACCTAGGTTCGTGACAACAAATAAACTATGATAAATCTGGTGCTTTTTTCAGCAATTCCATATCCAATATGGAAATCCATGAAATTCTACATATCCTCAAGGTAGGCAGAATCAAACTAGATGACAAATATCTAGGAATACCTCTATTTACTCATAAATCGAAGATATGCTTTGTCCCAATCTTAGACAAACTAAAGGTTCGACTAAGTCTCTGGTATTTGATATGCTCTTTCTGCTGTAGGTTTCATGAAAAATTTCTTGTATTCTTTTCTCTCTTAAGTTGTGATCTAAACTGTGATCTTCTCTTTTATTTATGTTTTTGAGCACCTTAAACATTTCATTAGATGTCATACAACAATATTCATTAGTTTATAGACTCTACAGTCTAGAGATTCAAGAAAACCATTACATTTTTTGCTTCTCTAGTCTTTTAAAAGAAACCCACTTTTGTGCTTCTCTAGTCTTTTAGAAGAAGGTGAAGCTGAGAACAAGGTTTTTATGTAAACTGTTCTTCTTGTTTGTTTTTGTTTTTGCGTGATTCAACACCTTGAACATTACACACACTTTCAAATAAGATTCATCAGGTTATTTAAACTCTCTAGTCTTGAGATTCAAGAAATCCATTTTTATTTTTTGCTTCTCTAGTCTTTTAGAAGAAACCCGCTTTTATGCTTCTCTAGTCTTTTAGAAGAAGGTGAAGCTGAAAACAAGGTATTCATGTAAATTGTTCTTCTTGTTTGTTTTTGTTTTTGGGTGATTCAACACCTTGAACGTTACACACACTTTCAAAGAAGATTCATCAGACTCTCTAGACTCTCTAATCTAGAATTTCAAGAAACCCATTTCCATTTTTTGCTTCTCTAGTTTTTTAGAAGAAACCCACTTTTATGTTTCTCTAGTCTTTTAGAAGAAGGTGAAGCTGAGAACAAGGTTTTCATGTAAACCATTCTTCTTGTATGTTTTTTTTTGGTGATTCAACATCTCAAACATTACACAAACTTTAAAGGAAGATTCATCGGGTTAGTTATACTCTCCAGATCTGTAGTCTAAAGATTCAAGAAACCCACTTCCATTTTTTTGTGTACCTTTTGAAAACCCACTTTTCAATTTTTAGACTCTCTAGTCTTTTATCGGAAGAAGGTGAAGCTGAAGCTCAGAATTAAGTTTTGACGTATATAAACTGTTTTTTTTTTGTGTGTGATTCAACACCTTAGACATTACAGGAAATGTGGTAGAACAACATTCATTAGTTTATAGACTCTCTAGTCTTGAGATTCAAGAAACCCACATCCATTTTTTGCTTTCAAACCCAATTTTCAGTTTTTATGTTCTCTAGTAGAAGCTGATGCTTAGAACTAAGTTTTGATTTAAACTGGTTTTCACTTGTGTTTTTGTTTCCGAGTGATTCAACACCATAAACATTACAGTCGTAGAACGAGGACATTCATTAGTTCACACATAACTAATAACGAGGACATTCATTAGCCAAAAAAGAAAAGAATTAGTGCTTGATCCAAATAACTTTGAGTCAGATGTATGAGCCGAACTAGACCTCAAGTCAGACATCAAAAGAAGAAGAAGAGAAGGCGGAGAGGAGGGGAAAAAATAGGAGAAAATAACTGTCTGACATCTGACTCGAATCGAGTCAGACACCGAGTCAGATCCCAACTTGTTGTACTAACAAGGAGAAATATGGTTCTGGTTCTACATTATGTGGAACTTAAAATAGTCCTGTTTGGTTTTGGTTCTATTTTGGATTTGATTCACTTTGTTAAAATCAACCAAATCAAAAGTGATTGTTATTGAGAAGCACAGTAATCAAGAAGAAGAAGATGGAAGGAAGAGGAGAAGAAGAAGAGAATGTTAGTGCACCACTTCTTAACATCCAAGTGAAGTTCAGTGGAAGATCAATACCAGTATCACTTTCTACAGAATCAACCATTAAAGACCTTAAATCTCTTCTTCAACCTCTCACTAATGTCCTTCCTAGAGGTCAAAAACTCATCTTCAAAGGTATCTCTTCATTCCCTCTCACTCTTTCTGTAAGTTTAATAAGAAATTTTTAATCTAATCAATAAATTCATTCATGGGTTTTACACAGGGAAGGTTTTGGAGGACACCATGAAATTGAAATCAACAGATATTACAAATGGATCTAAGCTTATGCTCATGGCTTCTCAGGGTTTACATCAAGGGGTAAGCAAATATGATAAAAATTTGATTTTTATCTGTTTGATTGAATTTCAGAGAGACCCAGGTTTTGATTTTTGCATATTTTGTTATAGGATGGACCAATTACAAAACAAGTACTATCCAGTGGTTCTGGATTGAGAAAACCTTCCAATGATGGTGGTAGTGCTCAAGGATTAATGGATAGGAAGGTTGAAGCAGCAAGTGTTGTTGTTGATAAGAGTAGGTCAAAACATTGGAAGATTACAGGAGTTGTAGCTTTATCAGGTTGTCAATTGAAGGTTATTCCTGAAGAAGTATGGGGTTGTCGGTCTTCGATAAGAGTGTTGGATATAAGTAGAAATTCTATTCATGAAGTGCCTGCTAAGATTGGTTCTTTAAGCTCTATACAGGTATACAATTTAGCATATACTAATGTTTTGTTTGGGGTTTGATCTGAAGGGGATTGTGATGTTATTGTGTTCGTAATTTGTAGAAAATACTACTTAACGAAAATGGCATACGGGATGAATGTATTAGCTGGGAAGGTGTTGTGTCATTGCCGTCTTTAACGATTCTAAATTTAAACCACAATGGGTAGGTTTTTTCTCCGTCATGATCAGCCATCATAGATCTCTGTGTAGTTTTCAATAAGTATAAGTTAATTTTATCATGTAGTGTCCTCTAAAATTAGAACATGTTTTGTTTGTATATTGAGTTATGGGGTGCTATGTATCTTGTGCAGTTTAACTTCATTACCTTCTGGATTGGGTGCTTTGGTCTCTCTTGCACAACTTCATGTTGCAAACAACAAGCTGACTAGTTTGCCAGTTGAAATTGGACTCCTAACTCGTTTGGAAATTTTGAAAGTAAACAATAACAGGTAATACTCAAGTTTATAACATTTTCATTTTGTGAGTTTTACCGTCTTTAAAGTAATTGCTATCTCTAATTTATTCATGTTATTGCTAAGTTCTTCTTTTTTTCTTTTTTTTTTTTGCTGGCAGGATAAGCTCAATTCCGTCGCACATAGGGAACTGTGTCTCCCTTGTCGAGGTGGTATTCTGATCTTAGTTTACTATCTAAAAATTCATATTTGTTACAAGTACAAAATAAATAACTTAGATTAATATGTTTGGTGTGATTCCGAGCTGGTGCAGGTTGATCTTGCATCCAATCATTTGGTAGAATTTCCTGACACAATTGGGAGTTTACGGAATCTTAAGGTACTCCCCTTTTTTTCCACCATTGTCAATTATCTGAAATTCGTATCATCATTCACTTTGTAGGATCTTACTAAAGTTGTTGTCAGATAGACTAAGAGAGACAGAGTTATGGCAAAGTTCAATGATGATTTTTTTTAATTTTTCACCGGGCCTCTAAGCTAAAATAGTCTCATGTTTGTGTAGGCTCTGCATCTTAGTAACAATGGCCTCAAATCCCTTCCTTCGACGCTTTTCAAACTGTGCACCCAGCTCTCAACTCTTGATCTTCATAACACGGAAATCACAATCGATATTCTCCGTCAGGTATCGACTTCTGTTTCTTATTTTTCTTTTAACTAAAACTTGTGCAAGAGATCAGTCTTGTGTATCCAAGTATTATGTTACAAGCAGTTTGAAGGATGGGAAGCTTTTGATGAGCGTCGTAGATTAAAGCATCAGAAGCAACTGGACTTCAGAGTAGGAAGCTCTGGTGCATTTGACGAAGGTGCTGATAAACATTGAAAAAGGTACCCTCTCAAGTCGCACATTGCAGATTATCGGTATACGTATTAGCTTCTATATACTATCTGACCTTCAAGCGCACTAAGAGGATAATGTATATTGTCTGTGGTAAGATTCTGATGGTCAATCAAAAATAACTTATGTGTTGAATGCTTTTTCATACTAGTAGTTTTTTATTTTTATGTTTATTTTTGTATTTAAAGTATACTTCTGTTTTCATAGTTGAAAGTTTTAATTTTGACTGTACAAATTTACTTGCTTGAGTCAGACCAGTTTTATTGAAGTCATTTGAAATTTGATGAAGTGAAGTAGGTGGAGGTTATATACCTAGCCCTATAGGCTATAGGAAGACATCACGTAACTAGAAACTTCTTTAGCACCTTCTATTAGAGTTAAGACTCCTTTCTGTTCCTTCAGTATTGACTTACTTTACGTAGGTTCCTTGATATTAGTATTTACTTTGTCACTTTTGTGAAACATCAATCTGATGTCAATTTCTTGCTTTCAATGCTTATTCCACTAATGGTTTTCTTAATGTGCAAATTGGTTTATGAAACACTCTGATTGTATACGCTAACAACAAAAGACATTACCTCCGTTTCAGGAAAAGTGATACTTTCACTTTTTCAACCTGAAACGGAGGGAGTACACATTTTCCAGATATTGTGAAACAAAATAGTTTTAATTCTTAATATATAATACTGTACCATAAATACGTTAGGGATTTAAGGGAATAAGGGAACATGGAGGAAGTAGCTTTCAAATAACCATGGCACCTAGGCAAGGTCTAAGCATTAGCCGAGTTCATAATCCAAGGTCTCTACAGGTAAAACTAGGAGTAAATTTAAGCTTTTGCAAACTTGTAATCTTAGTTTCAAAGACCAAATTGTATATGTTAATGTTCATACCGAACTTTCTAGTCTCAGAGCAGACATTCATTCAACTCTCAGTATCTCTGATCTCGTTTATAGCTGGATGCACAAGAATGATCGTGCAAGTTTAGCTTTCGTCTAGAGGATTTTGTCTGACAAACTCAAGCAATTACCACTTTGCGTAATGCTTAGAAAAACTTTCAGCAAATTTAGCTTTCCTCTAGTGATCGCTCTCGGCACACCATCATGTAGTCATAGCAATATGAATGAGAACTATATATAAAGTTGGATAATCATTTTAAGGAGTTGACATTGTAAATTTGATTATCTTGAATCAGAGCAAATTTGCAAAAATAAATAATAAGCTGAAACTGAGTAGGTAGTCTCCCAGAACCATCTAAAGCAGCAGTCTATGGTAACAAAACTGAGAACTCGTCGAACACCACTCTGTAAGAGAGGAGACTTCCTTTTCTAATCTTTCTTTCTTCGTGTTAACCTATTCTGAACATCGGGGGTTAAATATCTCACGCGTGTAAAACTTTTTGTATAGAAACTATAGATATGTGACAGTATAAAAGTTGGTGGAGATCAGCTTCACATCTTTGGTCCTTTGGAAATCAATATTTCCCCATACGCCACTGTTTGCTGAACCTTCAGGTGATCGAAGGTAGCTAGAACTGCATATGACGATCAATTAGAGAAACATAAGCTATTAGCTATAGTCACTGCTCACTGTACTGTACTATGGAAGAAAAGTGATGCTGTAGTTACCTAAGGTTTGGTAGAAGAGCTGGGCAGCTTTCTTCCGGTCTGCTCCACTAGCTAGCTGATCTAGGGACTCTACTTGAGAAGCTCCTGGCGTTTCAAAATGTGTCTTTAGGTGCCTGCATGTTTGAAGGATTCCAATATATGTTAGACATCAAACCGAAGTTACTAAACAGTAAGTTCGGAAAAACTGTTTAAGGAAGAGATGTAGGTTACATTCGGATTGTGTCAGTGATCTTGTCCATAGGTTGGTCCTGGTCTGCAGGTGGATGTTGGGTTGGAGTTGGTCCAGTTTCAACCAGAGTTTCTAAAAAAGAAAGATAGAGTCAATTGTAATATTTAATAAAGACCAAATTCTGAAAGATGTGCAGAGAAAAGTTCGATGAGGTATACCATTCTCATGTAAGAACCCATTTTCTGAGAATCTTCTGAACTTGAAATCAGGTTCAGGTAGATCCCATATTTTATCCTCTGCTACTGAAGCAAGGTTCCCTCCACTGTGCCTTGATGAATGCCTTTTTCTGCTGGAATCAAATGTCAATCGTTAGCAGATGCTTTCTAATGAAAGGAATATATGGTAACATAGGTTCTTTCATAGTCTACAATGGTTAAATTAATAAATTAAATTTCAATTTGTGATTAGATGAGAACTTGGCTCATGATAATTTTGGTTTTCCTCTAACCTTCCCGAATGTAATTGGACTTCTGGTTCTAAGTTCAGGAAGCCATTTCCGGATCCAGAGCTTGGAGCGGATCTCTCATTGTCCCCTGTTAATTCCAGAAACAAGTTATTACAGCTATGTATCTTAGAAGTACGAAATTTTAGTGGTTTCTCTGCTGTAGAGAGAGGATGAAGAGTATACCAGAATGTCCAGGAGTGAACATCATGCTGGCCTCATTTACAGGGAACTCAAAGTTGTCTAAGTTGGGCATTTGCATTTGCTTCTCAATGGATGGTTGCTTAGAACGAGATTCTACACCGCTCTGAAAATCTTCAGCAGGCTTCATATCCATATATTTTGCATGTCAATGCACAGATAAATGTTTTGACCACGAGAAACAAATCAAGCGTAGAAATGGATGGAATTAACTTACGACAGGATGGTTGGGCATTTGCTTCTCAGTGGATCGTTGCTTTGAACGAGTCCTAACACCAATCTGCGGATCTTCATCAGGCTTCATATCCAGAAAATTTGCATGTCACGCGCAGAGTACGTTTTGACTATGGAACAAGCCAGGAATGGGTGGAGTTAGCTTACCAGTTCCATTGGATTTCCATCAATTGGTGATACTGGTTCAGGTGGTTGGGGTCCTGAAGTATTTCCTGCAGAGTAATAGAATATCAGTTACTTCCATCTTCTTTGCGAGCATTTAGGGAAAGGAAATGGATTGAAGACTGACCAGCAGGGGAATCACGAGGTGGACGAATCTGGATGCTTCTCATATATAGGTCTAGCAGAGGCTTTGGATAATAGATCTCTGTGCTATACTTTCCTGCTAATCCCATTACAAGTGCCACAGGAGGGATGTCCATGAGCTGTGCTATCTTCATTCTAGTGATGGATTTGGCTCTCTGCAAAACAGATCGAGTACAAAGGATTTTTAGCTACAACGAAAAGACCGCAGACTCGCAGAGTCACCAAGTTTTGTTCTCAGTCATAGATTTTGATAGAAGGTAGCATAATATTAGAACCTTCTTTCTTCCTACAAGGTTGGAGGCGTCTTGAAGCCAGCTCTGGTAAACAGAGCCTCCGATGATCGGTTCGAAATCCATAGCAAGCTGGACCGTTTTTCTTCTTCTCGTATTCCCCTTTATTATCACTGGCTTAACGTCATCCTCTTGCACCTGTTATAGAGTTACAAATGCACTTAAAAAATCATTTCACAAATAATGCAAGCAATTAGAATGGTTCAAAGTGCTTTATACGTTTTACCTGTTGAACGTCATCTCTGCGTTCGTCAGCTTGCTGATTGTTTTGTGGTTCTGGCCCTTCTGGGTGTTCATTTCTCATGTCATCAATTTCCATAGGGACTAAAAGTAAGTTGAGGAGAAATTGTCAGCCAGACATTCAAAACAATGGATGACTAATACGAAACAGGCAATTGTTTAAATAGTTAACCTGGTTCAGGAATTTCTGGTGGCGGGGAAGGTATAAGAGTTGTATGCATCTGTGAGTGCTCATGTGAAGTGAAATTTGCATTCATGTCTTCATCTCCTTCAATATCAAACCTGTATGAGAATTAAGATGGCAGACTTATTGAATGAGTACTAGTAACAATGCATATTTTTCTTTCAGAAACTAACAAAATAACACCACTAAGGTAGACAGTGAAATAAAGCATCTACAAAATGAATTTCTTCAGAAGTGTAGGTGACTAATGCGGTAGTAGATTTTTTTTTCCTTGCCTCTCGAAACGATTAAATAGATGTTGCTCTGGCTGGTTTGAATCAAAAGGGTCAAATAAGGTGATGTTGTCTCTATCAGCTGAATAACAAAAAAAAAAAGGGAACAGCACACAATCAGTTTACATCACTCATTCTATGCAATGCTCATATTTAGAAATTAAAAGGAATTTTCAAGGTAAGGTGGCAACCTTGGTGATGTTTCTGATCCTCCTCCGGATCTCTTGCATTCTCCTCATTAGTAAAAGGCTCATCAATACGGTCCAGCCTCTGCAATAATATAAACCCTAAGCTTAAGCAGCAGCTTATTTTTAGCAATTTGAAAGGTTAATGCCCCAGAGTAATTCAAAGTTCTAAAAGCCCAATTAAAGGAAATGAGAGTATCTCAGTATCTCCCTACATTCTTTCCCATTTCTATTATCAGCTAAACACTGAACAAACATCAACCAGTAATGAGACATGCATTCATTTCCAAAGAATGTACAACTGTAACCAAAAGATTTGGGGCAAATCCGTAATTAATGACAACTGTAACCACTTTCTGAAATCACGTGACCAGGAACCTAAAACTCCAATGACCCTATGGCCCTAGGCTGTTACACTGTTATTCTACATTCCATTTTTAACCCTGAGAAAAAAACTAAAATGACTCCATCATTTAGAAAGTAAAACTGAAAAGTAGGGAGAGACAGACAAGGGTACTCAGGTCATTTAAATTACCATGGTGAAATAACCAGCTTCATCGTCAGCGTTGTAATGGTTGGAGAAGTTTAAGGATTGTTCAATCTCTGCTGTATCCATCGTTACTGGATCATTATTTTTCGTCATTGTTACTTTTTCATACCTGCATTAAAAATATAAAAATATAAAAACAAATTAATTAATATCACAAAAAATAAAATGAAAAAGAAAATCAGAAAAAGTGTTCGTACAACGGTGCACGTTAGCGCTAAAACCCTGACTGTAAATTAATGCTAACGTGCGCCTGTTTTTAGTTTTTCTAGAAGAAGAAGAAGAAGGAAAGAGATGATGAGTACTGACTTAGCTTGATTCTTCCCTTTTGGGAGTACATTTGGATCTCGAACTGTTTTTACCTTCCACGCTTCATTAATTTCCACCTGATTTTCAGATCAAATTTTCAAACAAATTCAAAATTAAATTTCAAAAATAAATTTCAAAAATAAATTAATCAATAATTCAAAAGGAGATAAGAATTGATGATGAAGTATTGGGTACCAGTAATCGAGATACATCATCTGTAATTGAATATCAGAGTAACAAGAAAATCGATTAGCATCAGATTACAAAATTACAGAGCAAAATTATTCGAATTAAGAAGGTATCAGATAAGCTTCAATACCAAGCAGAAGCTTCACTTTCCTCTCATAGACTATTACAACTCCACCTGTAAATTTCCATTAAAGTTAGAGACAAACTTAAAAACAGAGTAAAAGTGAGACGAAATTCCACACAGAGAGATTTAAGAACCAGAAATTTTTACCCATTAAAATCCCAGATAATCTCAACGCCATAGGAACAGAAGGATTCAATATCTCTTCACTACAAACACCAATTTCAACATACAAAAACAGAACCAAAATCAATTAACCAAGAAAATCAAACCGATGAAACAAACATTAACGTTTACACAAATTGAGCAACGGAAATAGAAGATTCATGTAATTTTCACCAGATCTTCACTAAATTAAGCTTATCAAGCTTCCTTCTGTTGATTTTCGCATGCAGAGTCGCCGCCATCCTTTGATAATCACAACAAAAAAACCAGAGAAGTTTCAATCAAAATCTTCATACAAACCCAATTATGATATATCTTGATTAATCAGCTTAAAATCAAAACAACTAACAGCAAAAATTTCACAAGAAAGTCCAAAGAACTCAAGAAATTTAAAGAAGTAGAAAATTACCAGATCTGGCCTAATGGTGCTTTTCTAGCGAGTAGTTGATGAGAGTAAAACATTTTCTTCTACCTTTCAATTCTCAGAAATAAACTTAATAATAATCAAGAAACTCTAAAAATCGAATTAAGTGATGAATAAGTTAGTAGCAGTAGCAGAAGAAATTCAGACAAAGAAAATTAAAGAACTCTAAAATCCTACTCTCAAACCCTCTCTAGAGTTTTCCTACTACACCCCTACTGGCTGGCTCTGTCAAGCCTAGGAGAAGGGTATATATAGAGTAGAAATTGGTGGGGGTTACTCCAATGGAAACCGCGCCAAAACAAAATAAAGTGATTATCATCACACACACAATACGTGCAATGTTCAACAGAAAATGTAAAAAAGAAATGGAAAGTTATGTTTCAGTGTATGTTAACCTATTTCTTTCGGTGATCCGTGCTCTTTTATCTGGTGACGCGTGTTCAAAGTAAAGAGCTAAATACACGTGGTGGTATGATTTGAGCAGATGTGGGCGAGTGAAACCCAAGTAACCCCACTCAGTGCTCTCATTTTGACCGTCAAATCTCAAAATTATATTCGATGGTGAATATCAACGGCTAAAATGATATCCCATCAGCTAAAGATACATCAGTTTGGTAATTGTTAATCCAGAGTAAAATTTGTAGCTGGCTCCACATGCTAAAACCCAGAATGTAAAAACAAAATAAAAAATCAATAAGGATTTCATCAACGGTTCTGATGATTTGTAAAAATTTGTTTACTGGTAAAAATCATAAATCTAGTAGAACATGAAGGTAGCCGCACATTTTGATCACAGGTAAGTTTGTAACAACCAACATCCATTTTGATTTCAGGAAACATCATAACTAACATTTCTTGCATTCAGGACCCTAGTTAGCAATTCGGAATTCGGCAAACGTACGGAACGGCAAACGTACGGAACGGCAAACGTACGAATATTATACGGTTTTGTAAAATCCAGATTCGGTCCAAAATTCGGTCAACGAGACGTGATTCGTCAGTAATTCGGAACGGCATATGTACGTGTATAATTCGATTTATAAATGTGAGTTCGGCTCTGAAAATTCGGTATCTATATATAACAAATAATTTGTATTTATAAGGTCATAGACCAATTTTTACGCATATGTATGAGTTATTTAAAGAAAAAATAAACTTAATATGATGATATTAATAATATATACAACATTAGTTATCCAAGAGGACGTCGTATGGTGGTTTAGATGCTTGGTTAGTGAGTTTGAGATCTCTCTCACCTTCACCTTCAAATCTCTTCAGTCGTTTTTATTTCATAAAAATTACAACACTTTTAATATTCGATCGTGTATGCTCGGGAGGCAGTAAAGCCCAAAAAGTGAAGTCTTTAAAAAGTAAAAGCTAAAGAATTTATGGCGAATTAAGCGGACGTATCATTCGGGATACGTAAAATTCGTGAACGGTTCGCGAATAATCCGGGAATGCCACATAATACGCGACTTGGGTTCGGAATTGCAAACGTACGCGAATAAGACGGTAAAATTCGTGATACGGAAAAATCCGAGAATCATTCGCGAACTTACTAACTAGGTTCAGGAGATGTCAGAACCAATGCAATGAAAAAAAAAGCAATGAGAGTCTCAGACCGCTTCACTTTGGTATAATCCTCATTCCTCAATGAAGAGACCCAAGAATGCTAGCAATGAACTACAAGAAGACCAAATAACAAAGCACAAAATGTTTATGTATAAACCCTCTATCAAAACAGAGAGAGATTCATCAAACATAGGCTGTTGAGTAAAAGTTTATATACTCAAAGATTTGGAGATCATCCTTTTTTCAGTTATGTATATAAAATAGTTTCTTCTTGCTAATAATAGAGCCTAATAATAGAGTGATAGAAATAAAAGGAATTATCCATGGGAACAACTCTTGGATGATACTCCCTCACCGAGTAAATTGTGGAAGAAAATGTCTACTGGAAGTAAACAGAAACCAGTGGGATATCAATGTCGTTATCCTCGTCATCCTCACAGGCCACCACCACATCAATATGGCGTCGGTATGGAGGCACTTCAACTTTAGCAACTTCCCTGGCTAGGTCAACCACCTTTCTATCCATCCTGTCCTTGTGCCTGGGGAACAAACTGTTGAAGAGCAAGCTGGTTCCGCACGAAATGCTGTATGCATTCAGACCCTTGTCCTTCAACCACTGCATCAGCTCCCTCAAGGTAGGATTGTCCCTGAGAACCCATCTATCCCACACGGTCCATGCCATATCTCTGTGCTTGAAAACCTTTGGTGGAACTGGCTCTGCCATTGAAAATAGTGGGAGTGCCAAGTTTGCAAAAGTGTTCCTGTAATCCTCAACCTTGTGTGCTCCATCTATCACCTTGTATAGCTCCAGGCAAACAAGACCAGTTGCCATTGCTGTGGAGGTTGCAATTGCAGGTATGATTCTCCCAGCGATAAACTTAGCCTTCAACTTGTCCACTTCAGGAATACTGTAGTTCCTTGCCCGCATGTTAGCGAATCCAGCTATCAAGTCCATGTGGTAATTTGTGTCATCATCCTGCATAAAAATCAAGAGCCACTTACTTAACTAAAAGGTTCACTAAAATAAAGCAACAAAAGAAATATCAAAATCAATTCATGTTAAGTTGGAAAAGATCAGCCCTTATCAATGCTTGCACAAACACTAGACGGAAGTGGGTATGACAAGATATCTCACAGGTCAACAGACTCGGTAAGGAAGAGCTATCCAACCATCAGGGCCTCTTAAGTGCATGCACTTTGCAGACTACTGGACCAAAAATCCTAAGTACATTGGAACAGGAAAAGAGCACCATTCCACTGGTTAAACTTGCAAGAAAGACATACCTTTTCAAATTGTACTGGGCTCATTCGAAACCCAGAAGGCAACTTACTACTGCAGTCCTCCACCTTTCTAGTCAGATCGTTGATAACTGATGCATCATCTATAGATGCAGAGGAGAGGTTTGTTGCTTTTTCATCGGTTACGATATTAACTCCCTCCTTTGGTTGGAAATCCGGGACTATAACGTTGTTAACAGCAGTTGCACATTTACTAGGGTTCTTAACCCAGTCAGGAATTGGGATGCCAAATGTCTCAGCACGCAGGATGGATGCAGCCATGATGAATTGCAGGTGACTGAGGTCATCTACTGAGAACTCAAGAGGACGGGGGAAGCGCTTAGGTGCAGACCAGAATCGGGCCCCTGAGCTGGTTGAAGCATCCTCCGGGAAAGTAAAGGTCAACTGCTTGACACGGTTCACAAAGTAGTCTTCAAACCTGGTCGCCACAAAACAAAATCAGTACGAAGCCAATCACATAATATGGGGTATTTTTAAAGTCACAGATAATATAGATCACAGTTATAGGCATTTTACTTCAGACGGGCCCAGGTGAGGCAGTCCTGGAAACCTTCACATTTGTCCCTGTCGAGACACTCAATAACACGTTCCAAATTCTCCCTCGCCTGTGCATCACCTGCTTTCTTCATGGCATTGATATATTCAGTAGGATTGGACAAGTAGGAGTTGACTTCTGTTGGTGTCTTCTCGAGTAAGCCCTCGAACTCAGAGCGTGCCCACGTCAAGCAGTGATCAATGTTGTGTGGGAATGAGTGAACGGTACACATTGGCGCCTGCTTTTCTGGTGGGTCCCTTGAGGCACCATAGTTCTCCGTCAAATGGGGAATAACCATCTGAGTGTTGCATTTAGCACCTAAAGTTCCAGACTCCAGAAGTGGTTTCTGGAAATACAAGCACTTCTGATCCATATATATCCTAGCGTTCACGTTATCGAGTGCATTGACAACAACATTCAGATTTTCCCAAAATGCATCATTAAACACACTTTCTGTTTCAGGAGATGCACGATTTTGAAGAGCTTCAATGTGCAAGTTTGGATTTATTGACGAGGCGGCAGAGGCAGCAACTGTAGACTTAGCCTGGCCAATGTTCCAGTCCCTGAAAAGAAACTGTCTGCTAAGATTACTCTTCTCAATGACATCATCATCAGTAATTGTTAGCTTCCCTTGGTTGCTGCAGGAAACTCCCATCAGAGCTAGGTTCTTCAAGAATTCACAACCAAGAGCACCAGATCCAACCATAAACACTTTAGAATCCTCGAGTTTCTTCTGGAGCTTGGATCCGAACACTGATATTTGCGCATCATACCGGCTATTTACTGGTTTCAAATCGCTAGGATCCAATGGCTCGGCAGGAAGAGATTCAACAGAGTCAAAGTAAAAGAACTGATCCAAAGTACCAAGTAAAACATGTATTAGAATACAAAAAAAAGAACATATAATTGAAAGATCAATTAAAAGATAGGAAAAGCCTGAGGTACAACTTTCAGCATATTTCAAGGCTGTTGACAAGGAATAATCACAAAGAAGATGGAGTTTTCAAGTCCCTCACCTGATAAAGAGGATGGAACTTTCCAGAGCATGCTTTCACAACCTCTTGGCCTACAATACCACCAAACATGGCCGCCATGGGATTTAAAACAGCTTTGGAGCCAAAGGAGAAATGGCGCAATAGTTTCTCATCAATCTCCTCCAGCCGTACATCGCCAGAAGTTTCATTGATGGTTTTAGAGAAAGAAATCAGCTTTTGTGCATCCTCTTCTGACCCAGCAGCAGGGAATCGTCCCAATTCCCCTATGAACTTATCCAATGCTTGAAAAGCCAAGTGCAGCAGAGGGGGGCGATCAAACTTAGAAAAATCACTCAGAAGATAATCACCAGGATCATTCATCGCTTCTTTCAGTGTCCTAAACTTCAACACCTTCGGTTGTTTCACCTGTGTGACTATACCACCTCTCATATACCCCCCATAATTTGTAGTGTCCACGTCAAGTTCAAAGGAGTAAGGTCTGGCATTTTTGACCTTCCTGGGCTGTCCATCATTCAGTTCTGTCATCCCATGAACTTCAGAGAATACAACTAGGTCTCCATCTTGAAACTCCAGTCGCTCATCATCAACGCAAGAAACAAGTGCAGGATTGTCATTACTGATGGATGCAATTATACCCGTATGTGGCTCCTCCCCATCAACATCCACAACAGTAAATTCAGGACCAAAATCGCAGAATACAGAGCCAAAAAGACCCCGGACTTCAGTTTTGATGAAAGAGATCGCAGGCTTGTGATTATGACAGTATTCGTCAAACTCAATGGCAGACTCCAAGCCGATATCAGTAAATACGACAGCCTGCACAGACAAAACATCATTAGCGTGTTATTTAAATCACATAAACAGTTTCAATATAACCAGACATAGTCTTCAGAGTTGAGATGAACGTTGCCTACATTTAACCATTTAGCAGAATCATTAAAATCACTATCCTAGAACATAGAACCTTAGAAGGAAATTCAAGTAGCCAAAAATTTATTGCAAAGAAGTGTTCTACAGTCAATACTAAGTAACACAACAATCTATGTCATGGTGAAGTTACAAATGCACATGCGAACTAATACAAAGTAACCTTCAACCTGATTATCGTGAATTCGTATGTCCAGAATAATGTCTACAAGGTTCACTATAGTCTATAGGATACTAGGTGTTTCAAAAATTGAAAAAATCTACAGTATTACCTTGTGGTAAACAGATTATGTCCTAATTCCTAAAGCACAGGGTAAGAGCAGATAATAATAAAACAGTCCACATCATATCATGTTCATATTATAAAGGAAGATATGAACTTCACCTATTCAACAACATGATCATGGCGAATCGGATGTCTTGAATAATGTCTACAAGGCTTGCTAAAGGGTAATGGTGTATCCTCATGGTGAATTAGCTGTGTCCTAAAGGCTAAAGCACAGCTTGACGGTGTTCAATAATAAAACAATCAACCACATTTATCTCATGGTCAATAAATTGCTTTCTAAGGCAGAGAAAATTAACGAAAAGAATAGCCATTAATAAAGGTACCTGGTAGTTGGAAAGCTGCTCCTTAGACAGTTTCTCTGTTAAGGTTGAAACAGCTACCGCGTTGTTCAACTCTTGCAGCTTTTGCACAGAAGCAAGGGCCCTATTCTTTCCCACATCTGTTTCAGCGAAAAGAAAGTTGCCAGACAAGTCCCACAGCTCCACTGTGCCTTCGTCATGAAGAGTTACGGATTTGACACCAGCGAGAATAAGATTCTTTGCTGCAAACAAAAAGTCGCACATGATAAGGCTAAGAACGAGAGACAATGATTATTAAGCAATAAGCATTTCCCTACATTTGTTAAGATCTTGACCTCATTTAATTTTTTTTCAACATAATGAACAGTTTAAACTTAAACAAGATTTCATAGTCTCAGCAGGAAAATGTTACACGCCTGAGATGTAACTAATGAATAGCTATTGAGAAGTAAGATTAGGCTGACAATTCAGAACTATTTATTCTAGATGCTACACAGTGCATGTCACAATTTGCACATCAGATTCTTCAAACTAAGTTGTTTCATCACAGGTCCCTAACCCAGTTACAGTCGCATCGATTTTTCAACATTGGTTCAGCAACAGGATTGTTCTGTCTCACTCAAAATCTCTGTCAACATTTACATTTTCCTCTACAAACTAACTAATCCTGTTCCTAGTAGTTAAAAGCACTTCATAATAAATGAGATTAGGAACATAAAACTTATTTCTAAGGAAATTCATATAACATGAAAGGGAGATCCATTTATAGAGTAAAGCATTAGAATATAAGAATCATGACAAGAAGAGCTGACATGTTCAGTGATACAAAATAAATTCATG
This sequence comes from Papaver somniferum, assembly GCF_003573695.1. Classification (NCBI taxonomy): domain Eukaryota; kingdom Viridiplantae; phylum Streptophyta; class Magnoliopsida; order Ranunculales; family Papaveraceae; genus Papaver; species Papaver somniferum. The sequence goes on along the minus strand of NC_039362.1, from coordinate 195,011,583 downwards.
ACAAGAATCTTCAATTCAAAGAACAAATCAGATCAATTGCTATTCACAAATTCCAACATATGAGCATCAACGAAACAAGTATCTACAAGTTTGAGCTCTAAATTAGAAGGAAAAGAAGAAGAAAGTGAAAATGTATACCAATTTCTGCACCCAATCCGTTCATCCCAGATATAAGCACATTCGCACCAAACAGCCTCCTCATGGTTTCACGTCCATAAACAGCAAGTTGTCGACTATGAAGATCTTCGTCAATATCATTTGAACTTCCATCACCCATTGCCATTGGTGTATCTGGATTATTCACCACAATATCTCCACTACTACCAGAATTAAAATTCCCGTTACCACTACTGCTGTTGGTGGTATTCTCAGTAGCTGAAGAAATCATACAATCAATCCTCGATTTCTTAAGCAATGATTCTCCTTCCCCTGCCGTGTTGATGTTGGTGTTGTCTACTAACACAGTAGTAGGTCTCTTTTTAGGAAGCATATAGTTTAACAAACTGTTGAAAACCCAACCACACCCCATCAATACGATTATCAACACAATCAAATTCAGGAAACTTAGATTCGTATAATCATCATCATTATTAAATAATCTAAGAATGAGTGATGAAGACAAAATCGAAAACCCTAATAACAACCCGAATAACAATCTCAGACTCATCATGATTAGGGGATTTTGATTTTGATTATTAATAAAGATAAGCAAAGAATATAAAGTAAAAGAAAGAAAGAAAAGGATTGATTCCAGTAATAGAAGAAGAAGGGTTTAAAACATTACCGATTGGAACTTTGGTGAACAGCAAAGAATGAGATTCTCTTTGAGAAAAGAAAAAGATGAAAGTAAAGATCGAGAAAATCTGGTGTTGAAGTTTGGAGGAACTCCTTGGTGTGGATGTTTTTGATGGTGGTGGTGGTGTTTAGGGTTTTGAAGAGTGAAAATGGGAATTTAGGGCATTGGATTTTGCTGCATTCCTGTTGTGTCGTCTCATCCTCTTTGTAGCGTGTCTGTCTACTCTACCTGAGGAGAGAGGAGAGATGGGTGAGGAGACGTGGGCCGAGTAACAAGGGATCTATTGATAAAAACAACTTTCAGCTAGAACGATTTTTGGGTACCATCGTTTTTTTGGACCATGATTTTATATTGGATAAAAATATTAGACCTAAATTTAGGTCATCCTTTATCTAGATATTTATTTTAATATCTAAATTATCCTCCTGATTAATTTTTGTTGATGATTAGTTAACGTTAATAATAGTTAGTTTAATGATTAGTGAGATGATTAAGTTAAAGATAATTAGTGAGATTAAAAAATCAGATGGTTTTTTTTTTAAAGAAGTAGAATTATTAAGAAAGTGAAGTTAGAGAAGATGAAGAAGGAAAACATGAAAAACTATGGATTTTACCAACCACAATCGGAGGAAGGGTATTTGGGTACCCAGGTATGCTTCAAACTTAGATAATGTTGGTTGAATTGCTCCAAACATTCAAAAAAAAAATGAAATTTTTTATGTAGATTTGGGTCAATTCGGTTACCATATGTCAAGAACATGTAACCGAACACACCTGAAAGTGTAGTTCGGTTATGTTTTCCAAACACGCAGGTTACCGAACTCGCTCGTTAATGGAGGTTTTGGTCATACAGTGTAATGTTCGGTTACCTAGGATAAAATGGTAGGTAACCGAACTTTGAACTTAACAATTTATTTGGGTACATCTTGTGTGTTCGGTTAGTTCACAAACTTCAACGCAACCAAGTTTCCAACCGAACTGCAGGTTAAAAGTAACCTAGTGTTAGAAGTTCGGTTGGTTCGCAAACTTCAACATATTTTGCGAATCAACCGAACTGGGCTTATATATGCAATTAGGCAAACGTTCGGTTACTACGAAATTTATTTCTTGGCGAATTAGGTAGAGTTCGGTTACGAAGTTTCAAAGGTAGAGTTCGGTTACAAAGAAAACTTAATATTTTTGCGAATGAACCGAACTTGTGGACTTCTCGTTATTTTCGTAAACTAAAGTTTGATGATATCCTTATTTTGCGAAGGAACTGAACTTATGGACTTGTATTGTTCTAATACAAGGAGTTCGGTTAAACGTATTTTTTTGCGAATCAACCGAACTCTGAGTTCGGTTAAGAAAAAATTAATTCGTGATAACCGAACTTTTCTCTGGAAAACAAAACCCTCCATTAAACCTCTCTGCAACTTCCATTTTCAACTCATTTTAATGATTACTTCTCATTTATTCAACCAAAAACGAACGACAAGTAATGGGTTTGTGAGAATATCTTTGTTAATGTTTTAAATTAAGTTATATATATAATGGTGGTGGTAATCGGAGGTGGTGGTAATCGGAGGTGGTGGTAATCGGAGGTGGTGGTGGTGATAATCGGAGGTGGTGGTGGTGGTAATCGGCGGCGGTAGTGGTGGTAATCGGTGGTTGGTGGTGGTGACAATCGGAGGTGGTGGTGGTGGTGGTGGGAGGAGGTGGTGGTTATATATATATATATATAGGTGGTTATTGGGTTGGTTTTAAATTAAATTAGGTTAAGGGTAGGTTAGTCATTTCAATGCTTTAGGACACCCCTTATACCTAATAAAACCATGGTCCCCTCAAAAAAACCATGGTCCCTAAAAAACCGTTCTTCAGCTAAGCCTGCAGCTGGGGATGAGTCCATCCCCAAAGAGGGGCAGGACTCGCAGGAGTCCTGGCGTGTATGGATGTACAATGAGAAGTAATTTCCTGGACACAAAAAAATAGTTACAGCGTATTTGGATACCAGAAGAGAAAGTCCGAAGCAATTGCTTCATAAAAAGTTAATTTTTCTGCTTCTAGAAGTCATTTTGAAATTGTGTATCCAAATTAACTCATGATGTTTTGCTTCCAGCGTTTGGATACCAAGAGCGAAAGTCAGAAGCAAAAAATTTGCTTCACAAAAAGTTAATTTTTCTTCTTTTATAAGTCGTTTCGAAAATGTGTATCCAAATTAACTTCTGATATTTTTGCTTCCAGAAGTCAAGAAGTAAACTCTGAATGTGTATCTAAACAATTTTTTGGAAATTATGGTGAAAACTAAATTTGAAAATCTTTACTTTTATAGTTTTTAATGTTGTTATGTTCATACCTTTTTCTTAAATATTTTATTATTTCTTTTAATCTTCCATGAATCATTAATCATTGGTTTAGAGCGGTTGGTTTGTACCTATAAGTCTGTATTTGATAGCAGTTAATTCCATGGAATTAGCCATCTTTCGATGGAAATAACGTGTTTTCCGTCGTTTGGTCAACAATCTGTTTCCATGGAATAGTAAAAAAAGTGTGGCCTAAAGTATGTTTCAAAATCAATTTCGTGGAATTCCGTGGAAAACCTTTCTTTGCCTCCCCCAGGGACTGATTCCATGGAAACACTTTCCATGGAATTGTTTCCTTTCTCTGTTATCAAACACAACCTAATATATCTTAATAGTAATAAAGTTTTGAATTTTTTGGTTCTCATTTTTAGCTAATCCGTTGTGGTTTTTTTTTCCCTTGTTCCTCTTTGCTTTGAGTTGGAAACAGTTTTGCAGTCCATGATTTCTTCCTTCCTAGCATTACTGTGCTTATCCCTTGTTATCAACAGTGCTTACCGTTGTCTTCAGCATGACTCAATCAACTTCAAAGATAATCATATACCATGTTCTTCAATTTACCAAACAAAGTTTGAAATTACCCGAATTTTCCTCCAACAGATTTTTAAAAACTTACCAAAAAAAACCTAATCTTATGTCAATTAGATTCTAAGAATCATAATATGTCGAGATTAACTTTAATATTACATGAGATTATTTCCTCTTCAGTACTTATACAAACCCTAATTGTGAGAGCATATATTGCTCGATCAAACGCGCAAGTTATGCTATCTCAAGCTTGTTGTCAATGTTAGATGTGTAAAACTATATCTTGATTTCTTGTCTACTAAAGTCAAGTCTCGGACTAGGATTGGAGTACGACAGTTGAATATCAAACATCGTTGTAACCCTCCAAGATTGAAGACTGGAGAAGAAACAAAGACATTTGTGAGAACTTCATCAACAAAGAGGTATGTGAAGACCGAGACATCCGTAATGTCTCTAGCGGTTTTGGTTTGAGCAATGTCTCTAATGGACTGATTCTGTTGAGCAGAGTGTCCTTGTTAAAAACGCCATAACATTTGTCCTATAAGGACTTGGAGACCATATTACAAGTGGTTAATCAAAATTTGAGCGCACAAGTTAACGTAGTAGTTTATTTTGCTCTGAATCCTGTAAAGACAAAGCCAAATGCGCAATAGAGCCCGTTAATAGGATAACCAGCACGAACCTAGCAAAAGTTGGTATAGTAGGCGCAATAGAGCCTGTTAACATTCAGGCATAATCTAAAAGATAATGACAATATACAAAAAGAAAACACAACCTGCAAACTATGAAAATCAAAAATCCACAACAATCGTTTGTCGTAATAAAATTGAGGAAAAAAGTCCAAAAACACCTTCCTAACAACACAAGCAGCAACATATTGATTTTAAGAGTACTCGCACATTGATGAGCTCATAATTATTCTCCTACTTTGGACCATCCCATTCTACTGTTTTTATAATGCAAAGAAAAATAACTTTTATTAGGGCTTGGATTAGAACTTTTATTAGGGCTTGAAAAGGCGTTTGATAATGTGAATTGGAACTTTTTAAATGAAGTCTTATATATACAAAATGAGGTTTGGTGGTGTTTGGAGGGCTTGGATTAGAAATTGTTTAACATTCAATCTTAATCTTATTAATGGGTCATCTTGCAGTTATTTTGGTAGAGAAAACAGATTACGTCAAGGAGATCCACTCTCCCCTTTTCTCTTTACTATCGTTGGTGAAGTCTTAAGTTGTCTGTTGAGCAAAGCACAAGAACTTGATCAAATCTTGGGTTTTTCGGTCAAGGGGGGAACAAAAATTAATCACTTGCAATTTGCCAATGATACAATCATTTTTCTTGATGCTAAGAGAGAACAAGTTGATGCCCTTCTTTACCTTCTTCTTTGTTTCGAGCTAACTTCGGGTTTTGAAGATAAATTTCTCTAAAAGTAGCTTATTTGGTGTCGCGGTCGAAGAGGAAGTTGAAACTTATGCTAAAATGTTAGGTTACAAGTATGCAAGTTTTCCTAGTATGTATCTCGGCCTCCCTTTTGGAGACAAGGTAGGTGGCACTCAAAAATGGGAAAGAACACTTGAAATTTGTGCGAAACGAGTCACTTCTTGGAACGGAAAAACAATAGCAAGAGGAGGTAAGTTAACTCTCATCAAAAGCATTTTAGCTGGTCTCCCCATTTATTATCTCTCTATTTTTCTTGCTCCATGCTCCATAACTAAGAAAATTGATAAAGTTGTGAGAAATTTCTTATGGGATGATGAAAATAGGAAAAGAATTCACAATATTGGTTGGAAATTGGCTTCAAAACCAAAAGGAAAATGTGGTCTTGGTATAAGAAGAACTAGGCAAGTGAACTCGGCTTTGCTAAAAAAAATGGTGATGGCGTTTTGCTGTAGAGAAAGATGCGTTGTGGAGGAAGATCATGGTTGAAAATTTTAGAGAAACATTTACCAGTTGGGAAACTCTCCAACCCAAAGGACCAAAAGGTGGTAGTTTGTGGTTTAATATCTACAAAGAGCTTGAAGATTTCAACAAAAGTATTAGATTCAAGATCGGAGCGGGCAAGGAAACTATATTTTGGTAAGATTCTTGGCTTGGTGAAGGAAGATTATGTGATATGTTTCCTTTGGCTTATGAAGCTTTAAGGACCAAGGAGTTTGTGGTGGCTAGTATGTATGAAGTTGGAGAAGGTTGTATAAGGTGGAGGTTTATGTCTAGGCAAAGATACTCTCAAACCATTTCAAATGAAGTAACATCTATATCAAATATTCTTTCTTCCATCTCTATTCAAGAAGGTGTTTTGGATAGCCGAGTTTGGGTCGGAAATAATCATGTGGTCAATATATGGTTAATGATGGAATTGGGAGCGAAGAAGATAAAGGTGAGCCAAATTTTCCATCTGATATCGTATGGAGCCGGGAGTACCCTTGCAAAATCAATTTTTTTCTTTGGCTTATTTCTCATGATAGAATAGTGACGACGGATAAGCTTTTAAGAAGGGGTATGGATGTTTCTAGTTTATGTTTTTTTTGTGATGAAAACGATGAGACTAGTTCGCATTTATTCTATGAATGTTGGAAAACTCGGAGAATTTGGGATTACTTTGTTGAAGGATGTCGTTTTTCTTGGACTTACAATTCAAATGTCACCATAAACGTGAAATCTTGGAAGTTTAGTTGGGGTGATGAAAAGACTTAGTCCAATTTGGAATAACATTCCGGTTGCAATATGGTGGTGCATATGGAGAGAGCGAAATGCAAGAGTCTTTGAAAACAAAAAGAAAAATTTGGTAAGCCTTATTAGAGATGTTAAACGACAAGCGTTCTTTTGGGCGAAATCGAACAGAAGGATGCTAGGTCTAACGATAAATATGATGATTCCTTTATGGGACTCTTTATTTCGGCCTTTGTGAACTTGATTTTTTTTGTTTTGGGTTTGGCGAATTGCACTTCTCTTTTTTGTTCCTTCTTGTATTCATTGGGTTGAGGTACCCCTCTTAAGTACCTCTCTTATCAATAAATTTTCCCTTGACCGATCAAAAAAAAGAACTTTTATTAGATACTGGAACTTTTTACAGGATATATGTCAGCATTTAATGCTTTGACAATAAAATTTGGTGGATACCGTACCCATCTCCTACTACTATGAAAATTCCTAGAATGTTTAGCCAACTTATCTGCTGATTTATTTTGTTTCCTACTAATAAATTTGCAAGTCCAAGATGTATGATTTCTTAAGAAACCAATAATATCTAAAATGAGAGTCTGTAGTTCCCATCTAACTTTATTATAGTCTCCATTTGCTGATGCCGCCACATTTTGTGCGTCTAGATCAAAACAAACATGTTGCAAGTTGAGTTCTTCTGCCCATCGTATGGCTTGCAGCAATCCTTCCACCTCTGCATGCTCTGCATCTAGGTGTCCACGATCATAGATGCAGCATCCCGTTCTAAGGTACCTGTAGAATCATGAAGTATTAGTCCAACGCCAGTATGAGATTCAGAAAGATTTTTTTCAAAGAAAGCATCACAACAGATAGAATACGAGGGTGCATTGGGAGGTGACCACAAGGCAAGTGTATTGTTAGTTATGTTGTAGCTATTTGCTACAACATTTTTTGCCTTAATCATTCATTTGCTTATCATATTATTGAGATATTGTATGTTGCGTATGACTTCCACTGGATTGGGTTTTTTTCCTTCAAAAACACTTCTGCAGCGTTCTTTCCAAATCTCCCAGCATGCATTTGCCATTTTAACTGTCCAATCAGTATCTAGTTTGGAGAAGTCATTGGTGAACCAATTTTGGATCCACCGAGCTATACTCTGATTCACATTTCCCATACTTCTTTATACACTGGTATAAAGAAGTAACTTACTTGCTCGTCACATCTTTATACACTGGTAACAGTGATTTACCCAATGAAATGGACAACCTTACTTGCTCGTCACATCTTGAGTAGAGATGTTCGAGTAACTTGCCACCCACATATAAAATCTGATTCTAGTAGGCCAGAATTTCGACCTCACTCTTTTGTTATGGAGGAAATTTATAGGATTGGAGTATGGGATTACTTCATTTCGATGATATACTGCTACAACATCATGTTGGAAAGAATGAAAGGCTTGTTTGGGATGACTGATGATGAAAAGTAACCTATTAAACTCTATGCAGCTTTATTCTAATTTTCTTAATCCAGAAGGAAAACTTCATCACTGTTTGGGAGATTTCTCATAGAAGTGTTCCATGAACTAAAAATGATTCACATAATTTGTTTAGTCAATAAAATCAGCTGATGATCGAAGACCTATGAGGTTCTTACCATATTTCGGCCGGTATTCATTACTGTTAGAGCATAGCTCGGTTGAACCCACCAAGCGTTGGTATGTCAAGTTTGGTTGTCATATTTTAGTGAACCAAAACTCATTTAAAGAGTCGCTTGATTATGTACTAGAGTCAACTTTGTATAGGTTAGCTTGAAAGTATTGGGATATGAGACATTACAAGTATTGCGAAAACTTGAAGAACTGAAGAAGTGAAGAAGTAAGGAGCTACAACGACCACATCATCCTTCCACTTGAGGTTAGTGATATTTGACTTGAACTGTTTCATTCCCTAACATATCTTTCAAGTCGTGCATATTGAAAAAAAATAACTGCGAAGCACGAATGATTACACTCTAGTTAGACGTAGTATTAAGGAATACAATACGAAGTATAATGATTATCTTTTGAACTTCATATATAAGAAATCGACATAATCGTTTGAATGCTATTGTGATTATGTATGGGTATGAGGTGAAGATTTCATCCTAGGAAACAATGTTTTACATTAGTTTAAAGGAAGTAAATTCATGAACTTCTTTTGTGAATCGAAAGGGAAATCGCTAGGCTTATTGGTATGGTTATTCATTGCATATCTTTTGAACTACCAATATGTGTGATTAGTATAACCGCTCATGACTTGTTTATGTTCTTGGTAACACTATTCACAAGGCCGGACTTTTGTATTGGTATGACTTTTATTAGTGAAACCGATCTTAAGTAATCACCTGAGATGGTATGATCAATTTAGTGTTATTGGTATGACCAACTCTAGGCAAAGGGTAACCGATCCTATGAAGAGGTGCAACCGATCACGAAAGGGGAATCAATCCTTGTAAGAGGTGCAACACGTTTTTAGTAGATGGGGGAACCGATCCTATGAACATGTGCAACAAGTTTTTAGTGAAAGGGGAACCGATCCTATGGACATGTGCAGCAAATACAAGTAGTTACCATAAGTATGTGGGGAACCGATCCTAGTACCTAGTCAACCAAATTTTTGGAAAGCTAGTGTGACTATGCACAGTACTCGGAGTTGGAACCGAAACTTGTTTTGGTAGAAACGTGAAACCCATGATTTGTGATTGAGTGTTCTTAATCAATCACATAGTTCTTGAAAGTCAGATGAACCAATTCTAAACTCGTTTGGAAGTGTGGCAAATTGGTTTCAAGATTGTAAGTGTGAAAGAGGACTTACAAAGTAAAGATGTCGACATACTTTGAACATATGGAGTCAAAGATATTCCTTAATAGCTAAAGAAAATCCCGGATCGAAAAATAAGTTGAGAATCTTTTAATTAAGGTTTTTAATTTTATTTTTGGAAAATGAAAATTGGTAATGTGCATTTACTAATTAGAGATTTTCTAAGAGATTTTCGGTCAATGTTTGGACAAAGCATTTCCAGGAATTATGGAAACCGAATCTGGAATATATTGCATATCTTGAGAATATTTTCGGTTTTGGAAATTCCTTGGTGTCCAACATCCTTGGTCTATAAATATCAAAGTTTACATTTCTGGCAAACTAATCCTCAGAGCCAGCAAAACTACCTAGTTGTGTTGTCACTGGTAGAGACGCCTATTCGGAGAGGAAAGTAACCTAATTAGGTGAAATCTCTTACGACCGCTCGGTTTAAAGACTTCTTTGTTAGTATCGTTGGTGGGAAACTAGATAATTGCGGCTTGTTATTAGTTTTCGATTGATTTGATTGACTAACGGTTATTTAACTTTGATTGCACCTAGTTTGTTTATGCTTGAGAATCTTGTCTTCTGATATAAGATTCACTCAAACTAGATCGAAGTTTCGATGGGGATCTTTAGACTGTTTGTAGTTCTAAAGACGTCTTGTGATAATCCATTGTTAACATACTCCGTTCTATGCGTGATTGATCACAAGAGATTCAAGTTGATTGTGTGCAGGTGTTTATTAAAGATCTAAGAAGATTTGAAGACAAAGAAGACTTTGAAGATTTCTGATTTGAGTTCATAATCTTTGGTGTGCACAATACTTGTTTCGGTTAAAGAGGATACAACTATAATCAGTTTATCCTTGTGGTAGATTGGATTGATTAGTTGAGTAGATCAACATCAATACGTTTCTTGGTGATTAAAAGTATTGATTGCAAAACTTAAGCAATTACTTCGGTAGTTGTTGTTAGATAGATATAAGGACCTGACAAAGGAATTTATTGGGATAAACAGAAGAGCCTTTTGTCGAACTCACATCACTTGGTTGAAAAGAGTTGATACCAAACAGATTTGTTGTTCTTTTACTGTTTGGAATACGAACCAAAGGAATTGTTTCAAGTACGTGACTTATTACAAATTGGAGGCGTGAGAATATAGACGGAACTAGGTGAACTATAGGTTTAGTTGCTTGGTCTCAACTATACGAAGTTGGTTTGATTTTGTATATAGGCTTAATTCTGAGAGTATTCAATTTTGGACAAGGTCCCGGGGTTTTTCTGTATTTGCGGGTTCCTCATTAATAAAATCTTGATGTGTCTTTTACTTTTCTATTTCCGCAATTATAATTGTTTTTATTATGATTAGAAGTAAAATACACAAACGTGAATTCCTATTTACTTGATAGTAATCATATTGTGTTTGGTTAAGTCTGAACCTCTTATCAAGCAAACATACTTTGTTGTTGTATTGTCTCGATCTCGTATCCATAGACGATCACACGAAGTGTGAATCGATTAGTTGTATTGTCTCGACTCAGTCCATAGACAATCACTTTCGACAGAAAGGACTTATAGGTGGAAATTTTTTATATTGAGGTATATTTGGGTACCCTCGTCTTTTCAATTGCTCTATTCTTCAAGATGCATCACAAAGAAGTAATGATTGGTAGTCTGTGTGGCCCAGTAGTTTTTCTGTATCGATTATTGTTTGCATTTAATCTTTGGCTTATCCTAAACATAGCCCACACTTTTATTAAGGGATATTTAATGATTGGTACCCAATAAATGTCCAATACATTAATTTGGTATCCAACATTTGGAAAATTATGGGTTGGTACCTAAACATCGTTTGATACCTATATTAATAAATATTAATTATATAACGGCGTTAAATCACCGTTAACACGCGAGTTTTAAAAAAGATGTGACCTTATCCAATTTGTCATCAACCCTTATCATTCTTCTCCTTCTTTCAATTCTCTGTCTATTTAATCGATAAAACTAAAGTTTAGTTTATTTTTGTTATCTCCTCTCCTATTTGATTGTTACCGAAGAAATTAATAAAATAAGCTTAGAGAACCAACATTTTCCATCCGACTGGAAGTTGCAGAGACAGAGGATTTCCATCTTGTTGACATGAAACCACTTTACCCATCAACCCACTCATTCTTGAAGTAAATCGAGTTTGCAGACCTATACAGTTTACGGAATCCAGACTGACTTTGCTAAACGTACAAGTATGTGTACATATCGCCAAGCAGTTCCTTTACTCACATAATTAATTTGAAACATTCCCAATAGCCATAAAAATATGCATTGTTGCTTATGAAATTCCTAAATGATCAACTTGAAACAAAAATAGTCTGTAATTGCTAAGGATCTACGAACATCCATTGCTTGAATCATATTTCGAGTGTTGAATTAAGACAAGCTTTAACTCGAAATTTCTTATTTATAATATTAAATCTTTTAAAATCATACGACACGGTCTGATAAGACATAATGGTAAATGTCGTGAAGAAACAAAGACATCCGTAATGTTATTGTGTGTTTTCTCAGCAAAAAAAAAAAGTGCTAGACAAAGACTGGCTTCACACACCCAATTTTGAATTTAGGATAGACGAAAAAGTTCTTGTATACCCAAATTGGTTTCACCAAGTTCATGTTCGTACAAGGGTTTTTCTAGGTGGCATAGAAAAGTGAACTGTTGAGTAACATGTAAAGTGAACATTATTTACCTTGCACAAGCTATAAATTTGCATTGAGACTCCCATCAGCATTGCACAAGTGCTCAGATATACTGCTAACAATCTAAACTCCCATATTTAGCCTGAAAATCACCACCAAAACATTTTGAGGAGAAAAAAACACGATTTTCCCTCGAGTAAAAGTGGATTTGCTAATAAACATAATCTAGACTCTAAACTCCCATAAGCATCTTAGATGGACTCAAACAAATTTGTGATACAACTTAAAAAGAGAAGCTTATTATTTGGGGCGTCATATTCCAATAGAGGGGCTTCACCCAGAATCTTAATGTCTATTAAGTTGGTTAGGGGGTGTCCTAAAAGCATTTAAAAAGTCTAAATTGTCCTTCCATCCATTTAGACTTGCTGCTGGTGTTGGCGCTAACGGCATCACCCCTCTTGGGTGTGTTTACTGCTCCAGCCATAGAGAGAAGAAGGATATTGAAACTATCGGGGATGTGAATTGATGAAACGTAGGGTGTGTTTTTATACTATTGATTTAAACATACCAACCAATCAAGGACCTACTGCTACACATACATGGACACTAAAGTACACAAAGTTTCAATAACCTACGCAAATTTGAACACTTATCAGAGATCTGAGAAAGAGAAATAACTTGCGATTTGGTCATTTACTTATTTCGCACGGATTAAGAATTCAAAGCCGCCATGTGAACTAGTGGATTGTTGCATAGTATATAGGCGAAATATGAATATGTAAAACTTTGAGTTACGGCTAAAATTTTTGAGTTACGGTTAGAACTTTCGAGTTACGGTTGGATACGAGATAAAAACCCAACCGTATCTTGTTTACGGCTGATTCCAAGAGATAAAATCTCAACCGTTGGTTTATGAACGGGTTTCCCTAAGGCTTCTCTTAAATATAACCCACACATTTATTAATCATAGCCCAAAAAATTTAAGTTTAAAGTGAAAAGCTAAAAGTTAAAATAAAAAACCAAACAACATTTAATTATCTACTAACAATCCAATTTCAATATCCTTTTTATTCAAAATCAACATAAACCCTAAAAAAACTTTGTTAATCATATTCAAAATTGATTATCATTGTTCTTTTAGTATTCTCAAAAACTGAACATATATATATATGCGTACATAGCTGGTACATAGGACCTTTGTTTGTGCTACCAAGGTGGCACAATGTCCGTTTAGTCCATGGTCCATTGGATGGTCGGTGCAAGGCCAGAAATTGGAACACATTGATTCCGCTCCGCTTGCTCATATGATGGGCTTCTTTTCCTTACAATTAGAAGCAAAAAGAGACATATGCAATCAAGGATCTCCCGGCCATTGTAGCACGAGTGTCGCCCAGGGCATAAGGGGCATGATGACTTGACGTCATCCTCACCTTCCTCCGGCTTATCACCGGCAGTTTGTTCAGGGTTCCAAACTCAATGGTGGCAACTAAACACGAGGGTTGCGCTCGTTGCGGGACTTAACCCAACACCTTACGGCACGAGCTGACGACAGCCATGCACCACCTGTATCCGCGTTCCCGAAGGCACCCCTCTCTTTCAAGAGGATTCGCGACATGTCAAGTCCTGGTAAGGTTCTTCGCTTTGCATCGAATTATACCACATGCTCCACCGCTTGTGCGGGCCCCCGTCAATTCCTTTGAGTTTCATTCTTGCGAACGTACTCCCCAACTCTGAAGATGTCTGTCTAGGGGGAATCATTCAATCTCTATTTTATGACAAATCTAAATCGATGCCTCTTCTCCACTAACCATAAAGATATAGGTACTCTCTATTTCATCTTCGGTTGTAAAACGCGGCGTGTTCGAATGATGATCCCTTTTACGCGAGAAAGGGGGACCACCCTCTAAAGGTAATAAAATGGTCACATTCGAGTCTTTCTTAATAATCGCCGTGAATTAATTATAATAAAGAGAAAGATAGCAAAGATCATCGAGACAAGTAAGATTGATGGAATGAGAATTGAGAAGATAACAACTCCGATACACCGAAAAAATTTCCTAGGACTTCTATAACTCGCATAATATAAGCCACGGAACATGTGCGACTAAGATTCGACCGAAAAGCTACTAACATTGGTGCTTTACGAAGGGAAAAGGGGGGGATTCATTCACAAAGCCCACCTACTAAGATATGGTCCGGTAAACAGTGCTTAAAAGCTGCTATAAGCGGCTTCTCAATCAACTATGACAAACAAGAAAATGCGCATCTAATCGGATATCCACACTTGCAAATAGCTACTAGCATAAAGGGTCTCCCTATTTTCATCATCGATATGGCCAAACAAGAAAATAATCAAGAAAATAAAAAATAAAATGAAAAAAACAATGAATAAAGCTAAAAAAAACAATGAATAAAGCTAAAAAAAATAGTTCTATTGTGATCCCCTAATGCTCCAGTCCTTGGAAAAAAATACTAGGTCAGCGAAAGAAAGAGTTGACTCCGGCCAAGTGTTTTCCAATAGCGGAATCACATCCACTGGGAATATTCTTCCTTCAAACCAGATGAATAAGATTGAGCAATAATGAATTTTACAGTTAGCAACTTGAGAAAAAAAGATAGGTTCACGACTAGAGCAGTCATCATTTGAGATTTTTTTAGACTGACTACCCAATCGCCGCACATCGTTAATACGACCGACAACCAGTGGGTTGATTCTTCGTTTCCTCTCTTTTTCTAGGAGCAGATCCGCTGATGATCGCTTCTCTTTTAAATAATATTGTAAAGGAGTCACGCAGAAGGACGCTTTTAGCTTCTCTATTCGGTTCATAAAAGGAACTTTGCCCCGCTTTGATCTGTCTGCTGCCCCGCTTATTTACCAATCCTTCGTAGATCTCCGGATTTCACCCCTACACACAAAATTCCACTCTCCTCTATCTTACCCAAGTTCATTGGTTTCAAAAGAAATACGCCACTTTTTGACGACTTTCAAAGCTAATCACACTTCTCCTTCCACTCAGACTCTATACATTGTGTTACCACTTAGCAGAGTCCTGTGTTTTTAATAAACAGTCGCTACCCCCTGGTATGTGCCGCTTTCCTAATTCATAGGAGAGCACCCTTCTCCCGAAGTTACGGGGCCATTTTGCCGAGTTCCTTCGACTAATATCGTTGGCTTGTACACCACGCTTCTTGGAATCTGGATTTGCTTTGTCCTTCGTTGTACTGAATCTCTCGTTCAACCTGGCTGTCGATATTTGCTTCTGTCTGCGGCACTAAAGGCGACTTCATTCATAGCCCAGCCCAAAAAGGAGAGTTCGAAAGGATGTCATTTGGCACGAAGCAAAGCTTGGATATGTTATCTTTCGAGAGCTAGGGCCAAGAGCAGTGGTATTTGTTTTGTCTTCCGCAGCTGCTGCAGAAGCAGCATGCCTGAAGGCAGGCTTTGCAGTGGGAGTAAGCGGCGGTGGGATCCTTATCCAAGAAGTGCTTTCTTCCCTGGCCCAAACCTTTCGAAAAGCGGAAAAAATTCATTTCAGTGGGTCCAATCAGTATTTTTTTGACCTCGGATAAAAAAACCCGTCCTTTCTTCTTTGTGGATGAATTACACACAAATTTTTCCTGTTTTCCTATCCAGGATCAAAAGGTTTGTGATATTCCTTTTCTTTTTGTACAACCTGTCGCAAGATCAAGCAGATAGCTTAGCAACAAGTTGTAAAGCCCTCAAAAAAAGACACGGTTACAGCGAAGTTTTGCACCAACAACCCGTATCTCCTCATATTTGATCAGATTACTAGGTTGTATATATATATATATATATATGTGTACCCTAATTCTTACTTTTCCCTAAAACAAAATAAATTCTAACTCTTAATTTTCTCTAAAATAATTTTTTTTTTAATCATGATTACATTAAAATTGATGTATATTCTAATTGTTCTCTTAAAAGAACTCCACAACAACATCAATCGAAATGGAATAAATTAAGATTTTGTTCTTTTCCTATGACCATTAACCTAGAACTCCCTAAACATAATCCATAAACAAAACAAAAAAAAAATCTCTAAGATGATTTATTTTTGTACGCGTTTTTAGGGGCCACTCAAAAGGATTTAGGGGCCAACAATAAAACAAAAATGTCACCCAAAGGGAAAATGTAGCTAGCCCTTATCTCGCGTAATTCGTAATGGAAAAATTACTCTTATATATTCGGAGGATATGATAACATTTTTATCCTCCGATTGCAATCGGAAGCCAAAATATTACCCAGACTTCCGATTGTAGTCGGTGCAGTATTAGAATGATTTATGTTTCATTTTTTCCATTTCTTTTTCATTTTTGAGTTGTTAGAGTTATAGAGAAGAAGGTGAAGGAAAAAAGGGAAAACCCATTTTATCATTACAAAAATGGATGGATATGAAGAAGAAGGTGAGAATCATGGCGAAGAACAAAATGTTGAGGGTTCACGACCGTTTAGAGAAGACGATTTGGGGTATATGTTGAATGATCCAAACTTTTGTGGAGAGGAAAACCTAGACGACCCTTTCATGGAAGAAAATGGAGAATCGCCTGATATTGAAGCTAACGATGCATGTAAAACACAGGTATTATGTTAAGAAACTCAAATACTCGATTTGCATGCGTTTGTGTGCTTTTGTAAACAAGACAAACCGATTATTGCATGCATTGAATGCCATGAACTACCCAGATTCGATAGATAATTTCTCGAATAAACTTACGAATATAACACACTGAGTACCAAATATGTATATTCGGTAGTTCCAAGATAGTAGTTTACTGCCGAATATGAGAAAAAACCCCAAACTGGTTTTCCAAAAAAATCTACATTCGGTAGTTATGTAGAGTTATTTACCCCCGAATGACCCCAAAAACGAATTCCTCAAAAAATTTCAAAACTCAGTATTCTTATCCTTTACAATCGGTAATAATTTAACATTATTTGACTGCCGAATATAACAGTGGCCTCAAAATAAAATTTCCGAAAACTTGAAAACCGGATGTTTATCGATTAAAGTTATCTCCCGGTTATTTATATTCGGCTGTTTTACTATATATTTTAGCTTCCGATTATATCATTTTTTGCACTCAGTAAACTGTGTACATTCATTTGCATAAATCGGGTGTTTTGGGTAACCGATAGGATTCCGAATATAGTATATTCGGCAGTTTGACTTATTTAATAACCTCTGATTATTGTATAATAATTTGTTGCTTTCATATGTAGGCTGTTGAAGAGTTTGTTGATGAAATCTATTTGAGGACAGACACTTCCCTATACTATGCAAACGATTTGGTATACTCATTACTACTTCTTTTTTTTCAAAATTTATATGTTAAATGGTTATGCTTATTAGATTTGTTTTGTTTTATACACGTTTAGACATTTGGAAGTAAGAAGGAGGCAAAGGAATGGCTTATGAACAAGGCAAAAGATAACATGTGCGTGGTAGTTCAAAATAATCATGTTAGTTCCACTCGATTTGAAATGATTTGTGAGCGAGGTGGGACGCGAAAGAGTCACGAGGGAAAAAATAGTAAGTACGTACGGAAGACGAATAGGAAATGCCGAAGCAATACCAAGAACATAGGATGCCCATTTAAGATTGTATTCTATAAGCCCGATGGTATTAAAGGTAAAGAGTATAAAATGTATAAAGTTGATAACGGTTGTCACAACCATGATGATCCGTTGGATTTAATTGGACATGTAATGGTTAGCCCTTGGAACCACCTAGAGCCATGGCATGGTTTGTTTTGAACTTGTAATATTCGGAGGATAATTTTTTTTTGTAAAGTCCTGAATGTACGATGGCCCAAAAATCAGAATTTGGGAAAAACTGATACTTTTCAAATTTTGAACTTGCAATAATCGGAAGTCAACTCAGTTACCCAAACTTCCGAATATGGGTTGTCTAACCTTCTATATTGGCTCTTGGAACCACCTAGAGCCATGGCATCGTTTGTTTTGAACTTGTAATATTCGGAGGATAATTTTTTTTTTGTAAAGTCCCGAATGTACGATGGCCCAAAAATCAGAATTTGGGAAAAACTGATACTTTTCAAATTTTGAACTTGTAATAATCGGAAGTCAACTCAGTTACCCAAACTTCCGAATATGGGTTGTCTAACCTTCTATATTGGCCCTTGGAATCACCTAGAGCCATGGCATGGTTTGTTTTGAACTTGTAATATTCAGAGGATAATTTTTTTTTGTAAAGTCCCGAATGTACGATGGCCCAAAAATCAGAATTTGGGAAAAACTGATACTTTTCAAATTTTGAACTTGCAATAATCGGAAGTCAACTCAATTACCCAAACTTCCGAATATGGGTTGTCTAACCTTCTATATTGTCCCTTGGAACCACCTAGAGCCATGGCATGGTTTGTTTTGAACTTGTAATATTCGGAGGATAATTTTTTTTTGTAAAGTCCCGAATGTACGATGGCCCAAAAATCAGAATTTGGGAAAAACTGATACTTTTCAAATTTTGAACTTGCAATAATCGGAAGTAAACCTAGTTACCCAAACTTCCGAATATGGGTTTTCTAACCTTCTATATTGGCCCTTGGAACCACCTAGAGTCATGGCATGGTTTGTTTTGAACTTGTAATATTCGGAGGATAATTTTTTTTTTGTAAAGTCCCGAATGTACGATGGCCCAAACATCAGAATTTTGGAAAAACTGATACTTTTCAAATTTTGAACTTGCAATAATCGGAAGTAAACCTAGTTACCCAAACTTCCGAATATGGGTTGTCTAACCTTCTATATTGGCCCTTGGAACCACCTAGAGCCATGGCATGGTTTGTTTTGAACTTGTAATATTCGGAGGATAATTTTTTTTTGTAAAGTCCCGAATGTACGATGGCCCAAAAATCAGAATTTGGGAAAAACTGATACTTTTCAAATTTTGAACTTGCAATAATCGGAAGTCAACTCAGTTACCCAAACTTTTGAATATGGGTTGTCTAACCTTCTATATTGGCCCTTGGAACCACCTAGAGCCATGGCATGGTTTGTTTTGAACTTGTAATATTCGGAGGATAATTTTTTTTTGTAAAGTCCCGAATGTACGATGGCCCAAAAATCAGAATTTGGGAAAAACTGATACTTTTCAAATTTTGAACTTAAAATAATCGGAAGTAAACTTAGTTACCCAAACTTCCGAATATGGGTTGTTTAACCTTTTATATTGGCCCTTGGAACCACCTAGAGCCATGGCATGGTTTGTTTTGAACTTGTAATATTCGGAGGATAATTTTTTTTTGTAAAGTCCCGAATGTACGATGGCCCAAAAATCAGAATTTGGGAAAAACTGATACTTTTCAAATTTTGAACTTGAAATAATCGGAAGTAAACTTAGTTACCCAAACTTCCGAATATGGGTTGTCTAACCTTTTATATTGGCCCTTGGAACCACCTAGAGCCATGGCATGGTTTGTTTTGAACTTGTAATATTCGGAGGATAATTTTTTTTTGTAAAGTCCCGAATGTACGATGGCCCAAAAATCAGAATTTGGGAAAAACTGATACTTTTCAAATTTTGAACTTGCAATAATCGGAAATCAACTCAGTTACCCAAACTTCTGAATATGGGTTGTCTAACCTTCTATATTGGCCCTTGGAACCACCTAGAGCCATGGCATGGTTTGTTTTGAACTTGTAATATTCGGAGGATAATTTTTTTTTGTAAAGTCCCGAATGTACGTTGGCCCAAAAATCAGAATTTGGGAAAAACTGATACTTTTCAAATTTTGAACTTGCAGTAATCGGAAGTCAACTCAATTACCCAAACTTCCGAATATGGGTTGTCTAACCTTTTATATTGTCCCTTGGAACCACCTAGAGCCATGGCATGGTTTGTTTTGAACTTGTAATATTCAGAGGATTTTTTTTTTTTTTTGCAAATTCCCGAATGTACGATGGCCCAAAAATCAGAATTTGGGAAAAACTGATACTTTTCCATTTTGAACTTGCAATAATCGGAAGTCAACACAACACAAATCATTGTCATTTATCTTCTCTTCTTTACTTTACGACCGTGACTACCTCCCAGTCCTGCACGACCACGGGTTTGAGCACCTTCAGTTGGAGCACCTTCAGCGCTCGATGAAGCTCGAGTTCTTTTACACGTCTTTGATACTGCCACCTTGGGAGGATGCCTCTTCGTGACTTTCTCCCCAAACTGGGAAGCATAATCTTCGTTATCCATATTATCAACTAGGTCTCTAGCCTCTTTGATCTTCTCAGCTGGCATGGGATCTCCGCTCTTCAGGGATGCAGTTAACATTTTGGAAACACGCTTGAACCTATTCACCTGTTTTTTATACGTAATGACATAACATCAAACGATAATTACCTAAGATTTATAGGAACAATATAAAATGAACAAAAATATAAGAACACGTACCAGTCTATCATAACCAGCTGGTTTGTCTTTGATGATACAATTATAACTTGAACCCGCCGCAGTAGTGTTGGATTTGATTTCACGGATAACCAAAGGATGTGATACGTTGTTATAAAAACTCATATAGCCTGGAGAATTTCATCACCTCGGGTGGTTCGTCTACCAGTGTTGATAATGAAGTCATTCCTCTTATCCCAGTTATCAAGAACAGTAGGTGGGCCTGTGTGAAAAATCGTGAGATTGTCACCACTAGAAGAGCACAACTCCAACTCCAATTTGTAGTAATCCTTCATTTCCTCCACAAGTTGATGTTGTATATACCCGTGTTGTCGCATCACCCTAGAGGGGTTATACATAACATGTCCTGTGGGGTGCCACAATGGTCCAAAATAAAGGGGCAAGTCCGACTGAACATTTATATGCCCACTGGCTCGATCTTCCTTGTATGGATCAAAACATACGTCTGAGGCCTCCAATTGGTCCAAAATCTCCCTCATGCGAATCAACTGCTGCTCTTTTGTCCTAGAACGGTTGTCTTCAAATATATACTTTGTTCCTCTAGAAGTACCTTTGCACCACCCCGGGTTCTCTCTGGCCAACTTCAGGATAGGGAAGTGGTCATAGATCCATGCCTATATACATAAGAAACCAAGTTTTAGTAAATTGATTGTGTATATTCGGTAGTAATTTCCAAACGTTATTTCCGATTATATATAATCGGAAATAAAACTAAGTACCTATCCACCGAATAACCAACATTCGGAAATAAATATGGATCATTTCCAAACGAATATGCGTCACTTGGAGTTCAGTAACCTATAGTTTTTCTGGCCTTTATATTCGGTTCTAATATCAAAATAATATTTCCGATTATATATAATCGGAAAACAAAATAAGTACCTAGCCACCGAATAACCAACATTCGGAAAAAGAGATGGATCATTTCCTACCGAATATGCGTCATTTGGAGTTCAGTAACCTATAATACTTTGGCCTATATATTCGGCAGTAACTCCCCAAGACTAAACTCTGATTCTGAACAATCGGAAGTAAAACTAAGTAACATGTTCCCGAATAACCTACATTCGGAAGTTAACAATGTAGATATCCTACCGAATATGCATAGTTTGGAGTTATGAATATGAATCATATGTATTGTCTACCGAATAACTATAGAGTGAGTTATAGAGTTAAAAAAAAAACTGCAATAGAGCCACGTTCCCGGCAACTTGGCAGGTTCCTAGTCTCGAAGCCTTTCTCAACTCTTCCATCAAGAATGCTAGGCATGCCGTTCCCCAAGAATAGTCACCGACTTCATGGAGAGGATCCAAAAGTTGTATAAGGTTGGCGTCTATCCGGTTGCCAGAAGTATTGGGGAATATGACACATCCCAATACACAAAGGAGATATGCGATGGCAGCGTGGTTCACTTGCTCATCAGTTAACGTTCCATTCTTTTCCTTCTCCAAGGTGTCTCAGAACATATTCATCAAGGCTGTAATGTTGATCTGTCTTGTTCTGTAACTTGCATGCCTCCTAAACTCTGCTGTTGTTGTCTCTTCATCCCAACCTAAGCACTTTTTAGTTAGAGCATAAAGTTGTGCCCAACTTAACTGCTTTGTGTAGTTAAACTTCACAGCTGTGCCTTTGTCGGGAAGGTTAAGAATATGCACAACAACATCCGGGGTAATCGTCATCTCCCCAAACAGCATATGGAAAGTATCGGTCTCATGATACATTCTCTCCACGAACGCCAATATGGCCACAAGATCATGTTCCAACAATGAATTCTCGACGACATTAGCTAACCCCGAGTTGGCAACAATTGACTTGAACCTTTTTACATTCACCGGATAAAGGCCGCGCAAGCATTTTTGTTGGTGCGGCGGTAGGTTTGAGTAGACGGACCGCATCTTGATGACCCTATTAAAGTACATAAAAAAATCCTTAATATAAATATTACGATATAACACATAGACAATACTTTAATAAAAAATAGTAATTTTATTACCTCGGTTTCGTATATTTCTCTGGCCCATGAGTCTTTTTATCCAAATAGCAATTTTCCTCCATCCGCCGGTAGCCCAAGGATTGTGCCTGCTGTAATACCCTTCTTCTTCAAGTGCTGAGGGACAAGATGTGATGCTTTCTTAGCAGTATCCTTATTTACACCATCTTTTCCTTTTTTGGCTTTTTGGGTACCACTTGGTTGTCCTTATTCTTCTACTCTTGGCACTGGATCAACTGGTTCAATTTCATGGTGGGGTGTAACTTGTGGAGCAGTTGGTTCTGTAATTTGTTGAGCGGCTTGTTCAACACTTGGTTGCACCCCTTGTTCACTGCCTTGTTGTTCTACACTTTTTTCAGCACTTGGTTGCACTCCTTGTTGACTGCTTTGTTCTTGTAAGCTTTGTTGAGCACTTGAATTATCTTTGGCACTCCTTTCCCTCCTAGCACTAGCTGTCACTTTCTTCCTCCTTTCTCGACTTTGTCTAAACAACAAAGAAAGGAACAATATTTACAAACTATACAATCAGAAGACAAAGTATGGAAATATAACCTGAATGTACACATTCGGACGTAAGAAGACACATATTGTTCCCGAATACAAAACAATCGAAAGCTAACTAAACATATTTACAACCGAATATGCATCAATTGGAGTTCAGAAGCTCTAAATTTTTCATCCTACACAATCGGAATACAAAGTACACAACTATAACCCGACTGAACAAATTCGGAAGTAAGAAGACACATATTTTTCCCGAATGAAAAACAATCGGAATATAGCTAAACATGTTTATAACCAAATATTCATCAACTGGAGTTCAGAAACTCTAAAATTTTATCCTACACAATCGGAGGTATAAAACATTATATTGTCTTCCGAATAAATACTTTCCCCAAAATGGGATTTTTCCTATATCAGAAATTTTGAGATTTTTTCAATATATATATATATATATATATTCGGTAGTGAGTGTACTTCCGAATACTGTGTGTCTACTTAAATATATTCGGGAGCCAAAAAATTCATTAAACTACCGATTATTACCAGTTTGTATCCAGGAAGATATGGCCAACAATATTCGGCCAATAACCATCAAATATTTCTCCCGAATACTGTCGATGTTCTTGAGAAATGAAGAAAACGACTACATTCGGAAGTAAATAAGAATGAATATCGCCCGAATCTGGATAAATAACCGAAAACCCTTGAAATTTTTTTTCTCGATTCATCGAATTAAAGCGAAATAAACCCCAAAATGATAGATTCTTACCTAACTGGGGCCATTTGAAGTTGACGAAGTGTTTGACTATCGGAATCGCCACCACCGACTACATCGACGGGTACTTCTTCTTCGCGTTCTTCTTCATTTGCAGCAACAATTTTTTTATTTCTTGCTAAAATCCCAATCTTTGGATCGATACCCCGAGCAATGTTTTTGGTTCTAGGTCTGTGGGTTTCATTTCCCTTATCCATTGTTTTATAAACGAATCGACGATGTTTTGATTTTACGATTCGCAACGATGTTTCTGTTGAACACAAGAACGAGGGAAATTTTCTCTTCCACAATCGGAAGATAATATGAAACTGGAAGAAGAAGAGTTGAAATGAGTAGAATTTTTTTTGATTTGGTTTTTATACAGTTTTACCATATGGGCATTTATGTAACTTCAATATCATATTGGGTACCCCTTAACTAGAGTCTTTGGCTGGATATAAATTGATGGCCCTTAAATCCTTTCGGGTGGCCCCTAAAAACGCGAGTTTATTTTTCCTTCTCAATCATGATTACAATAAAATTGATTGAGGGTATTGATTATTCTTCAAAAACATTAATTATATCAGATATCTTACAAAAATTTAACCAGATAATTAGCCTTTTTTTTGTTGATGTTGATTTAATGACTGTCTTATTTTTTTGGGCTATAGATAACAATTATATATAATTTTGTGGGCTATGTGCCATGATTACCAAGGTGTGTTTAGTCAGCTTAAGCACTTATTTTAAATGGGTTATGGTTAATAAATGTGTGGGATACATTTAAGAGAAGCCTTCCCTAATTTTAATTAGTTACGGTTAGGAGTTCATCATCACCTAACCGTAAATTGGTCTTACAGTTGGCTACGAAAGAGGAACCCAACCGCAAGTTAGCTCTGAAAATCTAAAAACTTAAAATCTTTGTATATATTTTCATCAATTTTGATAATAAAAAAGACACTGGAGCTAAATTAGAGGTATACTAATTATTTTTATCCATTGATTTCGTCATTTTGGTTGAATCAAATATAGGGTTTTGAAAAGAAATCCCCGAAAAAAAATCCTCTACTTTTTCTTCCCACCATAGTTGACACTTAACTTGATTTAGTTTTTACAATAAGTAAAAAAAGATTCATTAATCTAATCACTAGCTAATTAGATTATTAAAGGAAAATTTGTTGTTTGGTCCTAAGCCCATATATTTAGTTATAGTAGGGTCCAAACGGGTTTTAAACTTATCAATAGGTCCATAATATTTTGAAAAGAGCAAAATGACGAGCTTACCCTAGTAGTTACCACGTGTGAAGAATGCACCCACTATCTATTCCCGTACAAAACCGCTGAAACAGTCAGAAAAATCATTAATGTTTATAACTTTACACAGAGAAACTGAAATCTTAACAGAGAAAATTCAAAGAGAATCTCAATCATTTTGAGATATCCATATTCTAACAAAACAGATCTCAAAGTTCATTCGCAATCATACGATTTCCCTTTGAAAACAACGTCTGATTCAGAGAAAAATCTAAAAACCTAATAATGGTTACAAGAAAAATCAAAAGAACAATCAGAGAAGAAGAAATAATAAGAGATGATAGTACTGCTCTTAGGTCATCAGAAGAAGAATCAGGAATTTCAAGACGAAAATCAAAGAGGAAAAAGAGTAACAAGGTTGAAACACCGAAATCGAAGAAAAAAACTTCAAAAAGTTCATCGGACGATGAATATACAGATGTACTAAAAATAAAACGAAGAAAACCGAGTAACAACGCACCAATTCAGAAAAAAGGTACTATTTCTAACACTTTCAGTATATTTTTTGTTTCGGGGACATAGATCCACCAGTACATATTAGAAGTACTGATTAAAAATTTATGAAAACCTATCAGAGTTTACATGCAACTTCTACTTTGTGTTTCTAGCACTTAGAATTGGCAGTACATAACTATAAAACTTTAGAATAAGAATCAAAAGTGATATGCAATGTGTTTCATTTTATTTCTGATACATAGAGCCAGCAGTACATATATCAAATACTGAGGTTTTTTCTTAATTAGGTTGTTTTTTGGCAGTACATAAGTCCAGTTTTGAATGGGTAACATTGTTTATGTGTCTATTTACCACTGTTTGTGTTTCTGGCACATAATTGGCAGTATATAACTAAAAAACTGATACATTGTAGTGTTTATGTACTCTAAATTCATCTGTTTCTTTGTTTATGTGATAATGATCTTTGGATATGAAGTACATAAGGCCAATAATGATTGATTGTGTTTCTGAGATGATGAATGTGTAGTCCATAAATGTTGTACTGAAATAAAACCAATTAAATTTTGCAGGTAAGGTTGTGCCAAAATCTGTTAGGAAGTTGTATAGGTCTGGTTTCACAGCATTACATAGCCTGGTTGCCAGAATGAAGGAGAGTAAATATACTTTGAGTGAAGCCACATTGGAAAAGATAGCCGAATCTTCTTATGGATAGATGTTTTTGATGTTCTGGCACACTAAGTACTCAGAAAGTTATTGGGAAATGTTGGAAGGTGCAGTGAAAAAGTACTTGAAGTGTTACAAAAGGGGTCGAGTCAAGAATGAGCTCACATTTGAGTTTGTTAGAAGAGGTGAAATGCACATTATCACGTCGACACCAGAAAAAATGGGTGTAATGTTTGGAATGCCAAGAATGGCAGGAAGAAGAACTGATGACACCTTTTTGATGGTAGGTGGTGGATGGAGGCAGAAACCATTCTACATTAGACACTTTGGTGATAGCAACACGGTTACAAGACCAATGCTACAAGATGCCATCTTGAAACTGCGCAAGCGTACTGGTATCAAGAATTGTAAATCTGAAGGTGGCGAAGACAGTGATGATGACAATGATGAACAAGTAACCGATAGTGAAGATGATGAATATATGGAGTACATGATACCAAGAGTAGAAACTGAACAAACAATTGAAGATATGGTTAAGCTATTATGCCTGTTTATGTATATTACTTTGTTTTTTACAACAAAAGATGCTCATAAACTCAAAGAAAAGTACTTTGGTTTAGTTGATGATCTTGAGAAGTCAAAGAATGTATCTTGGCCTGACCTGATACATAGTTTCTTATAAAAGAAAATCAATCAGAACTACAACACTCCCGAGGACATCACTGGTTGTGTCGTCTATTTGTTGGTATCGATCATCTAGTACAAGCTTTTTTTTTTCCAAGTACATATTTACTCTATTGTCATTTAAGTTTCTGTATTTGATTCTATTGATTTTATTTTTGTCATAGTTGTTGTACGCGGAGCATACTCACTTGGTGAAACCAGTGACGTTACCAGATGATCGATACCTTCCAAGAGCGGCAAGGTGGAACATCAAAGAAATATCTGTTGAGTTTCTAAAGGATATGGAGGCTTCGCAATACACAGTAAGTCCCTAAGAAAAACAATACATATTACTAGGATAAGTTTTATTTCATTATGCTTCTTGTAGTTTTGGTTTAGGAAACAATGATGCACCAGTACATATCTAAAAAACTGATTAAAGTTGATGAATTTAAGTATAATTATTTGTGTTTTCATAAATAATTATACTTAAATGATTTGTTTTAGGTAGGACACTATCAGAAAAGCAGTTTTCTGATTGACCAAAATGATTGTGTGTGTGTCATATGCACTATTTATTTGAGTACATATATGTTATACTGATACAAAAACTGGTTATATGTGTGCGTTATATGTACTTTTCCAGTTCTCTAAAGAATTTAAGGATGAATATACTATGTATGAAAAAGAAATGTTGAATGAAATTGCTCAAAGGCTTCCAGTTGAAGAAGTGCCATTGACAGTAGATTGGCAAGAAAAATTCGAGGATTTGGAAGTAAAGAATGAAGATTTGAGGCTGACAATTGCAGAAAAATGGTGTGAGTTACAGAGCAGGAAAGAGGACGGCCTCCCCATTGATGTGAGTATCCTAGAAGAGCTTTTGAATGATATATATCACAGAGCTTACCCACCTCCACAACCAAACTCGGGAGAAGAAGAATCTAGCAGTAGCTCTGAAGAAGGGCATGATGATTTGGATGACACCGTTCCATCAACAACTACTCCCTTGGTAACAGAGGATGAACAAGAAATTCCAGATGATACCCAAGAAAAGTCGAATGAACAGGGAAATGCTACTCCAACAATGCCTGTTATGGGGGGCTCTGAAGAAAATCTCACACAGTTCGATATTGAAGTTTCACAGTTTAAAATTTGGGCTAGATCTGATTTGGAGCGAAAGGTGAAAGAGCTGCAAGAGGAAAAGAGCATGCCAGAACCATCACAGGTAAGTTATATTCTTTCTAGTATTAGTTTAGTTTGTAAAAAACTAAAACTTGTCAGTACATATCTACTATACTGAAAAAACATACAAGTACATATCTGCAATACTGATTAAAAACATATCACCTTATGTTGAATAACAGACTGAAAAGGCTGAACTCCAACAAACAGCAGCGACACAAGTTCTGGGTAATATTGAAGTGGAAATTGGTTCTCTTAGAGATAGACAGGTGAGCGAATTGAACGTTACACTAGTTACCAATTTTATACTTTGTCATCCTATAAAATAATACGGTTTGGCATTGCATTTATGTAGGGTGCATCGCTTGAAGAAATGTTGCCGAATATGCAGTTTATGCCTTTGGTTTGTGAGCTGCCGAGTCTCAAAGAACTGCATACCGTGCCGATGGAGAAACTGATTGACCTGGCCATCCATGGGAAGGGTATTTATACCGATGAGTACTCAAAATATCTACAAGCTGAAATTATGGGAGATCCTTATCCATCCTTAGGAATTCTTAGTCTGGAGTACCCGTCGACTGGTAGTTTACCAAGCTTGGAAAAAATGGAATCTTCTCAAATCTTCGACAAATTTTATGCTAAAGATCTGGATCCTCCATCACAAGTTTCAAGACCAACTTTTGACTTGGGTTTAGGACCAAGTGATCAAAATGGAGAAGAGGTGCAGCAGCCTGCAATTGATCTAGGTGCACCTGATCCACCTCAAATCCATCTTGCAGCTGCGCCTGCGCATAATGAAGCTCCAGCTGCTAGAGGAGCATCAGATCAAGCTCAAACGGATCCCTCGGATGAGCAAGCTCAAATCGATACTGCACCTACACTTAATGAAGCCTCTGCAATTGTTTTAGCTGCAGCTGAAAAAGCTCGTTTGAAAGCTGATCTTCAGCAACCTGAACAAGAAGTATGAACATGTTCTAAACCTAGTACATATATCCTTCTGATACATATAACCAGCAGTACGTATATCAATTTTTGGTCAAATAGTTCGTAGTCTGATTTGTTTCAAATGCAGGGAATAAGGAAACCTTGGGATCCCATTCCATTCAATGAAGTAGAAAGGAAGAAGAAAATGAAGAATGACAGAAAGCAACAGCCTACTAAAATTAGAGAGTCTTGTAAGTACCTAAATCTACTTCTGTTTAATGAATTTATGTTTTGTTTTTAATGATGCTTTTAGCATATGTACTAATGCTGCCGATTCTCAAACAGTATCCAGTTTTAGATGCTGAAAAGGCAGAGGAAGCTCGACTGAAGAAGAATATGAGCGCCGAAAAAGCTAAAGCATATGCTGAGACTCTCCAACTTCTTTCTGAGCTACAGAAGGTAATTATAATTACCAAAAAAGTGAAAAGTAACAAATTTATCAATACTTAATGGACCACTTATGTTACATATGTTCAATAACATGGGAAAAACCAACAGTACATATGTTATGTACTCAGTGAAACTAAAAGTACATAACTTCTGTACTGAAAAGAATCCAAGAATACATATGTTCTATTCTGTTCATTTTTTTTTTGCTTTTTTAGTCTCTCATTTTTTTTTTACGTTTATGGTATATTGAAGGATAACGAACCTGGAGTTAGTCAAACATCAGAGGAAGATGACGTAACACTTGCCAAGAGACTCGAAGATAGGCTGGCTACAAAGAGTAATGAAGTCAAACCAATAGCGAAGTCGACTACGTCAGTCATGGACAAGGAGAAGAAAAAGCCGACTATCTCAGCCAAGGAGAAGAAACTTACTCCAAAAATCACATACACCCCTCAGAAGCCAGTAACTCGGAGCCACCCGCAGAAAAGAGTTGATCCTGAGTTTGCTAGTGGCAAAGGACTGTCGGGACATAAAAGGCGAAAAAAAAGTCCAGAACTGAAAACCCAGTTGGAAAAGATTGCCCAACAGAGAAAGTTCAGAAAAAGGATAGCGAGAATGTGAGAAAGAGAAAAGCTAAAGGTGATCCAAATCTGCAAGAACTTACTAAAAAAGTGAAGAATGCACGCAAGTTGTTGAGCCTAAGGAAATCTCCGTTCTATAAGGATTTGAGTTCACAACAAAGAGCGCTTCTCTCTCCTTTTTTTGACAAAGCTACCTCAATGTGAGTCTCTCTTGGATAGTCCCTTTCATTTTAACAAAACTTTATGTACTTCGTTTAGAATCAAACTTATAATTGATTTGGATTATTTGAATTTGCAGCAACAGTGCTTGGAAAGCTCCTGCTGTGATTGGTCATCACATATTATCTGCAGAGACATTTGAAGATCTGCTACATAACAGGGCTTTAGAGGGAGATCTTATAAATTACTGGCAATACCAACTGAAAAAAGCATATCATAATGAGCAACCAGTGAATGGACAGAGAAAGTACATTCCAGTACTCCACATTGATCCAACAGGCTGGGTATGTTTTCCAATTTATCTTGATAAACAACATGCATCATGTCTTTGTAAAGGGCATAGCATATCTGCGAAACTAAAACGAAACAATTTTTTTTTGATGTTGTAACAAATATTATGCTTTCATATATGTGTTTTACACTATAATTTTCAGTACATATTTACTACACTGATAAATTTAATTCTTTTTCAGTTTTATTTAAGTGACCCAGTACATCAAGCAGCAAACACTGCTGTATTCTTACCCATCAGGAATATGGAGGAAGGAACCAGGAAGATTATTATTCCAATGTCACACCAAAACGTGCATTGGACGCTTCTTGTGTATGAATGCGAGAAAGGCGAATTCTTCCACTACAACACTTGGGAAGCTGTATCCAAAAATGAGTGTCTCGATAATGCTAATCTTATGGCAGAATACTGCTTGTTAGCAATTAATGAACGCTTGTCGAGCCTGCGCCTTCCACTTGTAAGCAGAGTAAAGATGATTAGTTACCCAACACCTCAACAGGGAGACTATCCAGATTGTGCAATATATATCATGCACATCATGAAGAAAGTTGCAAAGGAGGAAGTAATTGATGGAGTGCGAATGAGCTTGGGAGACCCAGAAGAACTAAAGGACAAAATACATAAGAAGAGGATCTCTTTAGCATGCAAAATACTCTCAGCAACATCTCCTCCTGAGGAGAGCTGGAATATTCATGCTCCAAAAGGTTTTTAAGACAGTGCTTATATGAATTAGGAATGCATAGTAGAAGTTATCATAGAGAACATATTCAGAGTTTGCTAGTTTGTTTTAGACAATATCAAAGTTTAGTAATTATTCTTATTTATTTTGATAACAATTGTTCTCGAAACTATGGTGTTTGTGTTTAATCTATGTACAGTTGTTTGGCTTTATAAAAATGTTGACATGTTGGATGGTAAAAGTCCATAGTATGAAGTGTTTTGGTGTGTATTATGTAACATAGACCAGCTATTAGAGTCAATTGAAGAATATGACTCTCTAAATTTGTTAATCATGATGGGAGAGAACATGAATCTCAGAGCTGGTCTCTTTGTTTGGTGTGTCTTAATTGAACAGAAAGTACATAATAGTTGTGCTCAGAAAGTCTTGAACAAACTTGGAAATCAACCTGAAAACCAATAATATTGAAAGTGGATAATGCAGTACAAAGTACCATTAAAAGAGTCTTAAATGAGCACAAAGTACCTTGTCCCAGAAAGATATCAAACAGTACATAATTTCAGCACTCTAAAAAAAGCGAACAAAAGTGTTTAAAATGATGCGCAAAACAGAATCTGCATTGTGACCAATAGAACTAATAAGGGAGAACTGAAAATCTAAAACTCATGGGTATGAAGGAATGACAGTGCACGTTGCCTTGTTGTGGTGAGTTTTCTTCTTCAGTTGGAACAACGGACGGACTTCCTAGCTTTCTCCCATGCATTCTTGATACGATTTCCCTTTGGCCTACCTGGTGGAACTCGTGGATGGGGTGGAAAAATAGTATCCTCTGGCAGATACTGCTCTGGCCTGTTGTAGTTGGGGATTGGTCTGATAGCAATTGAATACAGCTGCTGAAAATTTGTAACTTTGAAGTAGTCTTCGATATAATCTACGTATCGATCACCCTTGGCAGATATAGCTGCTGTAGCATGAGAGCATGGAAAACCATAAACACGCCATCTTTGGCAGGTGCAAGTCTTGTTCAGCAGATCAACAGTGTGAGACCTGCAGATGCGTAAAAAGCTTTTCAGCACAAATAACTTAAAAGCAGTACATATATGCAGCACTGCAAACAAATACAAAAAAACAAAACATATGATTCACTCCTACATGTATGCTATAGTACAGTAAAAGTTGTTTTATGGGATAAAGCTAACCTAGGCGAATGAATCTCATACTCATACGCAGATGACTGAGTAACATTCCAAACTCGACCAATTTGAATATGTTCTTTAAGTAACGCCTCGTAGGTAGGAGTGAGCTTCTCTGGGTCCATCAAAAGACTCATTTCGCGACGTTCATTCATCAACTCCATAACGCGTAACCTATGAATGGAACAAAAAGAACACCTGTAATAAATTTTGAACAAAAAAAAATGAACCAAAAACAAAGAAAACACCAACAAAAAAACACACACACAAACCTGATCATGTCAACGAGGGCGCAGGCAGGCAACCTCTTGTCTTTCCGAATCCAATTATTGAAGGACTCAGCAACGCTTGATGTAGTCTGACCAAATCTACAGCCAGTGAAGAACGCGCTGGACCAATGTTCCCTAGGCATATTGCGGCAATACTCAGCAACCCCAGGCCTTCCCATTAACTCCATTTCCATTAGTGCTTCTTCATATCTTGCTGGTGTGAGAGCATAAGTTGCTTTTTTGAAACAAGCCATAACTTCTTTGTACTTCTCGTCCGATTTCCTGATTGGTAAGTTTCCTTGCAAGTGGTAGTAACAATAGCCATGATGGGAAGTAGGAAAGTGTTTAGGAATAGCCCTCAACAATCCTTCATGACGATCAGACATAAAGGTGATAGGACGGTCATCAACAATGTTGCTAAGATTGCACATAAACCAATCCCAATTGTCAACATCCTCTCCTGGGACCAATGCAAAGGCTAGCGGATAAAAACCTGCAAAAAACAAACAGTACATATATATATACTGTCACTAAATATGTTGCTATATTCATAGACGTAACATATATTATGTACTGGAAAATAGACTAAGAATTTCCAGTACATAATAGACATATTGTACTCAAAAAAAGGTCTTATGCTTACATATATGAATTAGTGTGTGTTAGACACAATAACTTTTCAGTACATAAATGGTATACTCAAAAAGTTCCAACGATTAAAAGCAGTGAATAACTTGTAAACAATAACAATTAAAACGTAACAAAGAGCACTTGCCTTGATTCCCATTCAGACAAGTAGCAGCCATAAGGGTACCTCTAAATCTCCCGGTCAGAAAAGTTGCATCAACAAAAATCATTGGTCGACAAAGTCTATAACCTTCAATACAAGCGCCTATTGCGATGAATAACCTTTCAAATGTCTGAGTTGCATCGTTAAACTGAAAATCCGCATAAGAGCCAGGATTTGTTTCTTTCAATGAATTCACCCACCAAACCAGATCAGAGTAAGACTTTACATCATTCCCAAAAATTTCATGGTGTGACCGTTCCAAACCATGATATGCATGGTGATATTTGATATTAACACCAGCACCAACTTTTATTAATCTTCAATTTCGCGAGGCTTGATAAGTGGGTTGTGCATCACACGATCATGAATAAGGTTGTGTACCAGCTTCTTCGATACTTTAGGACTTCTCAACTTCACACCAGCTCCACAAGTGTGCCTCCCAACATACTTTTTTATCCTAAAAACATCGCAAGTAGAATCAATAGCAACTGCATGGATCATCCAAGTGCATGGGACTTTACTGCATTTCATTGTGAACCTTTCACGATCATTCTTCACCTTTGTTACGCGATACCCAGTCTTCAAACAATACTTTTGACAGGCCAACCGAACAGCATCAACACCACCACGAAAAAGCTTGTTAGGATCATCAAAAACATTCTCCCACCCATCGGACAGAAGAGGTTTAACAATTTCTTTTCCATCAGTTTCATAACTATCTCTATCTGCCCTAATCAGTTCTGAATTGTTGTCGACGTCGCTGAATGTAGAGGAACTACATCCACCAGCAGAAAGAAAATCCACATGCAGCTCAAAGAACGCCGATTTCTTTGAAAAATGCAAGGCAGCGAGACCATGAAGTTGAAAGTCAGCAATCACAGGCACTTTGACACCATTCTCAACATAAGTGATGATAATCTCAGAAGGGTTCAAGGTTCTCCAGTTTTCACAAATAAGAAATTTCAGGTCATCAATACTAGACTTAAAAGTAACCAGGTGAGCAAAATGATGATGCTTATAGTAAATGTATGCATAGCAGTAGGTATTTGGATTGGAACACTCTGCATCAGACATGTTTTGAACCTGCAAATGTGACAAAGATGTAACAGTATTAAAATACAGTATTTCACATACGTACTGATGGGTCAAACTAAAAAAAGTGAGAGATCTATGCAAGAAACAGAATCTAAGAGCATAAACAATGAGTATGTCATATATGTACTGCTGGATAATACGATCTGAAAGTGAGAACATACTGATTTTGAAAAGAAAACAGAAAGATAATCAAATCGAAAGCTAAAATAAGCTAAAAACTTAACAATCTAACCAAATAACTGAATGAATACGAACAAGATTCATAAAAAACAAACAGAACACAACCAATCTCCATGATCCAAAATTCAAATCTTAAACATGATTCAAAAACTGTAGCAGAAACAATGAGTATGTCATATATGTAGTGCTGGATAATACGATCTGAAAGTGAAAACAAACCTGATTTGAAAAGAAAACAGAAAGATAATCAAATCGAAAGCTAAAATAAGCTAAAAACTTAACAATCTAACCAAATAACTGAATAAATACGAACAAGATTCATAAAAACAAACAGAACACAACCAATCTCCATGATCCAAAATTCAAATCTTAAACATGATTCAAAAACTGTAGCATAAACAATGAGTATGTCATATATGTACTGCTGGATAATACGATCTGAAAGTGAGAACAAAACTGATTTTGAAAAGAAAACAGAAAGATAATCAAATCCAAAGCTAAAATAAGCTAAAAACTTAACAATCTAACCAAATAACTGAATAAATACGAACAAGATTCATAAAAAACAAACAGAACACAACCAATCTCCATGATCCAAAATTCAAATCTTAAACATGATTCAAAAACTGTAGCAGAAACAATGAGTATGTCATATATGTACTGCTGGATAATACGATCTGAAAGTGAAAACAAACCTGATTTTGAAAAGAAAACAGAAAGATAATCAAATCGAAAGCTAAAATAAGCTAAAAACTTAACAATCTAACCAAATAACTTAATAAATACGAACAAGATTCATAAAAAACAAAACAGAACACAACCAATCTCCACGAAACTGTAGCAGAAAGAAGAAAATTGAAAAGATTAAGCAACATACCTGTTAAAATCACTAAAGAAATCTTCAAAAACCCTAATCCAAAAGCGAGAAGAAGAAATAGAGCAGAAACCGGATGTGAATTCCCTGTTTTTTTTTAGAAACTTTGAAATAGGCTGCTTAAATATATGTAGGATTGGAAGGGTAGTTTAGGTATTTGAAAATTTCACATGATTTGTCCCGCACGTGTACAGGACCTGGGATTAAAAAATTGGGTCCATTTTTATGTTTTCTTTTTATTATGGACCACTAGTTACTGGGCTTTAGTGGGTGGACCTGCCACTAACTAGTATCACTATAATAGTACATATTAGTAATTCCTAGATTATTAAAACCAATTAAATTAGGATTGTTTAGTCATTTTAAAATTATTTTAGATAAGGGGTTTTTGGAATTACTTACGGGGATCTTTTTTGTCCTGTTAGGTGACGCCCCTCTATTAGAATGTGACGCCCCAATAATAACCTTCTAAAAAAGAGTTTACTTTTATGTTTCCTAATTTAGACTCGTTTGGGGTCGGTGATTGTTTTGTATGTATGAATAAATATGGATCTGGAGATGCACAATTTTTTTGAGTTTGGAGCACCAAGAGAGTAGTAGCTATTCAGAGTTGAGCCTACTCCATTAAAACTCCGATGACGGAATCTATTGGATTAACATCAACTTATAAAACTTATACAGAATTGTTATTACTTAGATTACATCTATCATCATCTTTGACACTGTCAAAAGCTATTGCAGGAATTTAAAACATAAGTACCTGATTTTCCCCAATGGGCCTACGGACTTATGTACTTGAAAGTCGTGATAATGGGTCGGTGAACCAACCCACAAAAGTTAGAACTTAGAAAATCTCCATTCAGACGAGTTTTCCGATTAAGAAGACAAACATAAGTCGGTACTGCAAAACTTTGAGCTACATTCTATAAATAAACAAACTTCCTTATGCAGTATTAATTACTCTAAAACTCCTACGCTCGTTTAGCATACAGAGATTGAGTATTACTTGGAAACCAAGTCTTACTAATAAACGTAAAACTCTTAGTATATAAATAGAGCCAATTGCAGCTGCAACTACGTACATACAAAATATTCAACCTTAAGTTTTTTCTCTAGCTAGCTCTTGTTATTTCTCTGCTGCAATTTTGATTCTCTTGCGTTCAGAAACTTGTTAGAGGTCATGACGACATCAACACAAAAACTAAAGTGGGGTGACTTGGAGGACGAGGATGGTAATAATCTCGATTTCCTTCTTCCTCCTCCGGAAGTGATAGGTCCAGATAAGAATAGCATCAAGAAGGTGATTTCTTATAAGTATAACGAAGAAGGTCTTAAGGTAAAGGTGACAACCACAAGTCGAGTTACTCGAAAAGTTATCGATACACGTAAAAGTGTTGCGGAACGTCGTTCATGGCCAAAATTTGGCGAAGCTGCTGATGAAGATGACAAGGGATATACAACCAAGTCAAACGAATGTATATTTCTCGAGAGGCCTACTGCTCCTGGTGAAGAACCGAAACAGAAAGAGATTGAGGTGATGCAAAAAGAAACAAGTGATGGCCAGCTTATGTTATGTAGGATTTGTAAAAAGAAAGGTGACCACTGGACAGCAAAGTGCCCTTACAAGGGTCTTGCGCCAAATCTTGCAGATGCGAATACAACCACTGAAGAATCTGACAGCAAGCTGGGAAGTAAGAAGTACGTCCCTCCTAGACCAGATGCTAAACGAAGGGATGATGAAAATTCTGTTAGGGTTTCGAATCTCTCAGAGGATGCCGGCAATCAGGATTTGGAAGATCTTTTCCGCAGATTCGGTCCTCTTACACGTGCTCATGTGGTTTTTGATCGTCAAACAGGTAAAAGCCGAGGATTTGGGTTCGTGAATTTTGTGAACAAGGAAGATGCTGACAGAGCTGTTGCGAAGCTTAATGGGTATGGTTATGACAGTCTCATCCTTGAGGTAGAATTGGCTGGTCGAAGGTCCAAAGTAGAAAAATAACTATGATCATCTCATCAATGGGACTCTCAAAATCAGTATGCTGCTTAAATTGTTAGGACGAACATTGTTCCAGATTTTTGATGTTCATAGTCCGCAGGTTGTGTTTCTTTAAATATTTTTTTTTTCTTTATCTCTTAGATTATGCCTGAATGTGCAATTTTGCTGTTTTATTCACTCCAGTGGGTCTAAATCATAGGAACCATATCAATGTCTTGGTAGGTTAACAAAATTTACCCGATTCCGAATGACTATAACGTATAAATGTAGAATAGGAAATTTTTTTACCTTGTTATATGCTTGGTAGGGATTTCATGTAGTAGTAATCACGATTAATTCAATCAAATCTAGGATCCTTGTCTTGAAACAACTTTTTTCCATTGATGATAACTTTGTTATAAGTGTACAGAAAGGAAGTGTAAGAAACTGCTTAACGGGCTAATATACCCGCTTCTGCTAGGTTCGTGCTGGTTATTCTATCCTATTAACGGGCTCTATTACGCCTCTGGCTCTGTCTTTACAGGGATTCAGAGCAAATGAAGTAAACTACTTACCGCGTCTCCAATTTTGTGCACTCGAGTTTTACTTAACCACTTGAAATATGGTCTCCAGTCCTTTTAGTAAAGTGTTTTTCACGAGAACACTGCTGAGCAATCGGTCCAATTAGCAACAATGCCTCAAAAGCAAAATCGCTAGTTTGATATGTAAATTTGCAGGAGCCAGCCAATCACTCCTACTATTAAAAATCTATTTTTGTGGCACATGGGATAGATTGATTATTCAAAAGGATCACTCCCACTATTAATTCTTAGATCCTAAAATTAAACATTACACCGCCGAAACTAAGTTGATAGTAAGACAAGGTATTGTCAATGACACTGTTAGACCGTGCAACGACATGGTAACTAAATTTTGCAACTGAGATTTCATATCATAACACAATAGTTGGACATACTGAGAGGACGAGCGTAACAAACGCATTGTCCATCTTGATCAGAGGTGTACAACTTAAGATGGAGTATTTAGGTTTGATAGTAAGGATACCCTGCTGATGCATAAATATTGTCTCCAATGGGTTCAACATGTTGATGGTTTGACATTAATTAATTGACCTTCCTTGTACTCTCTGAATGCTAATTGACCTTAATTAATGTACAAGGAAGGTCATTAATTAATTGGCATATATGGCCAGTTCCCAGCTTAGATCCGTCCCATGTAGCAGTAGTATGCGAAAGAAGTAGTAAAAATATCAAGAAAACCTTGTCATCCGGCTGTTGAACTATTATTGGTGGGATCACATGGAATTACCAGCAATATGCTTATTAAATTCACGAAACTAAGTTGATATAGGATGACGTACAAGGAATTGTCAATGACACTGTTAGATCGTAAAATGACATGATAGCCAAATTATGATTTCATTTCATAACACGATACTGAGAAGAAGAGCATAACAAAGGCTATTAGAAGATGCTCGCGATGATGATTTGCATGATGTTTTCGGCCGTTTCGGGTCTGTTTCACGTGCTCGTGTTAATTTTGATTATAAAACAAATACGAGCTGGGGATTCGGTTACGTGACTTTTCACCTCAAGGAGAGAGAGATAATGGGGCTGATTATCGCTAAATAATGGGTCTGTTTATGCCGATCTCATCCTTAAAGTAGAATGGGCTGATCCAAAGTAATTTATTCTCAAAATTTATTTTGTTTGACAGGCGTTTTTCCAGTTTTTCTCAAATCGTTGTTCTAGATTCTTGCTGTTTTCTTTAATTTTGCATTGCCATTATCGTTTAATTATGTACTCCACTGGGGCTCTGAATCATAGGTCTCATCTCCGATTCTCCTCCGAATTATGAGGAACTCATGTGCAACCATGTATAGTAAAGAGATAAGAGAAATTAATCGAAAATTAAAAATGTTACCAGAACCATTGCATTTCCATCGTTAACTTTGGTTCTAAAATGAAACATCTACATCCTTAAGAATCGCAAGGCATGCTATCAAAAGCTTCTCTGGTTTCAAGTAGCTCGGGACAATATCGTTTGGCTAGTACTTCTACCTGTTGCATAAATGATTTAATCCCGTGCTCACCAATGTGATTTACCATTTGTCTCCAGCGCTTGCGACATACATCTCCAGACCTGCACCATGAAACAAATAAGATGCAAACAACTTCAATTTTCATAAAATGTGAGGACTAGAACAAAAAATGGCCAAACACTGCGGGCCTGTTTGGTACAGTTTTGAAAAACAGTTTTCAAAAATAGTTTTCCACTGTTTTAAAAACATACCCTTTTTTCCTTGTTTTCATTTTCTAAAAATTGTTTGGTAAACTGTTTTTGAAAACAAGGAAAACCAACTAAATCGGATCAAATGTAAAGATTCGTCTAAGAGATAGTGATATTAGCCATGACTCACTTGCAGTCATTCCCCATCTCTTACTTTGTTCTGAAAAGAAGAAAAGAATAAAGAAAAGAAAAAAAGAGAAAACACAGAAAACAATAATTTGTTGTTTTCATTTTTTTGTTTTTAAAAACAGAAAACAGATAGAAAACATTTTCTGAAAATGTCCTTACCAAACGCGTTTTCTCCTGTTTTCTGTTTTCTCTGTTTTTAAAAACAGAAAACTGTTTTTGAAAACTATACCAAACAGGACCTACTCCTTTGGGTTATGTGAATATACTAAGCATTTCCAAAATAGAAAGTAAAACACTATGGAACTGAAATATGAAACCAAGTATTGCAATAACGAATTTGATGCAACAGTTCACTTGAGTTGCTCACCTATGATCAAGAAGATTATCCCAATCCACATCATCGACACAGCAAGCATCCAACTTAAAAAGCCTGCAATTGTAGTCATCAGAAATTTCATCAGAGGACTTATATGAGCTCCAAACATTTGAATCAGTTGCTACATTTAAGTTTTGCCAGCAACACCCATTCAAGTCAGTACTTCCCACTACAACCTAGCTCACTTTCAACTGATGGTTCGCCAAAATGTCATTGCGAAAGCTACACCAGTGCTCACTTTCTAGCAAAACCATATTTACTTATTTTACTGCACATAAAATGTAAACAGATACAGTCACATACTCATCCAGCAATCGATAATCGTCTACATCATCCCATATACCATCTTTGACCATAGAGGATGATAATTTTGTATACCTGGAAAAGAAAAAAAGTTACAATAATTTAACCATCCCAATAAGAGAGGATTCACAAATCCAAATCATTAGATATTATGATTTTTCACAACGAATTACAAAATTCTTCTGGGATAGATTACATGTTGAGCTGCATTAACCATCCTGGCATGCAAAGCCTACTGGTCAGCACAGCCTGAATCAGTCAAACCCACGCCCCGTAGTAAAAGAATTCAACATTTGAAGCTCTAGTCTTTCGTGTTTCAGGAAGTAAGAAGTAAATATGATACAGGTTTAATAATTCTGCACATTTTGAAAACTTGTTTCCTTTACTAGTCTAGGGCATCAAAAAAAAAGAGTTCTCTTAAGAACTTAGGGATTGTGGGATCTCATGTTTTATGTAAGTTATAAATATGTGTAAAGGATGAAGAGAGAGCGACTATTCAATAAGTTTATATATTGATAATCTAAACTGTGCATTCTATCCTGAATAGCTCTGAATCCTATCTGTAATTTAGCTGATAACGAGGTTCAACTCTGAATTGAGATCGGTTCTCTTAGAATTCTGAGTTGGCAAACAAAGATAATCATGTTTAGAGACAAGAGATGACATAAAAATAAAATAAAATTGAGGAACGAACCATTTATAACAGCAGCTCACATCTGTTCGTGTAGCCAGCTTGTGACTAATCGCTTGCCAACCAATATTGTCACGCAACTGCAGATGACAGTTATAGAACTTAGGAACAGAGAACATGTACCTTGGTTAAAATTTAAGCTAGATGACTGGCCACAAAATTACATCTTAAGCTTTCAAACTCGTCTCATACTAACCAAGCCATGCTTCGACTTCCTTTCCTCATGTACACGCATTCGCAAATCCTTGTTTACTAAATCAAACAAAATCTGATACTCCGCCTGATTCCAGTTACCTATTTAAATGAAAGGGGAATGAAAGAATACTCATACACCAAGTTACCAAGTAGTTTCACCTTACAGGGACAGTGTGCTTGTTAACTTATTAGTTAATAATTTAGCATGATATATGATAAAAGCACAGTCTGTAACAATTGGAACTAGCATGTTTAACCCTCACCCTCAGGAAACAGCATACAGTTTGGGTTTGCAGTAAAACCCATGCTAAAATTTACTTGAAAATTGAGTTGTGAACATAATCTGGGTCTCAGATATTCAGATTTGAAGATGCAATCAATCTTATCATTATAGCCATCAAGGGAGACAAAAACAAAATTTAACAAATAGTTACAGAGTTTAATAGAAAGAGAGAAAGAAAAAGTAAGCTACGAAACATACCTGTTCTAAGACTAGAAAGCTGTATCCGCCGCCATGTATCCCTCACATTATTTCGGTTTTTTGCTAGGACATCAGCCATAGTTTTGTAATCTGGTCCATGCTTTTCATGAAACTTTAAGATATATGCTTTTTCATCCTCAGTCCACTAGCGTGACTCTGCTCTCTCAAACAATAGATGTGCTCGTTTATATATTGCAAGATAAGGCCTCCATGGTAGTGCAGCCGCTGAAACAAAAGTCATCATCTTACACCTTTTAAACCTATCCTCAGAATCAGAAGAAAACCATGTACGTAAGCTGTAACTTTACCGAGAAGAAAACAATGGAAAGAGTAAACTCACATATTTCCCTCCAACAGCTTTTTACATTTGAATTTTTCTTGCAGTTCAGAATCATATCCAAGCCTTTCTCACCCAAATTATGCGCCTAAGAACATTAATGAGTAATGGCAATTAATCTGGTGATCTTCTGATCAGAAAGACAACTGTAACATAGAGCAAAAGATATTGCTTATTCTTGTTGTTGTCTTTGGCAGCTTAGGAAAGGGTCAAATAATGTAAGCCGTTAACTTACTTCTACAATTTAACGCTCGCCTCTCTAGGGGGGAGTAATAAGACTAAATGAAATGGATAATTGTTGCTAATTGAGTGAAGAATATGTACTTCTGGTGTTTCTAGATGATGGATATTGGAGATGGAAAACATAGTTTTCTGAGAGTTTTCTAATCATGAAGAGCTTAACCCAAAAATGAATTCCACAGTAGACGTTTAAGGCAATTGTGATAGAGCATATGCCACAATGAGTGCTCGTAAGGCAATATGTGTTCGACGTGCGTCACAACAACATAACTGCAAAAGAGTTGGTACTCAAATAAATTATAACGAGAACGCACTGCCACGCCTAATAACAATGGATGGTGCACGCAACAAAATAAGTGTTCTAAGAATAAAATTAACATGGCTGGCTATTCAAAGTAAGATGAGTTAATGACCAAACAATACAGGCATAATAAGGTTACTAATTATCTTGTTAAAGAACAATACTACTTTGCAATCTCTAAACTAAAACGACAGCTAGTTCTATTCAAATTCATAACTCATAAGCATACCTTTATATAACTATAAACAGCATCCTTCACCATTTGATCTTCTTGCCTTGAGAACCTCTTGCCTCGAACATTTAACGTCAATAGATTCTTTGACCTTTACCTTCCTATTCTTCTTTACACTTTCTTCTCTTTCTTTCATTTCTGATGAAAGTAAGGGAAATTATTAGGAAATGACAGATTTTCTTTTGTTACTATCTAGTTCAGTGAATTCCCCCCCAAATTCAAAATTAAATTAGACACAACAATCTGTAGATTGACAGAATCTATTAAGAAGTGCAAAGTGTTTAACCTAAATCCAAAATCAAAGAGCAATAATTAGGGATTTAAAGAAAACAAACCGCAAGGAAGACCCAGGAGGCACGATTAGAGCAAGATTTCAGGTGATTATCTTGGA
The DNA here is from genome assembly GCF_003573695.1 of Papaver somniferum. Classification (NCBI taxonomy): domain Eukaryota; kingdom Viridiplantae; phylum Streptophyta; class Magnoliopsida; order Ranunculales; family Papaveraceae; genus Papaver; species Papaver somniferum. The sequence continues at coordinate 194,968,243 of NC_039362.1, read as the reverse complement.
ACGATTTCTATATCAGCATCTGCACTTGGTTAGAAATCCAGGGAGTTGGTGCTAAGACGAGGGAACCTAACCATCTATCTGAACCATTTGAAACTGTGAAAGAGATGCCGATGTTTGAACCGGGAGGGGGGAGGGGGAGGGGGAGGGGGAGGGGGTATTGATTTATTTACACAAACTTGGTTAAAAAAACCAAAATCAATAATTTCTGAGTAAAACAAACATATAAAATTTGATATTGTATATATGGACGAAAATATAAAAATAGCCAGGATGTAAATAATTTCATGTTGCCAAATTTCAAAATGTTTTTTCTTATTTTTAATTTATATCAGGATGAATCCAGTTTCATTCTTCCTATTTTTTTGTGTCCATTTCACCCATACTAGTTTTTATTCGTCCATTTGAACCATGTTTTAAAAATATTTGGACAAATGAACCATTTTCCGTTTATTAAATTACCTCGTTAAAATTGAGGTTTGAAGGGATACCTAATGATGGAGAATCACCGTTCCACCAATTGGAATCATGATAATTCAAGTACATTATAATGATACAACATAAAAAATACAAAATATAATGTATCCCAGTTTCTGAAATACAACAATTGTACAGAATAGTTGATCATAAAGATAAATGACGTGATCCAAAAAATATTGGTCTTCTCATTAGACTTCAACCATTTAAAAACTTCTTCTTCATTAAGATATAATCCTTCATAAAAGGAATGATCTGCTCCATATATCATCATTACAACCCCCTCTGGTAGCCATTGATCAAATTTGTAAGGATCTTGATCATCGTCACGCCAGAACTGGTCATCTTTGAAGGTGTACTTGAATATATCACCAAACTCCATTAGAAAATCCAAAGAGCAATAATAAATTGTTGTAATAGCGAATCGAAACATCATATGACAAAGAATTGTCATAGAGATAATATTTATTGAAAACATAAAGAAATACATAAAACAAGATCCTGATTTCGTAAACAAGTGCGATTTTATTTATTTAAACATGATTTAGTGAATAAAACAATCTAGATTTGCTCGGAAGATATGAAATCCATATCTAAACCCGAGTAAATCTAAGTTTAGGATGAAGAAGATGGAGAAAAAATATGATTAGTTTTTTTTGGAAAAAACGGTTTTTGCAGAGAGAGAGAAAGAGTCAAAGAAAATTTATCTAGTTAAAGTAAAATACTCCAACAAATAGACAGACTTAGGGAAGTTCCTATCACAATGGTAACACAAAAATCAAATAATTGTTGAGCTACGTGGCTCAGCAAGTATTCGAGCAAAATAAACAGATTTGAAATTTTTTGTAGGATAAAGTTAAAATATGAAACATACTCTCTTCGTACCACATATATAGGCGGAATAGTCAAATTTCTCTTAGATTAAGAAACTTTTTTGATTTTATAAATTTCTATGCTTTTTCCAGTTTTACCCTTAATTATATTCCCAATGTTAGAGACATACACTCAATTGTGATGATTCCCAAGCAAATAAATAGGGGTAGTAGAAGTAAAAAATTGTTTTGAAATTTGGACTTCGCATATAATGGTACAAGAAAAAATGAAAATTTTCCGCCTAAAATAAGATGAAGTGAGATAAAATATGATAAAGTGAATCCAAAAGTAGTAAATAATTTTTGGGTAACTCAAAAAAATAATGGGTGGTTTTGGAAGGCGCGGGAGTTTGAAGTTCAACCGCCAGCGTATTTGGTATCACTGCGAGTTGGTACATTTAGCGCGTGACTAATATATGACCACACTCAACAAACCCTCAAATTTGTTGAGTCCATAGTGGGAGAAAAATGTTTCATTTGTTCATTCCATAGGAATTTCCCTTAAGAGCAGTTCCTATGGACTCAACAAACTAGTAATTTGTTCATTTTGATCCCACTATGGACTCAACAAACATGAAAAACGGATGGGAAAACAACAAATTTGTTGGTTTGTTGAGTGAGATGGAAGAACATGCGCGCGCTTGATGGAACATCGGGCGGTTGTACGAAAATGCGCGGACCATCATCACACGGCACACGCCCGCGGCTCTTCCACTCACGCCAGTACAATTCCTGATTATTTTACTAGTATTTTTTATTCCACTTTATCTCACTTTATCATATTTTATCTCACTTCATCCTATTTTATCTCAGCTAAATATTATATTTTATATTTTACCTTTATCTTACAAAAAAATTTATATTAAAAAAATATTAGTGGGCCCATGGAAAACCAAATTTGTTCATTTTGCTCTAGTTTTCCATAGTGGAAAACACAGTTTGTTCATCCACGTGGCTCAACAAAAAAACATATTTGTTGATTGCCATAGGAATTGCCCTAAGGGTATCATAGTAACTTAAAATGAAAGAAAAAGAAACAATTCTTTCAGAAATAATTAGGATTAAAAAGTTAAAACATTTCATCTCCAACGACTTATAACTTTGGAGAATTCTCCGCTGAGACTAAGTGTAGTTGCATCTTTTCTGATGGATACACCCAAGTAAATCTAATGGCTATAAACTACCTACACATTCAAGATTCAAGATGAACAAGATGTAAAGAACATGAAAAGTAAATATTGACACAAGCATATAACGTAGTCCGGCCATGAAGACCTACGTCCACGGGAAAGAAGATGGTTTATTTATTGATTATAAGGTCTTACCCTTGAAGGAGCTACATATCTCACTTAGATTTATTATTCTCTCCTTATCTAGATCTCTCTCAGGAATTCTCTATAGAAAGACCATCTAATATTACATAAGTTGTCCATTTCCTTCTGCATGGACTGGTATTTATAGACAAATTAAACTCGTGAAGGTCTGGCCTCGCCGAGCTGGTGGATCTATTGTACATCGTCTACGTTGCTTCAGACGGGTTCTCTATTATCTCTCGTGATGGTCTGCTTGGTTCTCCCTTCGAGTTGTCTCGCTCTGCTCGTCATCGTGTGGTTCTTCCTTGGAGAACCTCGTGTTGTATCATCTCTGGGTCGTAGTATAGATCGCCCCAGCCTTCTGTTACGATATAGATTTGCCCATGTCTCTTATTATCCTTCATTAATTGCAGTTCTTATTTTTATACTTGACCGTCTGAGCGGATTAGACCACTCCTTACATGTGTCATTCATGTGACGTTGTAGCAGGCGTCTCGATTCAGACAAACTCAGCTTTTCAGAGTATGATTCGGTGTTCCTACCTTATCATCTCATAATGAAACCATCCCTTGAGATGTCGACACGTGACCATCGGGTAATTTACCCTCACATTTTGCTCATTTTCTTTGCAACTTTCTAAGGGTATGATGGGAAGAAAACCTTGTAACCATCCCGCCTTTATCGCCACGTGTGCACTTTTAGCGTATACTACCCTCTTGGGTTTGAAAATGTTGGTTGGTTTTTCGAGGATTTCTATTCCTATAAAATTCCTCTTAGGGTGGAGAGTTGAATCTCATTCTCTTCTTCCATTCTGTAGAGTTTAAATCCCTCTTTGTTTCTTCATAGAGGTTCTTTATGCCTAGTAAACGTTTTCCTCGCCGTCCTCCATGGCAACGAGGCGTTTATTCACATCTTCTAGAACATGATGGTATGCCCTCTCATTTGCTTAATGCTTCGGTTTTTGTTGATCTAATTTCTAGATCATCACCGATGTATTCTCGGAAAGACCTATCTTTTCCCGTTTTGTTTTTAGCTCATTGATGGCTTAAAGGAATTGGTTTGTCTGCTAGTGGATTAAACTTTTTGCTGGAAGATTTCGTGTTCTCCGTTGTATTTCTTTTCACGGGAAAGCGTGGAAACACTTTATATAGTGTTCTTCTCCTTGCAATTGTACTTGGGAACACTTTTTGTCGTGTGTATTTAACACGTTTTGGCTTGGAAAGGCTTTTTTATTTTGTGCAAATTGTTATTTAGTTTATAACAAATATCTTTTATTTGCATAATTTTCCCTTCTTTTTCTTTATTGGTGGTGGATACGGGTTGTCCGAGTTGCTGAAGTATAAAATACTGTTTTCATATTTAAACATATATATATATACCTTTCCCCTGTTTTATGCCTTAGCATCTGATGCCATTTTTGGACAGAGAGTGGGAATGCCTTAGGTACGTGTTAGTACCCAGCTATTGCTCATGTACAAGTCATCAAGGAGGTATCGCCGCTAACTTCGTCTATGTGGTGGTTTCTGATGTTTGCCGAGGGTGGAGTCGCTCGTGCCCTATTCGGGTAATATTAGTGCTTCTTGTGTTGTGGGGGGCGAGGCTCAGTTGAAACCGAACGAATTGCTCCAGGCGAGGCATAATTGTGGTGCTCCTTTGTTGTTAGTTTTGAGAACTTATTTTTGTTCTTTTAGTATACACTCGTGTTCTAAATGTAACTAAGGTGTTTTACTAGAGTGGATGGTAATTTGTTCGTCTTATCAGTCCACTTAGAATCTTTATTTTGATGGCTCTGAGGAGTTTTTATGTATAGTGTTGGTCTAACCATGGGTGACAAAGCCAAGGACTGATCAGTTCCTTAATTGGATAGGGCCTCTCTTATAGTATTGGACTTTGAGTATAACATATTTCCTTCTCGCCTTGCGCCGTCATGGCCTTGAATTTTTAATAGTGTCCAGTTTAGGTTACACTTTCCCCTTGGTTGAGTGATCAGATTTTTGGTCACTTTTTATTTAACCGTGCTTTGGAGGGTGATATCTCGGTCAAGTGATTCTTGCCTTAGCCAAAGGTAAGTACCTTGATTATGGATATCTCCTGGTATGGCAGGAAATCATCCAATTTCATGATCGTGATGGCACTACCTTAGGTCCGTGTCCGTCTTAGGTAGCTTAGGATGTCCCCGCTTCATTTGGCCAGATGGCATTGACTTAGGTCTGTGTCCGTCTTGGGCAGCTTAGGTAATTTACCCGCATCATTCGTTGTATAATGGAAGGTGTGGCTAGCACCATCCCATGATCTTGATGGGCTTTTGTTGTAATGCAAATATGGTATGATTATGCTATATGCAAATGCAAGAAAGGATAAAGCGAAAAATTGCAAGAGAAAATATAAACTAAGAAAAACCAAAGTAAATGAAATGAGCACACAAAAAGGGATTAATTTTATTATTCTCAAAAGAGGGTTTATAATCCCTTAGTACATTTAAGTAAGGTTTCATGACCTTTTTAAAGTAGGAGTCCGTGCCCCATTTTCATGACTTGTCTTCCTAAGCGATAAGTTGTTTAAGCATTGTATTGCTTGAGGTATTTGATATTTCAGGAGAGTTCTAGTTCTTCCCCATTGGGTTTGAGAAATTTTAATGCTCCATCGCCTGCTTTGGCGATGACTGTTAATGGTCCTTCCCAGATGGGAGCAAATTTTCCTGACTCGCGCTGATATGGCGGGATCTCGCGCCAGACTTTGTCGCCTGGGCTAAATTGCCTCTGATGAACACGATTGTTGTATTCTCGGGCTAACCTTCGTTGGTAATTTTCTATTCTTTATAGAGCTATTTCTCGGTTTTCCTTGAGATCGTCTAGCTTGGCGAGTATCATGTTCGAAGTTAGGTTTTTCTCCCATGCCTCGGTCTTGGTTGTATGGATCATTTCTTCGGTTGGTATGATCGCTTCCATGTCGTATGTGAGGGCAAAGGGGGTCATACCTGTTGCTTCTGTTCTTGTGGTCCGGTAGGTGCAGAGAACGTTGTGCAACTGCTCACACCAGTTAGCCCCATGCCCATCTAGCTTATTTTTTAAGCATGTCAGCGATGGTTTTGTTAGTGGCCTCTGCATGGCCATTGCTTTCGGGGTAGATGGGGGTGGATTTTTTCTTCCTTATTTTGAAACAGTTAAAAAGGAGATCAATATTTTTCCCTCGGAGCTACGCCCCATTGTATGATACGATGGCGACCGGGATACCAAAAAGGCATATGATATGTTCGAAGAGAAACTTAAAGACATCATGGTCTCTAATGTGTATGAGGGCTGAGGCCTCTACCCATTTGGTGAAGCAATCAGTGGCGACTATGAAGTACTTTGTTTGTCCTGTTCCGGCTCGTAGGGGCCTAACGATGTTGACTCCCCACTTGGAAAATGACCAAGGGCTTCAGACGGATTTTAAATCCATTGAGGGTGCATGTTTTCTTTTGCCAAAATTTTGACATTCTAAGCATGACTTTTCCATTTTATTTGAGTCCTCGTTGTGATGCCCAAAGTATCCTTATAACCTCGCTTTGTGAGATAGGGATCTCCCTCCACTATGGTTCCCTGCGTAAACATAGTGTATCTCTCTTAGTATTTCTTGGCCTTCGGCAAAAGAAAGACATCTGAATAGAGGTCCTAGGTATGACTGTTTGTATAGAATGCCGTCCCTGAGCTGGTAATTCCCAGATCATGATATCACTTTGTGTGCGAGCTGCTGGTCGCTTGGGAGATCGTCGTTGGCTAGATATCTCATGTTTGGTGTTCTCCAATCGTCCTCGGGTAGGGCCTCTCCTTGGCTTGTTGAGCCTACATTAAAAATTTCCATATCTCCTTATATGTGTATGGAAGGAAGCATGACCCTTTCGATTCTGACATTCGTAGCCTCCGGAACTATTGTCATAGAAGCTATGAATGCTAGGGCATTTGTGTGCCTATTATGGTTCATGTTTAAATGTCGGAACATGATGTTTGGTATCTGCTCGATATAGTGTTTGCCGAGTTGGATATATCTCTATAAACACGGATCCGAGGCTTGATACATTCCGTCTAGCTGCCGGATGATGAGCCGTGAGTCACTCGTGAGTCTCACTTCAGTAACACCAAGAGCGATTATCACGCGAAGGGCATGTATGACTGCTTCATATTCGGCTATATTGTTAGTAGCAGGGAATTCTAGTCTCAAGCTGTAAACGATCCTTCGGCCTGTCGAGGTTGTAAAGACCATTCCGATACCAGATCCTTCCGAATTACAGGAGCCGTCTACAAAGACTTCCCATCGTAGTGGATTCTCCGGGCGAACTAGCTCGGGAGGATCTTCTAGATCGTCCTCCATGCTGGAGATTTCTTCGATTTCGTCGACACAATCTAGAGGGAAATCCGCTAAGAAATCCGCAACCACTTGGGTTTTTATTGCTGTCTGAGGTTGATATTTTACCCCAAACTGTTTAATTTGTGCTCCCGACTTGGAGATTCTTCCTGCTCTGTCGGCATGGTCTAGCACAAATTCTATTGGAGCTTTTGTAATGACTGTTACAGTATGTGCATGAAAGTACGTCCGCAACTTTTGTGTTGCATAGACTAGGGACAGTACAATTTTCTCAATCTTGGAATAATTCTTTTCCGCAGATGTTAAAAGTCTCACTGATGAAGTCAGCGGGTTTTTCCACTTCTTTATCTATTTGAGTTAGCACCACACTAATCGAGGTGTTAGTCGCCGATAAGTAGATGTAAAGGTTATCGCCTAGGTTATGATTCTGTATAATTGGTAAGGTAGTCAGATGCTCCTTAATCTTTTGAAAGGCTTCTTCGTATTCAGCGCTCCATGAGAATTTTTCTCCCTTCTTTAAGGTGTTGAAAAAATCTTTGAGTTTATCGGACGATCTGGCAATGAACCTTCCCAGGGCTGCCAATCGACCATTTAATTTATGTACGTCCTTAATTGTGGTAGGCGAGGGCATTTCTAGTACGACCCGTACTTTATCCGGGTCGACCTCGATGCCTCGTTAGATGACCAAATATCCCAGGAATTTACCTGAGGTTACCCCAAAAGTGCATTTTGCCGGGTTAATTTTCATATTAAACTTCCTCATTTGTTCAAATATTTCTTTGAGGTCGTTTGCGTGGTCCTGTGGAAGCTTGTTCTTGAAAAGCATGTCATCCACATACACCTCTTTGGTTTTATGTATCCAATTGTCAAACATTTTTTCCACCATTCTTTGATAAGTAGCGCCTGCATTCTTTAGTCCGAATGGAATCTTTGTGTAACAATATAAACCTCTGGGAGTGAAGAAGGTGGAATGATCTTGATATTCCTCGGCAAGTGGGATCTGGTTGTAACCCGAGTACCCATCCATTAGGGACAGTAGCCCATATCCAGATGTTGCTTCTATGAGATGATCGATATTAGGGAGTGGGAAGCTGTCCTTTGGACAAGCTTTGTTAAGATCACTAAAATCAATGCAAATTCTCACTCCTCCATTTTTCTTAGGGACTATCAGCATGTTGGATATCCATATCGGATATTGCACTTCTCGGATGACTCCCGATGCCTCCATCTTTTTTAATTCTTTTTGAATTGCTTCATGGTATTCTGGTGCCATCTTTCGCATCTTTTGCCTTACAGGTTTATGCTTAGGCTTGATTTTCAAATGATGACAGCAGACCTCTGGATTTATTTCAGGCATATCTTCCATACGCCATGCAAATACGTCGGAGTATTCTTTTAGTATTTGAACTAATTTTTCTTCTTCCTCTTGGTCGAGGAGAGTCCCAATCCTAACCATACCCGGATTTTCGGGTGTTCTGATGTTGACCTCCTTCGTAGGTTCCGAGGTTGAGAAATTTGACCTTAGTTCCCCGTTGTCGGAGAGGTTCTGTATGGGCCCCATGGGTGAGTCCGAGTTTGGGACATTGTCCGAGGTTAGTACACTGCCTGATCGCGTTTCTTCGTTTGTCACTGCGATATATTCATCAATTACGACCTGGATTTTAGCATTGTTGGCTCTTTTATTCTCTGCTTTAGAGGAATTGACCCTCTTTTCGCCATTTTGCACGTCCGTGATGTAACAGTGCTTTGCCTCGCCTGAGTCTCCAACGATCTCTGCGATCCCATCGGGTGTTGGGAACCTTAGCCTCTGATGGTAGGTCGAGGCGACTCCTTTGATCCCATGGACCCAGGATCGCCCGACAATAGCCATGTAAGGGGGAAGTACATCCACTACACAGAAAGTGGTTAGGGTAAGGATTTTTTCTATCCGGATTTCTAGGGTGACCTCGCCCCTTGGGAGGGTCGATGAGCCATTGAAACCATATATATTATAGGTTGATGGTATTAGGCACTCATCTCTAAGACCCATTTGTTTGAATGTTTCATTAAATAAGATTTCGATGGAACTTCCTCCGTTTATTAGTAACTTAGGCATTGCCCATGGCAGCGCCTTAGGTTTCTCTTCCTGGCCCTCATGTTCGGGGAGGGTAATGGCCATCGTGACCACTAGTGGGTAGTTGTGGTTTCGTCCTCCGTCGGGAGCCTCCGTGGATGAAAAGCTAATAGGTATTTTCATCAACTCCTCCATGGCGGGTTCTTTGGCTACACTGAATACTTCGTCACCTTCGAAGTTTCGTTTGTGAATTCTTCCTGTGATATTTCCTTCAGGTGTGGGGGATGTGATAGCCGAGTACGATATCGTATTGCACCCAAATAATTTGCCTCACGTGGAATTTCCACACGATGTACGGGTGCTCCCGTAGTTGGTTGGATCCCTGGTTGCATGATGTACTCCTGGAGTTTTCCTTCGTCAATCATATCTTGCACCATCATTTTCAGATCTCTGTATGAGTCCGTTATGTGGCTATGGAACTGATGGAACTCATAGAAGTCTGTTCTGTTTTTAACGCGCTCGGGCTGCTACCCTCTGTTCCATGGGTAGGTAATCTTGTATTTTCCTTCGATCTTCTTGAAGATGTCGGATAGGGGAGCATTTAGCTTCGTATAGACATGATCTACAAACTTTACCTTCTTTTGTTGGGCTTGGTCTCGCTCTTTCCATCCTCCAGTCTGATATTTATCGAACTGGGTGGATCCGTTGTTGGATCGCCCTTCTCCTTAGGCTGGCGCCTGAGGGTTCTACCACATTTTACCCTCTATTGGTTCCTTTTACCAACTTTTTATAAGTACCATCTTGGAGTTCTTCAAGGGTGATAGACGCATTTATGTGTCTAATATGTCTCTATTGTATCTATGGTTAGTGCTCAATTTTGTATTTATTGTGTTCTTTTATGTCTTTGTAGGAATTTTTAGAGAAATAAGCCCTTGCGGCGAAATGGGCTCAAAAAGCAGTGTTTTACACCCCGGAGAAATGTATCGTAGGCACCCCAGAAATGCACCGGAAGAACCCCAGAAATGTCCCGGAGGAATCCCAGAAAAATTACTGTTTCAGCCCCAAAAATTACTATTTCTGCCCCAATTGCTAAAGGGACTCCAGGAATGGATTAGGGGGAGGTCACTTTCTTCCCAGAATTTGAAAATATTTTTGGCGGGAAAATTATTTCATACACTGGCAGATTTTACGGGCATGATTTGAAAGGGTTATGAGTAGAATAAAGAGCTGAAATTCAAGGGATAGACTCCTTATGGGTATATGAATATATTTTGAGTGTTGGAATGGCCTGAGTTGGGCCCAATCGCCGGATATTTTTCACAACAGTTAAAAAAGGAAAATAGGGTTTCAAGTTGATTTATGGAAATTAAAGGAGACTAAAGGTAAGAAAAATAATTTTGAGGATTCATATACATATTTAGAAGATATTGGAATGATCGAAACATCTCAGAAACGCGTGGAGAAAGAAAATATAGAAATTATTGCCCGTGGAAAATATTTGTGTTCAATGAAGATTATTTGGAGTTATGACGAGATTCAATGCATGATATGGGTATAAATAGTCTCTTAGGGTGATGTAGAAGCGGTATCAAGAGTTTGGGGAAGGTTTGGGACGCAGAGGAGCGAAGAAGAAGGAGTAACAACAATTCCCACCTGCTGCTGCTGCTGCCATTAGAGGACCTTGAAGAACACGAAGAACAGACTGCGCAGAGCAGTCTTATTTTCCGCAGCGTCAACAATAGTATCGGAGTGTCGTTGTGCACTTCCATGTTATCGTTTCTTTCTGGACGTATTTTGTGGGTCACAGAACCACTGTTTTATAACTTTTTGACTCTTTTGATCACACTTTGATCTTTGAATTAATATTTTGAGTGTATGATTAATATGAGTAGCTAAATCCCAACACTGGGATGATGGAGGAAGCCGTTCTTTACGCATATGATAATTATATTTAATTATTTTATGACTACTTGCACTTTTATTAATTGTTTTATGATTTTTCTTAATTGGTTGTTATATCGTATGATGATGTATGCTTTGTCGAAGTGCTTTTGATGCGTCATGCTAGTGATTTACAATCAATCTTCTAAAAATCTACCTTGGCAAGAATAAGAGTCGATATCATTTGATCTATAATTGTTTGGGAATAAATATATGAATTGTGTGAATGATTAATGGTGAAATCCTGAGTCCTAGCAATTTTGTATATACAATTTTGTTTTTAAATCTTTTCAAGTCCGAGCAACGAACTCTTATTTACCGCAAAACCAAAACTACAACAAAATGGCGCCGCCGACGCGGACTTGTATATAGATTTATTTTATTTTTTTTAGGTTTTTTTTTTATTATTTGTTCCTTTTTACTTTGTCTTTTTTTTCTTAGATTTACAGGTTCGAAGTGGAGCACTAAGGACTTGGAGAGGAAAAAGCTTAAAGCGAAAAGAGAATAAAAAAGGACAATTTTAGGATTTAATTTTTAAATTTTTAATTTTTTTAGAGTGTGTGAGGAAAACTGTAATTTTTTTTAATTTATTTTGGACTTTGGACTTTATTTTTTTTTAACCCTACGGAAGGGTATTATTAAACAAAACAAAAAAAAAAGTTATATAAACTGTGTGCAGGGAAGGACGACGATTACTATATCCTCTCGGCCCCTCGGGTTCGTACATGACATAGGAGTCGTGGCCCGAGTTGACTTCAACGGTTCATCCCCCGTCTGTTACGGGAGGTAAGTCCATCGAAACACTCTTGAATATCCTGTAAGCGAGATATTGTATTCCTTAAGGTGATTCATTGATTGAGGACGAATTTGGACTGTTTTAGGAAAACGAAACCTAATGCGAACCCAAGCTTAAAATTTGGAATAGAACGAGACCGATAGGGTAACGAGCTTAATAGGAAACTCGTTCGAAAAATATTGGTTGCTCTTTAAGCACACTCCAAAGTTCATGATGGTTTCTGTGAGTTGAATGCGTGACTGCGCCGCCTTGTGATAGCGGTGAGGCCTTGGGTATCAAATCTCCACTGAGCTTCCCTCGCCTCAATTCAACTTACTTTGACTCGGATTGATTCCAGAGGGGTTTGCTCAAATTGCAACGAATTCCCTTTTGAAAGATAGAAGCTGGTCTAGAAACAATCTAAGTGGAGCCATCATGCTTTTTGTTTGCTAGAAATCTTTAGGTTTTTTTTGGTGGAGTCGAGTCGGCCTTGTTTGTGGTTGTGTATAATTCCCTTGCAACTAAGAATGTCAAACTGGTATGATAGAAGCCAATACAATGAGTATCGACCTGAATTTGAATATGGACATCATCAGTTTTATGACCATGGTGGGAATAGTAGTTGGGAACGCCATCCTTTTCAAGGTTATGGTTCATACCATAGTGAGCCCAATTACTATCCACACACGAATTGGTCTTACGAGCAAGAAAATCAGGAATATTATAGTACTAGTCATGCGTTTTTGGAAAATTACTTAAAAACTAGTCCTGATTATGACATTTCTAAACCTGTTCAATCTCTAGAAGAAACCTACCAACAAGTTCGAAGGGAGTATTAACGTTTATTTAGTTCAAGAGAAGAGAGTACACAACGGTCTAAGATATTCAATGACACTTGTGAACGTATAAGTGTTACGCTCAGTGAAATTCAAGCACATTTAGAGGCAGAAAATGAACAGTTAGCTAATGCTGCTCGAAATAATCTAAATTTCCAAAATAGTGTTTCCAATTTTACCCTTGATATCAATAGTGAATATTTGCCTAATTTAGAGGTCGAGGTTAGAATAAAAGACACTATTTATTTAGATAAGGTTCAATCATCTTCGTACTATGATGTTGAGGATAGCAGTAATGAAGAATCTGAAATATGTAGGCATGGTGATCAGGAGTCTAGTAATCCAATTGAGCTGTATAGTGATTATATTATTTCTAGTTCAAATCCAAATAATTTTTATGATTATTCACCTATTCAAAAGGACGAGGATTTGATTAGGGATACCACCGTTTTAGACGATGTAGTTTTTCCTTTTGATTACGAAGCCGATAGTGGTTTAGAGGAACGGATTCATTTCGAAAATACTGTTTTAGAGTCTAGCGACTTAGAAACAATAGTCTTGGAAGAAGAAGATAGACCCGTAGAGATGAGTGAAGATGCACTACCTGATAATAACTTAGAAGAATCTCTTGAATATTTTAAGGACTCTGAAGATACGGAAATTCAAGAAATAATTAGAGGTCTATCTAGAGACACTGAAAATTCTAAGTTTGGGGGTGATTATCACTTCCCTAGTGCCTTACCTTTAACTCTCAGAAAGTCCCCACACTTAGGACTTGATATCTGTGCCTCGACCATTTTACAAGATTACCTTCATACTCGTTTTCCCGAGCCTAATGATGTCTATGAAGGAGTTCAGTTATTAGAAACCCATTCTCTGGTTGATGTGGTTTGCCCAGGCTATGATACCCAGATTGACTTTTTTTTCCCACCAAATAGTTTTCTTCCAACTGTGGGAACGTTTCAAATGAGTCGAATATTAAGTTCTGAGACTAAGCCTAAGTACTTTAGGTTAATAGAATCGACACATTTTCCTAAGAATGACCACTACTCTCACTGTGGTCAACTATGTAAGTCATATCTGATTGAATTAGAGGATCCGCAATTATTTAGGTTATTAATTCGTGATTCTAAGTTCGTATTTGAGTTTTTACAGACTCTAAGACCTAGTGATTCGGATCCCATCTATGAAGAAACGCAGCCAATGAAAATATTCTATTTAGACCCTTTCATAGAATCTGAACCTGAACCGCAATTAGCGATAGTTTTCAGGAAACTAGGTAAGGGCATGCTATTCTTGTCCATTTTCTTGGTTCACTGCAGTTTCTTATGGTCAGCTCTATTTGGTTTTGAAGACCCACAATTATTTCGACTATTACTTTATGGTTCGAGTTGACCAATCCTTTTCTAAGTCTGGTTGAAGACTTTAAACTTAGCACTTCTTGGGACGTATCCCATGCTCATGCAACATGGTAATATCTTTCCTTAACTCTTTCGCTTCAAATGGTAACAGTTTCTCCTTATCCATGTGATTAGTTTTTGACTCCGGATATTGATGTCCATAGTGCAACTATCTGAGTAGAGCTCTGTCACTTATATATGAATTTTAGTATGCTTGAGTGCAAACTCGTGTACAACAATTGGAATTTCGCATCAGGGTACTTCCTCCTATAGTAAATGATTGTATGTCAACCAAGGAGATTCTTTAGTGCCTTCCAAGGTTCTGCGTAGATAGATAGGGTCTGGAGTAAAGGTTTTGTGGGTACACCTCTGTTAAACCATCCGGAGACAACACTCCGCCACTAGGGCCACGTAGGGGTTCAAATGATTTTCCCTTCTAGAATAAATTTGCTTGAGGACTAGCAAATAATAAGTTTGGGGGTGTTGATAGACGCATTTATGTGTCTAATATGTCTCTATTGTATGTATTGTTAGTGCTAAATTTTGTATTTATTGTTTTCTTTTATGTCTTTGTAGGAATTTTTAGAGAAATAAGCCCTTGCGGCGAAATGGGCTCAAAAAGCAGTGTTTTACACCCCGGAGAAATGTATCGTAGGCGCCCCAGAAATGCACCGGAAGAACCCCAGAAATGTCCCGGAGGAACCCCAGAAAAATTACTGTTTCAGCCCCAAAAATTACTATTTTCGCCCCAATTGCTAAAGGGACTCCGGGAATGGATTAGGGGGAGGTCACTTTCTTCCCAGAATTTGAAAATATTTTTGGCGGGAAAATTATTTCATACACTGGCAGATTTTACGGGCATGATTTGAAAGGGTTATGAGTAGACTAAAGAGCTGAAATTCAAGGGATAGACTCCTTATGGGTATATGAATATATTTTGAGTGTTGGAATGGCCTGAGTTGGGCCCAATCGCCGGATATTTTTCACAACAGTTAAAAAAAGGAAAATAGGGTTTCAAGTTGATTTATGGAAATTAAAGGAGACTAAAGGCAAGAAAAATAATTTTGAGGATTCATATACATATTTAGAAGATATTAGAATGATCGAAACATCTCAGAAACGCGTGGAGAAAGAGAATATAGAAATTATTTCCTGTGGAAAATATTTGTGTTCAATGAAGATTATTTGGAGTTATGACGAGATTCAATGCGTGATATGGGTATAAATAGTCTCTTAGGGTGATGTAGAAGCGGTATCAAGAGTTTGGGGAAGGTTTGGGACGCAGAGGAGCGAAGAAGAAGGAGTAACAGCAATTCCCACCTGCTGCTGCTGCTGCCATTGGAGGACCTTGAAGAACACGAAGAATAGACTGCGCAGAGCAGTCTTATTTTCCGCAGCGTCAACAGCAGTATCGGAGTGTCGTTGTGCACTTCCATGGTATCGTTTCTTTCTGGACGTATTTTGTGGGACACAGATCCACTGTTTTATAACTTTTGACTCTTTTGATCACATATTGATCTTTGAATTAATATTTTGAGTGTATGATTAATATGAGTAGCTAAATCCCAACACTGGGATGATGGAGGAAGCCGTTCTTTACGCATATGATAATTATATTTAATTATTTTATGACTACTTGCACTTTTATTAATTGTTTTATGATTTTTCTTAATTGGTTGTTATATCGTATGATGATGTATGCTTGTTCGAAGTGCTTTTGATGCGTCATGCTAGTGATATACAATTAATCTTCTAAAAATCTACCTTGGCAAGAATAAGAGTCGATATCATTTGAGCTATAATTGTTTGGGAATAAATATATGAATTGTGTGAATGATTAATGGTGGAATCCTGAGTCCTAGTATCTCTTGATCTTGTGACATATTTTGTATATACAATTTTGTTTTTAAATCTTTTCAAGTCCGAGCAACGAACTCTTATTTACCGCAAAACCAAAACTACAACAAAGGGCTATGTAGTCCTCTTGAATTTCTCTCAATTTACTTAGTTTAGGTGGCATGGTTTCGTACATGCAGACAAATATTGGGTCTGTCTTTCTCAGACTGTTTTTGAAACCCAAGATCGCGTAGGCCTCTGGGACTCTTCCGACCTCGGCACATAACTTTCTCCAATGAGTTACCAGCGATCGGAGTGATTCATTTGGTCCCCGAGCTAATTGGAATAACATGTCGATCTCTGGTTTGACTCGGCTGTTATGTATGTATGTTTCTAGAAATAACTCGGATAGGTGGGAAAATGACTTAACCGATGCCTTCGGTAAGTTATTGAACCACATTAGGGACTCATCTTTTAGACTTACTGGGAAAAACCTGGACATTACTACATCGAAATGTCTTCACTGGGTTAGTGTCATGCGGTATGATCGGAGATGTTCAATTGTATCGTCGGTCCCTATGAAGGGAGTAGTGAATGTTGGGAGCGAGCATTTCCTTGGAAATGGTTGGGCCAATAGACTCTTTGACAAGGGAGATCGTCCCGCCTCTTGTACTACTTCTGCCAACTTCTTTCTTTCTTTTCTTCTTGTGGCCTCTCTGCATATCGCTTCGAGTTGGCAGATTCGAACTTGTAACTGATCATCAATATGCCTTCTTTCGGCCTTTTTATTTCTTCCTTGCGCGCTCTCGGGCGAGAAAGAAGTTTCTAGTCGGCGATATCTTGATCGCCTTGAGTCCTCGTCCGATTGTCCGACATATGATACTATTTTAGAGCGAGTTGACTTTGAAGTCTCTCATCGATTGGGGTTGGTGACTGCGAGGTTCTTGGCCTCGCAGTTGATCTTAACTTCGTTTTCCCTATTCTTCTCTAGTCTATGCTTAGGATCGACATCGGACGATCCTTCAGACGGGCTGTCTTCCTGGTTAGGAATATATCGGCTCCCCTTGGGAAAGCGATCCATTGTTTCCTCGTTCGAGGTGTCAGGGATATTGACTCGCTCGCCATCCTGCAAGTTTTCAAAAGGATTCTCCTCCTCGGGGGCCTCCTCAATGGTGGTAAGTGGTACCTTCTTCCTTGATTTACGTTTCAGCCCGCGGTTTCTCCGGTCTAGCCTCCTGTTACGCATTTCTAACTTCTTCAATTTCTCACCCTGCACATCTTCTGCTTTCAGGATGGCTGCGATAGTAGCAGTGGTATCTCCGAGGGTAGAAGTGTTATTCTTCTTGACCTCGTTGTTCACTGTTCGGCTTGGCAAACAATTCAACCCTCCTGGTTGAGTCAGATGGACGTCGCCCTGACCTTCGAAGGGGTTACCCTCTTCGCCAGAGCTAGATTTATCAGTTAATCCTTCCCGATATTGGTTATCAGGTTGTCCCTCTCCAGGGAGTGCACCGTTGTGCAAGGTTTCACCGGGCTCCATGTCGTCTAGTCCCTCTGGATGGACTCCACCATTTTCACCTTGACTCGTGCGAGCAGATCGTCTCATCACCATCGCATTACCTGCGATATATGCAATAATACTTAATTTGTCTTTTCTTCCAGAAAAGTGGGACCCTAGATTTGCAGGTCACGTGCAATGATTAAGTCATAGTTCAGACTGGACAATTTAGTACATGAAGACTTTGCAATAAATTTTGGAGACATGTGAAGATGCCAAGACATTCCCTACTTGGATAAAGTTTAGTGATGGAAAAAAGGAGTTTTGTTTGTCTCTCTTTTCGAGAAAAATACATCCTTCTACACGTCATACCTTTGCTGGGAAAAAAGCAAGTCATGATGATTGAGCACATCTTCCCATTTTAGGAAATATTTCTCATCATGTATGAACTTTTGATTTTAAACAAACTTTGAGTTTGATGAGTGATTATGTACTCATTAACCCTTCCCTTTGACTTAGGGTTAGATTTCTAAGAAGAAAATTGTGCATTATCTTGAGTTTCTTAGAAGATATAGAACATCAAACGATTTGTATTTTAAAATTTCATAGGATCACATTTTCCCTTATGAAGTCTACTGACTTTAACCTTCTTCCCATCTTTTTCATGGAGGAGATCGTTTGAGCGCCGAAGTGTTTAAAACTCCATTTTCACTCTGATCTTCAACTCTCCTGAGCATCTTAAGGAAGATATAGGAAATCTTAAAAGAACGAAAATTCTAAATAAAATTAGTGAAAGAGATGCAGATTTGTTGATTTTTAGGGTCTTCAAGACTTCACAGATCGTATACACTGTGTTGAGTCCGAGCTCTACTCATAAATTCTAATAGAGTTCTACATAGTGGTGTGAAAACCACTTCTCTCAAGGATATTATGAAAACAATATAGAGATGTTACTAGGGAGGTAGAATAGATATTCATACCTCCCTGTTTCTAGCGCCAAAATGTAGTTGTATCTTTTCTGATGGCTACACCCAAGTAAATCTAAAGGATATAAACTACCTAAAATATTCAAGATTCAAGATGAAAAAGATGTAAAGAACATGAAAAGTAAATATTGACACAATCATATAACGTGGTTCGGTCATGAAGACTACGTCCACGGGAAAGAAGATGTTTTCTTTATTGATTATAAGGTCTTACCCTTGAAGGAGCTACAAATCTCACTTAGATTTCTTACTCTCTCCTTATCTAGATCTCTGTCAGGAATTCTCTGTAGAAATACCATCTAATATTACATAAGTTGTCTATCTACTTCTACATGGACTGGTATATATAGAAAAATTAAACTCGTGAAGGTCTGGCCTCGCCGAGCTGGTGGAGCTATCGTACATCGTCTTCGTTGCTTCGGACGGGTTATATACTATCCCTCGTGATGTACTGCTTGGTTCTCCGTTCGAGTTGTCTCGCTCTGCTCGTCATCATGTGGTTCTTCCTTGGAGAACCTCGTGTTGTATCACCTCTGGGCCGTAGTATAGATCGCCCGAGCCTTCTGTTACGATATAGATTTTCCCATGTATCTTCTTATCCTTCATTAATTGCAGTTCTTCTTTTTATACTTGACCGTCTGAGAGTATTAGACCACTCCTTACACGCATCATTCATTTGACGTTGTAGCAGGCGTCTCGATTCAGACAAACTCAGCTTTTCGGAGTATGATTCGGTGCTCCTACCTTATCATCTCATCATGAAACCATCCCTTGAGATGTCGACACGTGGTCATCGGGTAATTTACCCTCTCACTAAGGACATCCAAGATTAAATGGAGATTGGGGAGCCAAGAAAGGTGATCACTGGACAACAAGGTGTCATTAAAAGGTTCTTGTACCAAATCCTGCAGATGCGACTACAACCACTGAAGAATCTGACAGCAAGTTGAGAAATAAGAAGTACGCCCCCTAGACCAGATGCTAAACAAATGGATGATGAAAATGCTGATGAGAAATTGCCCAAATATTTTTAAAACATGGTTCTAATGGACTAGTAAAAATTAGTATGGGTGAAATGACACCAAAAAAATAGCAAGAATGAATCTGGATTCATCCTGGCTTAAACTTAAAAAATAGCGAGGGTGAAACTGGATGCATCCTGATGTAAATTAAAAATATTTTACATTCTCGTCCATTTAAACAGTATCAAATTTTACATGTCTTTTTCACCCAGGAATTATCATTATTGGGTTAATTGACCAATTTTGTGAATCCTAATAGGGTTTTGAATCTCTTAGAGGATGCTCGCGATGAGGATTTGAAAGAACTTTTCATCGGATTCGGTCCTCTTACATGTGCTCATGTGCTTTTTGATCGTAAAACAGGAAAGAGCCGAGGATTTGGGTTCGTGAATTTTGTGAATTATAAATTGACGTTTACTCCCAAAGTTACTGGGCTTTGGACGCTCTAGTCCATCCATCAGAAGCCTAGTACAATCTAGTCCAAAAAAACCCCGCCCAAAACATATTAGTCCAAACCTGGACGAGTTAGTCCAAATTCACGGACGAGTCCCTGTTTTGGAATTTTCCCATATACCATAATTACCTTTGAACGATTTATGGTATATAAAGCCTGATTTTGAAATCGAATTTTCTGGATCTGAAACTTGAATTCAAAACAGGATGCAGCTTTGAGATGATTTGGGAGGCGATTTTACAGTTTGGGTGAGGAATTAATCGTTTCTTCATCATATTTCAACTCAGGTTACGTTCGATCCAGTTCTAGAGTCGAAAATTCTTAATCTCAGATTTGAAGAAACCACAGAGTGAGAGATAGATCGTTCCAGGTTTGAATTCGGAGGTGATTTATCAGATTTGTAGAGCTTATATTGAATTTGATTTCTAATGGAGCCGAATTCAACCTCATGTTAGTTTTATTTTGGTTGTAATTCAATCTAATTTTCAGGTATTGTTTCTGATGTTTAGTTTTTTTGAGTTTATGAGTTGATGATATCAATTCGTATGATATTTAGTTGATATTTTGTTATATAGTAGCTTTTGATTCTCGCGATGATGATGATTTACTGTTAATACTAGATAAATTCGAATTTTGTTACTTGATGTTGATTTTTTTAGTTTTATGATGCATGATATGAAATCGAACTGAAACTATATCCTAGTCTTCTATTTTTGTTCCAGTAGGATTCTGGAGCTTAGTTGATGGAGTATTTTTTATATAGGTTTACTGTTACTTGATGTTTTTGGCATTTTTTAAATGTGTACTTTCATGTACACCGTTTACTTTTTAGGTTGTATGAAATTGAAGCCTCAAATGTTTATAATCATTTATTTTGTAATATGTAGGGGTACCAAATAAGACTGACAAGTTTATTAATGTTGTTTTGAATCATGGTGAGCATTCTGCTGTTTTTCGTGTTAATACTAAAATAACCGTAGAAGAACTGAAGCATTTAGCATGCAAGCACTAGAGGTTTTTGTCTCCTGGGAGTATATGTTTCAGCTATATGGACAATGCTCAAGTAGTTTTTGTGACAGGTGACATACAACTGCAAAGTTTAATTGGTTACATGATTCTTATTAATAATGAAGATGTCTATTTGCATGTGGATATGATTCTGAATCATACTTCTCGTTCTAAGTCTAGTTGTAGCAGACGTTCTGGTTCTAAGTCTGGTTGCAACGGTAGTTCTTGTTCTAAGTCTGCTTGTGAAATTGAAAGTCCTAAGATGGTAAGGGTGTTAGATCATGATGCAGACAAGGGGAAGCCTCTTATTATCAATGAATGAAATTATGTATTTGACGAGATTGGTAGATAATTCATGGGTGGTGTTAAAGCTATTAGGATTGTTGTCGATAAGTACAAGATGGATACTGGTCACAAGATTGCTATTCTTAAAAATGGCAGAACTCGTTTTACTGCAAAGTGCGAAGAAGATGGTTGTGCTTGGAGGATTCATTTTGGGCCTGTGAATGGTGATACTTCTCGGTTCTTGCTGAAAGATTCTAACGCTCACAGGTTAGTAGTTTTCATACTAGTCCACATTACTTATCTTTAGGTGTAAATTGTGCATCTTATATATGTAGATTTGTTTTAGGTGTACATTGTAGTGCACTGTACTTGTTGTACTCTTAAATTACATGTTCTTGCTTGGTTTGTGTGTATGTTCATAGTGTTGGTTTTGAGATCTTATTAGGTGTAAATTGTGGTGCACATTACTTATTCCAGTTTTTTTTTTATAGTTGTGGTGTTGGTTTGAGGTTGAAGAGTCCTGCGGTGACAACCAAGTTAGTCAAGCATTTGATCGCTGAAAATTTACAGGGTGATCCTAGCTTAAAACCCAGACAAATCATGTCACTTTTCAAGAAAACTTATGGGTCCAATATTAAGTATCACCATGCCCGTAGAGGGAAAGAAGCTGTATTTGAAGAACAGTATGGGTCGTATAGCGATTTTACTTGGTATGTCAAAGAAATTGAAGAAACTAATCCCGATAGCTATGTGAAGTTTGAAGTTGAGGATGGAACCAGTAGATTTCATAGGATATTCGTTTGTTACGGTGCTTGCAAGCATAGCTATAGGTATCTCAAGCCCATGATTTACTTGGACGCTACTTTCCTTACTGGTAGATACAGGGGTACTCTTATGGCTGCAACATGTATCAACGGAAACAATGAGTTTTACCCATTTGCTTTTTCTATTGTTTCTTCTAAAAACAAAGATAATTGGTTTTGGTTTCTGGAGAATCTTCAACATGTTGTCGATGATCGTCCGATTGTTTTCCTTAGTGATCGTCATGAAGGACTTTTGCAGGGCATTCCAAAATATTTTCCTAATTCACATCACAACTATTGCTTTTACCACATCAAATGCAATCTCCCCATTGGATCAGGTGATGCGAATTTGAAGCCCGTTCTTGATTTGTTTTACAAAGCTGCGTACTCTTACACACCATCAAACTTTGAAGAAGCTTTGAGGGGAATGCATGCAATTGGAGATGGACATGTTGCTAACTATATCAGGACTATTCCAAAGGAGAAATGGGCAAATGTGTTTTTCCCTGTATGCAGATATGGTGCTCACTCTTCAACTCTTGCCGAGTCCTTTAACAACTGGGTTCTTCCTTTCAAAAATTTTCCTGCTTTTGTTCTTCTCGATGCGATACGGTGAGTTTTATGTTTAGTTTTTTATTTATGCAAGTATGTATACATTGTTGCATACATGGATTTGCTTGTTCTGTAGATACTTGTACACGTGTTCATCTGTGATTCTGCAACTGTGTGTACATTATTGTACACATGGATTTCCTTAATGTGTACAACAATGTACACATGTTTTATCCGTATTCCTTCTAGATCATGTTTTTGATTTTATGTTTTGTGTTTTTATTATGTTAGTTTGAAGGTTATGGAGAAAATGTCTGAGAGAAGGATACTAGGTCTGGAAACATTCAACACTAGGCTCACTTCTGAATATGAGGCTTTACTAAAGGAAAACATCGACATTGGTCGTACTTGGACTGTTGTTCATTCCATGGAAAGATTGTATGAAGTCAGGTCTCCCCGAACTCATTCTGTAGATCTATTGCAGAAAACTTGTACATGTCACAGGTGGCGAGTGAATGGTTTTCCTTGTGCGCATGCTTGTGCTGCCATTCAAGCTACTAGAGAAGACATCTATTCATTTGTTGAGCCATACTTCACCACTGAATGGTACAACAGGACATACCAGGAGATCATCTTGCCAATCCCCAATTATGACAAGCCGCAGTCTTATGATCCTAGTGATAGGGTTATTGTTCCTATTCATGTTCCTCCACCAGGTAGATGAAGAACACATCGCTTCAAGAATGCATATGAGAAGCAAAAGAGGAAAATTATGTGCACAAAGTGCTTCACTCTTGGTCGCCATAACAAAGCTACCTGCCCCATGCTTTGAGGATTTTTTCTATGTTTCATTCGTTCAAACATTCTGTCTTTTCGATTTGCTTTTGGCGTGGATAATTAGTGTCAGTACATGTGTACCATTATGTACACCTTTCTGCAAACTTCTTTTTTTCTTACCTGTCTTTTTATAGGTGTACCACTATGTACACCTTGGTGTACAATGGATGCTTCTAGTCTATTTTGCTCAGTAATATTATATGTTTTCAGATCTGTATATAATTAGTAATTACTTTTGCTATGTTCAATTCTCATGTTTTTCAGTTCTACATGCTATACAAATTTTTGTAATATATTTTTATGTTTTCAATTTTTATACTTTTGATCAAGTATAAAAATATGTCAGTACATGTGTACCATTATGTACACCTTCTAAACATTTTATGCTCTGTCAGTAATTGTGCACAATCAAGTACACCTTAATATTTCAAAGCCTGGTGAATGAGATAAGTCATAAACTTGTAACATTAATATTGAAACTAATAAAAATATTAATTCAAGGTCTTTTAGTAGTGATAAGTCAAACAAATTGATAAAAACTGAAATTTGAAAAGAGATAAGTCATAAACAAAGTGACACCGAAATTTAAAAAATTTGTCCGAAGATTAAAAATGTTTAGAAGAAATTCAGAAAGTGATCTTGAATGAAGATTAAAAACTCTTCTTCCTCTTAAATGGTTGCTTTCCTGTAGTCTTGCGCCACTGATTATGCTCCTCGTCCTTTGCTATATCCCACACCTTTTCATACCATCCGCCTTTTGTCAACATCTTGGCCACCAATTTTGATCTCATTTGCTGAAAAATGTTTTCGGCCCTCTTCTGACCTTTTTCCATACCTTTTGTTGTCTTCATACTTCGTTTCATAAAGTAACAAGTATATATTAGACAGTCCGGGTTGATTCCTTGTGAAGGGCATGGAATGATGTTTAAGTCATGCTCTTCTATATGTGGGTGACCCTTCAATGCTCTCTTCTTGTTGAGTTCCACTTGTACCACAGCTGCTAGTTGCTTTGCATCGTCTTGATATGACTGTGTATTTCTGAGTGTAACGAGTTATACCATTTCCATTCATTGTCTTCGAAATCAAAATTAAAAAGTGACCAGTGCAATCCCATCCTCGTTTGATCTGTAGAGTGATTGATAGGGATTACAAGAACTTCCAGGTTCTCAGGCATGTCCCGTATGAAATTAACCGCAAGCTTTTCCACCTCGCTAGTGACATTATACTTGACATAGTACTGCAATTAATAATTTGTTAGAAAACAAAATTAATTAGGCTCACCTTAATCAGAAAACTAACAAGCATGTACACTACTACAGAAAACTAACAAATCAAACATTGCAGGCCTGAAAACAGACCGTATATCCATGTATGATATACAGGTGTACACCTATGTACACACCTATATAAATCTAACAATCAAGAATTAGCATACCATGTGTCAATCATAGATGCATATTGGTGTACATCTATGTACATAGCTAAATAAATCTAACAGTCAACACTTAACAGACCATGTGTCAATCATATATGCATATTGGTGTATATCAATGTACACAGCTAAAGAAGTCTAAAAACACATAGAACACTCCATGTCAATAAACTATGTACACAATACATATTAAAGTAACTATACATGACATTTCTTATTTGTTTTGAGAAACTTACACATGCAGTAAGACTCATAAGTTCACAACTCAGGTACTTTTTTCCATCTGGAGGACGAATGCTATCTTTGACAAGTGCTTTTCTACGTCGATGGATGTAGAACTGGAGTACCTCCTGGTCTAGATATTTGTTGAACATCAGTTCACAAAGTAGAAACATTAAATAATCTAAATAGCTTTTCCAAAAAATAAATAATCTCCAATTTGATTTCGAGATGATTACACCCGAAGAGATATGTATCATTTTGATTCACTAAAACCATCATTGTTAATATAAACATAAGCTTTTTTCCTTTTTAAATCCACTATAGCCATCATTATAAATCCACATTTGGATCCATATATTTTCTTCGATTACCTATCACTGTGAAACTCGAGGCACGATAAACGACTCTAATTATTTGGGACCATTTATAAATGTAAAGGTCGTTAGAGAGCTCCAGTTTTTAGTGGATTCTTTTCTTTCCACCCCGTTGAGTTCTCATGGTAAATTTAAGTGTGAATGAAGCAACACATGTTCGGCTCATCAAGTATTTGTGTCTTGATCAATGCAGCATAAAAAGCATAGTATAGATATATATTTATAGAACTAGCCTACGCTTCCTGGCTAGTTTGGAAGCTAGTTTACGTAGGTTGTACTTAACAATCTTCTTCGTTACACTTGGCACACTTGAACCTTGTATACTAAAGTACCATGACTACTATTTGGAACAAATGTTAATCTCGCAAACTCTCTAATTTTCGCAAGAACATCACATTTTTCTCATGATTTTAGCTGACGTCGTTTATCATGTCATTTGTTCTGCGACACTGTTGTGTTGTTGATAATTTTGCTGAGGCATTATTGCTGCGAGATTCTGATCCTACATCTTCAATGCCAAACACAAGTGTAATCAATAAAGATAAACAAGACCAAGTGAACCTTGATGACCAAAATGT
The DNA here is from genome assembly GCF_003573695.1 of Papaver somniferum. Lineage (NCBI taxonomy): Eukaryota > Viridiplantae > Streptophyta > Magnoliopsida > Ranunculales > Papaveraceae > Papaver > Papaver somniferum. The sequence goes on along the minus strand of NC_039362.1, from coordinate 194,942,348 downwards.
GATGGATGGCACTCGAACAACTGAAATTGATGAAGCTACTATAATTGCAGCTGAAGCCATATGTCAGTTGGATCCTAAAGAAGTTCTTTTACTCACACAAGGAGAAGAATCACAGAATGAGACTTATATATCAATTGAGGACCTTCTAGATAACTTGTCTGAAACTGTGTTCGTAAAGCTTGAAAAAAGGTTGTTACAGAACGACACCATCTGAAGTGTAACAAAAGATGGCAACCCTGATTCGCCACGATTGTCCAAGCTTTGCATTATTGAGGCAAGAAGATCCAAAAGAAAAGTCGTCGCAAAAATCATTATCCAATGAAGATGTACGAGAAAGGATCATTGAAGAATCAGTGCAGTTCATTCAACAAAATCCTAGTGATTTTTTTAGCAGCCAAGAGGTAGAAGAAGAGAAGACGACTCCAGTGAGGACAAGATCAGGGAGGATGAAGGAAGCAGAGATGTTGAAGACACAAGCCGCTGGAAAGTTTTCCAAGACAACACAAAAGAGAAATGCAAAAATAAAGCTAGATCTTGATTTCACTGCCGAGGGTAAAACCAAACGAGTTGTGATAAAAGCAGATCCAAAAGGCAAGGGGATCAAAGAGGGACAAGAACCAGGCTATCCTGCGCCAATAAAGATAAAGGGAGATGTATATTGTCCTCACAATCCATTGCCAGATGTTCGTCTATCACCACTATACCAAGCTATGCAAGCAGGACAGGACAAAAAAAGGGTACAAAAATTCTTTGACTACGCAAGCCTGGAGTAAGTTCAAAAAACACCATGATTGAATGTTATAAAGAAATTTATGTGCACAACTTTGTACACCATGTTAACATTTAGAAACTCCGCGAAGAGAATTATCACCATCCAGTAAAGGAACATCGCAAATTGTAGCGAGAGCTTTGCAGGTATTAGCGAATTGACTCTCTCTCATTCCTTTGAAAGAATCAGAAAAGAGACCAGAGAGCTTAGCTATTGAAGATTCAGATGGAGAATCTTCATTTGCAGCAAGGTCATCATTATCCTCATCATCCTCATCATTCTCGGAATTTTAATGATAAGGAATATTTGAAGGAGAGGAAGAACGAATCTTTCTCTTCTTTGAAGGAGGATCAGTTGGTTTTCCCTACGAAGAGAACCTTTGCCTTTATCATCGGTCTTCGCAACATTGGAAGGCTCTTCTATTTCAGCAATAATCTTCACACATGGATAGAAATAAGAAATAGAGGCAACAGTATACTGTTTAAAATCATAAGAGAATATTTCTTACCTCATCTGTGTATGAGCGAAGAGCTAACAAGGTACTAGCCTTCCCAGTCCTGTGATAGCTATCTTTCAGTTTCTGGATCTGTAGAATTTCGCAAGAATCAGCAAACAAAAGAATAAAGATAAATTAAGAAATGTAAAGTGGGTGAAACTGGAAGAGACATACCTCTTTCTCCTTATCGGTCCAAGAGAATACCGAAGGTTGATAGGAAGCGAGATTCTCAGGAAGAACATTTGACCCAGCAATGTAAGGTCCTTTCAGCATCAAGGGAAAAACACACCATTTATCATCTTTGGATTGGTGAGGAGTTGTGTTCTTACTAGAGTGCCAATCAATGTCTGGCATGAGTATTTTAGCTTCATCAATATTATCTTTCCTTTTCAAGCGAATACCCCAGTGATTATTCTCTTTCTTCATGGAGATTAATTCATAATTTTCAAAGAAACTCGCTACTGTGTATTTTTCAGCAAATCAGACGGATGAAATCCCCACTAAATTGGAAGATAGCTCGCGAAAATCCCGAGTGAGTGAGAATTTCATAGAATAGAGGAATATCTGGGTCATAAAGAGGAATGGGGAGACCTGCGAGAATTTGACCTAGAGAAATTATGATTGATTGATCATCACAATGTTGATAAGAGAAAAGTTTGATAGAAAGAATTGACTTTGCATTTTCACCAGGCATGGTAGAAAGTGTGAAACCTTTCTCAGCAAGATCTTTTTGGACGTCTTTTAAGTTTTTCTCATGTTTATGGCCACTTGGAGGCATATATGAATATAGAGTACGGGAATGGATAAAAAGTAAAAAGATTGAAGAGGGAAGAATTACAGTAGCAGAACTTACGTAAGAACAATAGAGTTGCAGAGATAAGAAAGTAAAAAGAGAAGAGAAAGAAGAGTAAGAAGAATATATAAAGAAGGTTTTTTTTACTCGAAGAAATAAACACCATTAATGCGAAAATACGTAAGCGGTTGAAAAGCAGCAGTTACAGAAGACGTGTCAAAAAATAGATGGAAGAAAGGATACGTGTGATAAATGCAGAATATGAAGAGATGGACAGCTGCGACATTTCTCACATCATTCTCTACTTCGTAGAGAAGATATGAGAAGAGGCAAGATGTAGGATCAGAATCTCGCAACAATAATGCCTCAGCGAAATTATCAATACCACAACACAGCAGTGTCGCAGAACAATTTCAGAAATGACATGATAAACGACGTCAACTAAAATCATGAGAAAAATGTGATGTTCCTGCGAAAATTAGAGAGTTTGCGAGATTAACATTTGTAAGGATGCGAGAATGTCGCAAGTCATATCCGAAAATAAAGGACAGATTAGCTGTCATCCACTATGTAATTCCCTATAAATAGTCGTTCCGTTGTAAAGGAAAGGGAGAGATCTTTTCTGAGTGAGAAGCAAGTAAATATGAGAGAGAAAATCTACAACAATGGTTATTCTTGATTCCTTTATCTTTTCTTGTAAGATTGTTCAAAGATTCATCAATAAAATTAAGATTGTTAATCTAAAATGAGTTGAATGTTATTGAAATCTTGTGACGGGTGTAGTGTAGGATTTCCTGCAACTATAATATGTGTTTCCACAACAATGTTTACATCCTACCAATGGTTATGTAGTTTAAACTCTCATTTCAATCATTTGAAACATTCTCAGAGAACGTTATATAGCCGTTATTCACAGACCATTGTTCGTCAGAGCAATTTCCAAAGTGATTGTAACATTACATGACTTTCTTCACTAGGCAAAGATGAATTTGGCTAAAGCGAAAGCTTACCATACATTTCGAGAAATAGATAGATGAGATAAACTCGGCTCGAAATAACAAATGTTTATAATGAAAGTCTATACCAAAACGACTTTTGTCTCAAGAGTAGGAGATAGAGTAAATAGACTTTTGAGTGATAGATAAGTTCAAGTCTCCACATACCTTTTATTCGATGAATGCCCACCAGTTCCTTGAGTAGTCCTTCGTCTTATATGATGATTTCCATGGAGTCTTGAGCTCAACTACACTTTCCCTCCTAGTCCGAGACCTTTAGCTATATAGGCTAGAAATCAAGACTTATAATTTTGATCACTAACATTGACAAACATGCTTGATATAGAAACGCATGCGAGTTCGACCGAGCAATGCTCTAACAAGGCTACAACCAAATTCCTTTGGCTGAAGAAGACCAAGAACATACTGCCTTGTTCACACCCAAAGGATTATATTGTTATACAAAAATGCCTTTCGGAATGAAAAATGCAGGTGCGACATATCAACGAATGGTAGAGAAAGTATTTGCAAAATGGATACACACAACATTGGAGGTCTATGTAGATGATATGCTGGTGAAGAGTAAAAAAGCTGAAGATCATGTTGACCACTTGAAATAAATCTTTGAACATATGCGGCAACTCAACATCAAGATATATCCAGAAAAGTGTATTCTTGGAGTGGCATCGGGTAAGTTTTTAAGTTATATTGTAACTAAGGAAGGAATAGAAGTTGATCCAGAAAAGGTACAAGCGGTTGGTGACATGCCATTACCCGCGACTGTGAAAGATGTACATAAATTGAATGGATTGTTAGCTTCATTGGGGCGGTTTATTTTGCATTCATCAGACAAGTGCAAGCACTTTTTAACATCCTAAGGAATGGGACCAAATTCGCATGAACATAAGAATGTGACAAAGCAATGCAACATATAAAGAATTACCTGATGAATGTATCTATTTTGAAAAAAGCGGAACCAGGAGAAGAATTATTAATATATTCCGCATCAACATCACATGCGTTAAGTGCTGTCTTGCTACGTTTGGATAAAGGAGTGCAAAAGCCAATATACTACATAAGTAAAACATACAATGCCGCAGAGAAAAAATATTCCAAGATCGAAAAGCTAATACTCGCACTGGTTTATGCGACACAAAAGTTGCGAATCTATTTTCAATCCCACAAGATTAAAGTATTGACAAAAGTAGTAATTGAATCAGTAATGAAAAATTCAAAAAGATCGGGAAGAATAGAAAGATGGAATGCACAAGTGGGGCACTTTCAGGTCAAGTATGAAATATTATCTTCACCAAAATCGCAAGTCATAGCGGATTTCTTGGCAGAGTTCCCAGTAGAAGAAGATGAAAGTGTAGAAGAAATGATGGATGTAGAGGAAGAACATGGGAATCCTAAAGACCTGTTGATAGATCACAGTAGGTGGGAGATACTGGTGGATGGATGGTCAAATGGAGAAGGCAATGAAATCGGAATAGTTTTTATCTCACCAGCAGGAGCAAGAATGACTTACTCATTCAGGTTGGAGTTCGCGTCCACCAATAATGAAACTGAATACGAAGCGGTGGTGCAGCGTTACTGTTGACAATTTAAATGAAGTTGGAAAATGCGCGAATAACTAGTGACTCACAATTGATTATTCGTCCAATAGAAGGAAGATATAGCACGAATGAGCCATCTCTACAGAAATACAAGAAGCTTGTCGCAGAGCTATCTTCCCAGATTCCAAAAATAAATTGGAGGCACATATCAAGGAAAGATAATCTCTTAGCAGATGCATTTGCTTTTATTCCGTCTAGGATGCTAGACCCAGACACAAGGTGTACAAAGATACAAACACTCTTTTCACCCTCTATCAACAAGGAAGATAACACAGAAGAAGACGTAGATGTAATGATTGTAGACAACAAAGAAGAAGAGCAAGCGAATAAAGACGAAGATTTGAGAACTTAGCTACATTTATAAAAAGAAGAAGTCCCGAGAGATAGATTAGAGGCACACAAGTTCAAGACTAGAGCTACAAATTATGAACTCATAGACGGTGTGCTCTACCGAAGATCATTCCTTGGACCATCTCTTGGATGTTTGACGCGAAAAGAGGGAATGAAAATTTTGAAAGCGTTATACTATGGAGATCTTGGAAATCATAGTGGAGGAATGTCATTAGCGTACATAACAAGGATACAAGGGTATTACTGGCCCTACATGCATGAAGATGCGAAAGAAGTATCAAGGAGGTGCGAAGAATGCCAACGTCACGGAAAAAAAGACACGCACCAGGTGCGACACTAAACTCATCAACAAGTGTTTGGCCATTCGGAAAATAGGGATTAGACATTGTAGGTCCCTTTATACCAGGATCAAGGAAGATGAGGTATTTAATAGTAGCAACAGATTACTTTACAAAGTGGGAAGAAGTGAAAGCAGTACAACATATCCGAGACAAGGATGTGTTTACATTGATATTTGAGAATATCATATGTAGATTCGGAATACCCGTGCAGTTAGTTTCTGATAATGGAAAACAGTTTCAAGGAGAAAACATAGAAATGCTACTTAATGCATTCAAAATACAAAGCATAAAGTCCACCCCTTTATATCCCAGAGCAATGGGAAAGCTGAGGCAACCAACAAAATAATTACAGATATATTGAAAAAGAATTTGGAAGGATATAACAAAGGATGGTGCGAACAAGTACGCAGTGCAGTATGGGTATACAAAACAACCAGAAGAGAAGCTACATGAGTGTCGCCTTTTTGTCTGACATACGGAGTAGAGGCGGTGTTGCCAACTGAGGTCATCATACCTACAACTAAGAAAGAAGCATTGGAAAAGAATTTAAGTGCGGACTTAATTTTAAGAAAACTTGATGATCTAGAAGAAAGTAGAGAAATTAATTTGCAACATATGGAGAATAACCATCAAAGGATAGCGCGAGAATATAACATGCGCGTCAAACAAAGAGACTTTCAGCCAGGGGAACTAGTGTTGAGAGAGATACCGCCTTATCAGAAAGGAGGAGATGGAAATTTAGAGAAAAGATGGGATGGACCATACATAATAAAGAGAAATTGGCAATGGAGCATATCAGTTGATGGACCCGAAGGGAGAAGCACATGTCATAAACTTGAACATCCTTGGAACATATTGTATTTGAAGAAATATTATCTGTAAGTCACGCGATGATACCCGCGTAAGTGAAGACACAGTCACATGTAAATGAACCGGAGTAAACACGGTTGAAGATGCAAATTTCTCAACATTCAACAAGAATGTATTATCAAAGATTATGAATGAAAGCAAAGCATTTTTTCTTCAGTGTGTGATTCATATAACTCAATAAAAATGCAAAACTAAGACCTAATGATAAGACCTTAATAGAAGGTTGCAGAAGTAAAAACCTCTAATTAGGGAGGGTAGGTATACAACTGTGGCGTGCACCCTTGTTCGCATACAGTAAGAGGCAATAATAAGACCTAATGCGCGTCATATTGGGAAAACCTAGTTATCATGGCTCAGGTGAAATCTACACTGACCCTGGAGCCCGAGCCATGGAGATTTGGGGTGAAACAAAAACCCATCCAGTAGAGCGCCTTAGTTGAAAGACTAAGGTAAGAATCTCTCTACTAAGGAGTGCATAAACTCGATCAAGGCGCCCAGGTACACAGTTGAGTCAAGAGTGCCTGGGGCGTTTGGGGCGTACCTGGCCGCTCTTGACAAGTCTTGACTATGATGCACCCGGTCCAAAGAAACCCCACTTAGGATGTGGTATTGTAAGCATAAGCCATATCGGCAGAGGGATAAGAGGACGCGAAAACAACTGATTGTTGCATTACCGGATGGGAGGAGCCCATCCTGACCCGGTAAAGGTATGCTTCCTTGAAGGGGAAGTCAGGGGTAATATAAGGACGACACCCTTCATTAGGGAGCTGAATTGTGTCAAAGACACAAATATCATAAGGCTTTTTACTCACGGGAGTATCAAGGCTTGTCGTATTTTTGCGATAAATAAAACATGCAGAGGCAACAATGCCGAAAAATGATAAGGCGAGATCAATGGGTTATTACATGAAAGTGTAAAAATCGCTTGCGATCTCGTCGCACAAAAACATAAATTTACTTTAGACAAAGTAAGACCTTTACTTAGGAAGGCTTAATAAGACCCCATATATCGTTTTGCAGGAAGTGCTAAAGAAGAAAACTTATTACATTACGCATCAATATCAAGAGTGTAAGGCAATAGTCGCACGATTTTATCAACACGTTTCTTACAAGGAATATAATAAAAGGAAAGTATGGGAATTAAAACCAAAAGTTATATTATCTTCCTTGTCAAGAAACGAATGTTAAGGATGGGAATATGTTTCAAGAAACATCAAAATAAAGGAAAAGGGAAAAACCTACACATTATCAGAAGGAACATCTTGGTTGGCAGTAGAAGCTTCAACATTGAATTCGGTGTTGGGATCTTTGGATAAGTCTTCACTAGATTTGTCCTTCTCAAGCTGACTTTCTTGAAGGGGAATTTCAAGATCTCATTCCTCATCGCTCACATATTCATAATCACTATCAGGCTCAGGAAGTTGTTCGTCATCTCTTATGTCAAGAGGAGGAACAGTTACCAAAGGAAGTGATTTGTCCAGGAGAATTTTATTCACAAGAACTTGAGTCTTAATATGAGCTCCGCGAGCAACACATTTCTCTGCATTTCTCATAGAAAACTCCATGAAACTTTGGAGATATGAACATCTCCTCTCAGCCGATCTCGAGAAGATGTAAGTGTAGTTGAGAGTTTCGCACGTTATTTAGGAACTTTGGCCAAATCAGATCTCAGCTGCGAAATAGTGGATTGATGTGATTTCTCAGATTCTGCAATAGAAACAAGAAATTATAATCAGAGCGAAGTTTTTGCAGGGTTAAGATTTATGTAATAATGAAAAGGACAAGTAAGCTGAAGCAGTCAGCTACACGTGACTACCTTCTCTCTGAAAAAGAAGATATCGAGACAAAGCAAGACTACTATCTTTCATATTCTCCATAGCCTTATCAAAATCATCACCAATTAATTTGGGCCTCCACTACAGGACAAGAAAGGTCATTGAAAGATAAAAAAACACACCTTATCCAATTATTCTTTAAAATGGATAATTTATTCCTTGATTAATTAGCATTAATCGGGTGACGAATTGATGTTTAATCAAATTAGGCTAGAAAGTAACTAATTTTGATTCTTCATCAAAACATGATTTTTTTTTTGAAAAACTCGTCCATAATCGGTGGATGTTCATGCTCACATAAACCGATTGTATGAATCGGTTTATAATACTTAGAACATAGAACGATTGTAAAATTCATGAGTTTTTCTGTGATTTTTTTCGCCTGAATCGGTTTATGTTAATAGCCACATAAACCGATTGTTAATCCGTGCATTTCTTCGACTGTTTTGCTCATAATTTCTTCCTCCGATGTCGAAATGACCGCATTCTTTTTGCATTAAATTTCAAATTTCATGCTCTATAACATAAACATAAAAATTTCAAGATTTGTGCGAAATTCAAACATGGTCAATGAATCGGTTGATGTGTGCATGAACATCAACCACAATCCGTTTATGTAATAGTACCATATCAACCGATTTTGAGGAACATAAATAACAATCGGTTTATGTGGACCCTTAAATAGTCCGATTGTGGGCATAGCAGTTAAGAAATCATAGGTTGTATAATCGAGTTATGCGCACATACATGTAATCCGATTCTAACCAAAAAAAATATACAGAAAAAAACGGTTTTCTTCCATACCAGAATCAGGCTATGTGGACACTAACATAGACCGATTCTGGTTCAATTTTCTCGAAACAGAAAAACATTCAAAATAATCGGTCTTTGTGGGCATGAACATAAACCGTTTCTATATGTAATCGGTTCACAAGTACACTAACGTAAACCGATTCTGGTAAACCGAAAATTGATTTCAAAAAAATTGAATTTTGAGTGATTGCATGTTGCTATAACCTAATTTAGGGGATCGGGTTTGCTAAAAATGTACTTGATTCGTGCCATTTTAGGGGAGAAGAAGAGAAACAGAATCGCGTAGAAGTGGAGATGGAGATGGAAATGAATTTGATTTTCATTTTGATTAAGTTATTAGTTTTATGATTTTGATTTTATTTTTGATTTTGATTTTAGTTCTTAGTTTATTTATTAGGATTTAATGGGGACACATTTGCAGCATTAGTATTTGATAAAGGGTAAGTTGGTAGTTTCATCTCTTCATAATATTTTTTTTCCTGTAATGGAGGCTCGAATTAATTGGAGTAGGTCCCAATTTAGCCGGTCAAAAAAAATGCATTAAGTTATACAGGCTTATAAGATTTCGTGCATATTAATTGCATACTTTATTCTTCTCTTCGGATGCCGATCATTTGTCGCATCATCATAGTGAAAATCGATTACAAATCCATTTAATCTCTCTTATTAACCAGTTCAATACAAAGTATACACCATCTCTAATTAATTTATAACGTGGCGTTGTTATATTTGGACAATGATGTTGTTAACAGCCAAAATTCAATCAAATGGATAAAACAAATTACATACCAAAGGGTGCATTACTCAAAATATGATCTTCTTATTTCCACTAGATAACCCAAGCATGAAGATTTAAAACAGTTGATTGTATCACTGAGGAGCGGAATTATTGCTGAATTTCAACCCTTAAAAGCAATTTCAGGTGGTCTATATAATTCTAACCAGACACTATTTCTAGCAAAGTTTACCCGGTATTATCTGAGCATTTTTCTGGTGAGACTCTTAATTTAGGTTGTTTCAAATCAATATAAATTGTATTCGTTTATACATAGTCTCGCCATGATAAGTTTTTGTTTTTTTTGCTTTTGCGATCATTTTTATCAATATCACCTACACGAATAAACCTGATTGTTTGTTAAGAAAAAACAGCGAATCATCATGGCAAGGAAAATCACTGCTCTCTTCGTGATGTGCATTGTTCTCGTTGCTGCAACCTTCTACGTGCACGAAACCGCCGCGTCCGATGCTCCGACGCCAGAATTTGTTTCTTGTTTCAACAATTGCAAAGACGAGTGCCTGACTACTTTAACTGGTCAGACCTATAAATGCGAAATCAAATGCGATGACGAATGCTCAAAAAAGGAAGCTGAACGTAAGTTACATTAAAGTGCCCGCACTTTGTTGCACATACAGTAGATACTTCATCTTATCTCTGTCCCTCTTTTTTTTTTCATTCACATCTTTATACTTATTCCCCAGTGATTCTGAATCTGGTTTTTGCTGTTTGCAGACAAGATTAAGACTATCTTCGGTTGAAGTTAAAGAGGCGCATGGTTACACGAAGTTGTTAAAAGAGTACTGCGAGTGTAATCGATCCATGGAAGAAATCTATAAAATAATGATGTTCATTTTCTTTTGTAATAACCCTGAAACTAATTCAGGTAATTAAATTTTCAATAACATTTTTGTTTTTGCTTTACTTTTCTTTTTATGTATGGATTTTGAGATCTCCTTTGGTATCGACGTTGTTATCAAAATATTTGTAGTACATGCAGTAACTACAAATTTATGTATGATAATAGTTTGAAGGTTGTAATTCAATAGTTTGTTGAAAAAAATAAAAAAACAACAAAGAAATCTAATTAATTGATCAGAGCAAGCCTCAAAGCCTTATCTCAAAGCCTTGATTCATAGGGATATTATTTGGTACAAACGTTAATTTACCGGGGAGATGATAGATATCCCGTTGGTTCCTTTGTCATTTCCAAATTTACGGTGCTCCCTTATCTTTTCAGCTGGGTCCCACTAGAGTATCAAAATGAACCCAAACCCAGAAAAAAAAACATGTAATGGTTTTTTTTAGTGGCACCCAGAATTGTTATTTTTTCGGAGACTCGGTATCCGGCCTAGGCCGGAATCCTCTCGATTTGATTTTTTTTTGTTTTTTGGTATCCTCTCGATTTGATAGATCCCTGGTTCTTCAGTGAGTGATATAAATAGAAGACCATATCTCAATCATAAAGCGGTTTGGGTCATGGAAGAACAATTGATCAGCCTAGATTCCACCTTCTTGAAACACGTCGTTTGAATATAATCAATCCCCATGTCTTTAAGCTTTTTCTCCACTATAGCCATGGTTTCTCTTCTCCTAATTGCACATCTTCAACACTTCCCTAGTGATTAGGGTTGTTGGAGCAGGCATCAGGCGAAATGTTTCTTGAACCATCATGGTTGACTGAGGGTTTCGTATGATCTCCAAATCCAATCCTGAGCCATGAGTTCTAGCAGTTCACATGCTAAATCTTTAACTGCTCGTATGTAATGATTTACAACCTCCCTGCATGCATCAACAAACAAAGAGTTTAATTAGTTAGAGATGGAGAAATCTAAAGACTTAAAAAAGGGTTCGAAGAAGTGGCCAGCCGAGGTTTACCTGAACTTCACCGTTATCCCCATCAAGACAAATATTTTGATGATGCCACGGCTGCTTATTGTGAAACTAAATAAGAGCTAGGGTGTATTTTTTTTTATGGACCGGAAGAAGAAGAGTTAGGTATACAAGTAGGGAGGGGAGGGGTGACTAGTAGTATTTATAGCCATTTCAGTAATTTGATCTTATTGTATAGGGCCCAATAGTTAGGTATAGTTGTCCTTAATTTGTCAGAGCAACAACCGGTTGTCTTTTACTGTTACATGGAATATCTTGCTTAAGGGGTAGTACGTTGATTCATTAAGAGAAGAAATGTGTGTTGATGTTGATGCTGATGATATGTCATCAAAAACTCTTTGATCAATTTGAGCGTTTCTCCGTGAGGAATCTAAAATGGCGAAGAGTTTCTCTTTTCTCCTTTCATCAAACTTTTTCCAAAAACTATTCCATTTCCTTGATTAGATTTAATAGATCCATTCCATTCCTTTCCTTTCCGTTAGATCCATTTCTTATCCATTTTCTATCCTTTTCCATTTCATCCTTCTCTTTTCAATCATGCAATCTGAAAAGAAATTTATTCGAATGGATCGTAAATTTTTTAAGTTTTCTTGTAGTTCAAAAATTCCTTTTTCATCTATCACTTTCTCAGAATTCCATTCCAATGGATCCTCTCATGGTTCTCTATCATTCAACCTAGCCAAAAACTTACAGGAAACTTTTTTTGAAGCTGCCAAAAATGGAGATGCTGGAAAAACCCATTGGAAGTTTGAAGATAAGGGTTTATGGTTTATGGTAAACAAACATCAAAATGAGAAAGGATTATATCTGCATATTCACCTTTCCAAATCAAGCCCAAAATCGTATCCAATCTCTTTTTATGTTCCTTCAGGTCCTGTATATGAAGGATGGTTTGCAATGGTCTCTGCATTGGAAAGTTTACTTCACTTTTCATCTAGCATTAACAAAGCTACTCCAAATCCACCTAAACCTAATCCTCAAAAACCTTCCAATACGAGAGTTTCCTACGCTCAAATTCTTAGAAATCACCCAAAAGAAACCTATAAACCATCGGTGCTCAACCTTGATTGTCAAAACCAAACAACCAAGCCAACATACCCTCCTAAGATTTTAAAAAACTCACCTTTCCCCTGTGATAGATTTGCTGCTGGTAACATGGTCTCAATTAAAAATGCTAGAGAGCATGAATTTTTACAGATTTCTAGTTTAGATTCAAAGTCATTAGGCTCCTGGCAGAATGCTTTTGTTTTATCTGCACCTTCATCTTTCAACTCATGGTCTTTTGTTTCCAAAACTTTGGGACAAATTCTTGGAATTAATATTACGTTGTTTTCTATTAATTCAACCCAAGCATTATTTTATGTTTCTGATATTCCAACTGGCAAAAATTTACTGATTTCTTTTGTTCATGACAACAAGATTTTTACAGTAAATCGATGGAGAACAGATTGTTGGGCCTCAAATACAGCTGATATAGAAACTGATTTTATGATTGAAGTTCATGGTATCCCGTTCCAGTTTTGGTCATCAGACATTATGCATGCAGTGGGAAAAATATGTGGAGAGGTCTTGGGTATTGATCCTACAACCCTAAGTCTTGTAGATTTAACTGCTATGAAGATGAAGATCAGAAACAGGCATGACATTAATTTTATACCAAGATCCGTGAAGATACACACCAGTCAAGGGATTTACACAGCTTTCATCACGGTGGTTAGCATCATCAAAAACAAAAAAGCGAATACAATCTCGAGATCATTAGATAATCATGATCATCATGTCAAGGTCAAGGTAAAACGTCCACCAACATCACGTAATTGGAGGAGTAAGAAGCGCCGGAAAATTTGCCCAGAAGAAAATCTAGCGGCTTCTGTTACGGGGAAATTTCAAAATTTGAATTTGAATTTGAATCTAAGTAAATCTGCTCATCATGGTAAGAAAAAAAAGCGGATCGGTAAAAGAAAAAAGAGGTTACAGGTAACAGTTCGCCGAGTGGATATCATCTACCAGCCAGTTAAAAATACCCAAACCCAACCCAGACTCACAACCCAACCCCCATTCCAGTTATCTAAAGTCAACCCAACCCAAACCACATTCATCAACCCTAATATCTATACTTCTCCTGTAAACAGTGATACGGTGATAGATATGGATATTGATGCTCTATCAATACCATCAAAGCCATCTTTCCATCTCTCTATCGAGGAGAGTTCACCTCCATCATTATCAAGCGCCCTCACCAAAACTTGTACTATGGAATCCATTCTATCATTCATAAAATATTATCATCCCCCCATCCCGGTATCTTTAACACCAACCTTAAATATCCTCTCTCTTTTTAAAACAACCTCCACTTTACCACCTCTTTTACCCAGTCCTACTCCAATATCACCTCTTTCTAAAACAACCTCCACTTTACCACCTCTTTTACCCAGTCCTAATCAAAAACCAATGTACATCCTACATAAACCTACTATTGTAATACCACCATGGGTTATTGCGGAAGTTAATAGACTTTTCCTGTATGGTTGTAATTTAGGCATTAAGCTAGACTGCATGCCAAACCACTCCAAAAAATACTTCCTCAATATGGTCGTAGCTGAGGGTCCAGTGTTTAAGAAAAATGATATGCATCTTTCAAAGGAAACAGATTGTATTCGAAAGAATTTTGCAGTACAAACTTTTTGCTGTAAAACTTCCAATATGGAACTAGCAATTAGAGAACCAAAAGAAAGAGCTACTCCTCTCTTAGGTATCCAGGATACGTTCATTGTTGATATTGAAGAAATAATAGAGGACAACATCTCTTCATTTACTCCTACTTATCCTCCTGGATTTGAGTCTGTAAGAAATGAAGAGTCTGATGATGCCACTTCTCCTTTGGTGTCAAATGGTGTTATTCCTAAGAAGTTGCTATTGGAATTGAAACGTCTAGGAGTGGCATCATCGTCTGTGGGTTCTTCTATCAAGTTAAAAATAAGAGTTGTGGGCTCAGCAGTATCCAAATGAATATGCAAATTCTATCTTGGAATGTCAGAGGGTTGTTTTCAAGAGAGAGAAGAACTATTGTGAAGAAAGTTATCAATCTTTATAAGGCTTCTATCATCATTCTTCAAGAGACTAAGATGATGTATTGCAAAAATTTTCATATTCAACAAATATGTGGAAATAATAACTTTGGTTGGACTTTCCAACAATCTGCTGGTAGTTCAGGAGGAATGACTATTTTATGGAATAAGGATATTCTGGATGTTCATGACTCCTTGGTTGGTGAATTTACTCTCTCTATTTCTTGTTCAAACAAAGATGATGGTTTTCAATGGATCCTAACCAATGTGTATGGTCCTAATAAACCTCATGAGAGAGATAGTTTTTGGGAGGAACTGGATAATGTTTATAGTTTTTGGGATCTTCCCTGGTGTATTGGAAGGGATTTTAACACTGTTCTCAGTTGTGATGAGAATAAAAACAGTTCCAAAGTTACAAAGAGCATGAAGAGTTTTTCTAGTTTCATTGCTCAACATGATCTCATTAATCTTCCGCTTAAAGGTGCCAGATACACTTGGTCCAACAACCAATCTAACCCTGTCATGTGTAGATTGGACAGATTCTTGCTCTCTCCTTCTTTTGAACTCAAATTTCCTTTAGCTTCTCAACTTGCTAAACCTAGACCAACTTCAGATCATATTCCTCTTATTCTTGACCTCTCGCATCCTTCTTGGGGTCCAAGTCCTTTTAGGTTTGAGACTCTTTGGTTTTTGGAAAATGGTTTTGTTGAAATGCTGGAAAATTGGTGGAACTCTTTTTGTTTTGCAGGTACACCAAGTGAGATTTTTTGGTTAAAGCTAAAAGAACTGAAAGGATTAGTTAAAGTGTGGAACAAAGACACATTTGGGCATACAACAGCACAACTCCAAAATATTTTGTCTGACATTGAGGTAATTGATAGTATTTCCCAAAATAAAAGTTTGTCTGAAGAACAAGTCAGAGCTAAGATTCATCTTCAAGCTGATTTTGAAAAAATTACTCTTGTGGAGGAGACTGCTTGGAGAATTAAATCAAAATCTAAATGGATAAAGGAGGGAGATAGAAATACTGCTCATTTTATGAGGATTGCTGCTGCAAAAAGGATGTATAACAGTATTAGACAATTATACATTGAAGGAGTTTTGGTTTCTGACAAATCAGTTTTGCAGGATCACATTGTTTCCTTTTACAAATCTTTATTTACTGAGGAGATGTTAATTAGACCTGAACTTGAGGATGTTCATTTTGATCAAATCAATGCTGCAGAAGCTGCTATTCTAGAAGCCACTTTCACAGAAGATGAAGTTTATTCATCTATAAAGGATTTGGGTAATGACAAAGCACCTGGTCCAGATGGGTACCCAATTTTATTCTTCTTTAATTGTTGGAAGTTCTTGAAACAGGATTTGATGGCAGTGGTACATGAGTTTTGTACAAGTGGTAGCATAGATACAAGACATAATTCTACTTTTATTTCCTTGGTTCCTAAGAGAGACTGCATTGAAACTGTCAAAGATTGTAGGCCTATTTGTTTGCTCACTAGTGTTTACAAAATTATATCCAAGGTTCTTTCTAATAGATTATGTTTGGTTATGGATAAACTTATATCACCAGTTCAGTATGCTTACATTCAGGGGAGACAAATCATCGATGGAACACTTATAGCTAATGAGATGGTGGATTCAAGACTTAGCTCAGGTGTACCTGGTTTAATCTGCAAAATTGACTTAGAGAAGGCTTTTGACAGAGTTAGTTGGGTTTTTCTGGAAAATATGTTGCATAAGATGGGTTTTGGTAATCTATGGTGCAAATGGTTGAGATTTTGTTACTCAGCAACCTCTTTCTCTGTTATCATTAATGGTTCTTCTTTTGGCAACTTCAGTAGTTCAAGGGGGGTTAGACAGGGAGATCCGTTATCTCCATTTCTTTTCAACATTGCGATGGAAGGTTTCTCAAGATATTTAGATAAAGTTGCAGCAATGGGTCAGTTCAGTGGTTTTTCAAATGTTCACAATGGAATTGTGATTAATCATCTACATTATGCAGATGACACAATCTTTTTTCTAAATAACTCAAGAGATGAACTACATAATTTTTTCTCTTCCTTGAAGTGTTTTGAATTGATCGCAAGCTTGAAGATTAATACAGCAAAACCTAGACTTATTTCTATTGGTGATTGTCAAGATCTACCTTCTTGGGATTTGGAGCTTGGATGCATTACTGATAAGCTGCCTTTTATTTATTTGGGTTTGCCTCTAGGTGCGAAGGATAATTCAAAAGCTATTTGGGATCCAGTTCTCACAAAATTTGATGTCAGACTTTCTCATTTGAGTAAAATTTCGTTGTCTAAAGGAGGTAAGCTCACAATCTTAAAATCTATCCTCTCTTCTCTTCCTCTTTACTATTTCTCTCTTTTCAAAGCTCCGGTTTCTATTATCAACCAACTGGAAAAGAAAATGAGGAATTTTTTATGGGGTAATTCAAAAACATCTCATTTGGTACAATGGAATTTGGTGATGGATGACAAAAGTAGAGGAGGTCTGGGGGTTTTAAACCTAAGACAAATGAATCTTGCTTTACTAGCAAAATGGGTTTGGAGATTTGGGGTGGAAAAGGAACAACTCTGGTGTAAGATTATTACTGAGAAACATGGTGCCGTGTCTTCTCATTGGTTACCTGGTAGAGTTGCATATTCTGGCGGGATTTAATGTTGGAAAATTATCGTGGAAACAAGTCACTTGGTAAATTCTTCCGCTACAATTACCATTCATTCAGTAGGTAGAGTTTACTTCTGGTTTGATAAATGGAATGGGGATAACCCACTAAATATTGCTTTCCCTGACTTGTTCAGGTTATCTAAAGATAAATACTCTACAATGGCTTCTCATATTTCTAATGGCAGTTGGGTGTTTGATTTCAAAAAAAGATTATTGGATAATGAAGTTAATCAGTTTGCTTATTTTTTGCTCAGAATTGGGTCTTCTCCTCCTATTCTAGATAATCTCACAGACACAAGAAGATGGTCTTTGGGAAATAATGAAGTCTTTTCTGTTAAGACTTTATACTCTAAGTTATTCAGTCTGACGGTATTGATAATTTTCCTTATAGGTTCGTTTGGAATAACAAAATTCCACCAAAAGTCTGTTTTCTCGTTTGGTGTGCTGTGCATGGGAAGCTCAATACCAAGGATATGTTGTTGCGTAAGGGAATGAATCTGGAAATTGACTGCATTATGTGTGGAGATGCTGTAGAAACGGCAAGTCATCTTCTTATTCACTGCAAAGTGGCTTACAAGCTGTGGTTAAATTTAATTCCTTCGGGTTGGTGTTGGATTTCTCCCCAGTCTTTGTTTCATTTAGCTAATAGTTGGCATCAGATGTTCTTAAATCATAATGTGGAGTGCTGGAATATAATTCCTACTGCTATAGTGTGGGTGATTTGGGGATAAAGGAATGCGCGTACTTTTGAGAATAAGCACATTTTCAAAACAGATTTTGATTTAATCATCGAAGCTAAATCTCTGGTTATTGCTTGGGCTACAGTTTTTGGGCATCATATTATCTCGACAGAGGACAATTGGGATGCAATTTTTTCCTAATTCCTATTTTTTTTCTGTTTTATTTTTCTTTCTTTGCTACTACTTGTAGCTATTTTGTACATTCTTTCTTTCAATAAAATCTATCACTTCCAATCAAAAAAAAAATGTTGATGCTGATAATGAATAATAGAGAAAGGGGTCAGTGACAGACTCAGGATTTTCACTCGGAAGGGTTAGCGTAAAAATGAAACTATATATGTATTGAAAATTTGAAATATTATGGTGTAGAAGATATATATATATATATTTTCTTTTTGAAGCATACAATTTATTATAATAAATTTAGTTTACAACTTGTCGTGGGTATGTGGTACCCACAGAGTCTTGAAATAAAATGTGACTGATAAAGGATGGGATTGTCTGGTCCCAAATTTTGGTTGAAAAATTTCCTGCCTGGCTTCCATCCGCTGCATGGTTTGCCAATCCGTCTGCTGCTTGATTTCCTTCCCTGTAGTTGTGTTGTATAGCGACCTGCGGGATTTTCCTAAGTCTCATTTTTATTTCTTCGATCATTCCTGCTATGTGCCAAGGTGGCGACGTAGTTTATGTGATGAATCTCAGGAGGTTTTCCGAGTTTGTTTCAAATAGGATTCTAGTCCGTTGTCTCTCCGATGCTGTTTTTGAAGCCAATAATAAGGCCGATGTTTCTGCAGTTACTGCTGTCGTAATTCCTAGTGGTTAATCCATAGCTATTAATGTTCGTGCATCAGAGTCTCTACAGATGAATCCAGCTCGTTCAAATCCCGGATGTCCTATGGCTGCTCCATCTGTGTTAATCTTAATCCAGTTGATATTCGGAGTGGACCAACCTACCAGTATTGTTGATGTTTGTTATCGTGTTGTTGAATGTTGGTGTATCTCCTGGTATGGTTGGTGGTGAAGCGTGTAGTGCCCAGAAAAATTCTTGTTGTATTTTTTGTGCCCAGGCTACGATTTCTTCTGAATTTTTTTGTTTTTGTTGGTAAATTAGATCATTTCTGGATAGCCATAGAGTCCAAAATAGGAAACATACTGAGGAGATTATAGATGTTGATGCTGGAGGATTTGGGATATGGTTGTTTGAGGATTTAAAGTGAAGTTTGGGTTGGGGTTGGTGTTTGGTGCATTTTGAAGTTGGTTAAATAAGATGTTGCAGGAAGAAGCCGTTGTTGGACAATGAATTAAAAGGTGGTCTGCTACTTCCATATCAGTATTGCATCTAGGGCATATGTCTGAGTTGGTCAAATGGATTCGATGTAAGAGAGAGAAGGTCGGTAATCCTTCATTAATGGCTTTCCACAAGAAAAACCGAATTTTTGGTGGACATGGTACGGTCCATAAGAATTTGGTAGGTGGTAGAGGTGTGTGAGTTGGTTGACCATGGGTTAGACATTTGTATCCTGAAGATGTGGTGCATCTTCCCGATTTTGAGTGGGCCCAGATAATTTTATCTGGAGTATTGTTTTGGGGTAGGTGGATGTTGATGATTTTCTGAATTGTTGGGTTGGGAAAGATGTTCAATTTTTCATGATTCCAGGAGTAGGATATTGGGTCGATGATATCTGCTACCATTTGGACTGGGTAGCATTGCGTTTGATCGATATTGGTAAGTGTGGAATCCAATTAGCCTCTATCGGAGTTGATAATCCATTTCCAATATGATGGAAAATTAAGTTTTGCATGGTAGGGATAATTGATGCTAATTGTCTCCATTGAGGACTGAAAGAGGAAGGAATGGTAATGTTTGCATGTAGAATTGGTTGTTCATTGAGATATTTTGCACTGAAAGGCTTCCGCATATGGAATTGGTGGATAAGATACCAGTGAATACAAAAAAATCCAAGAGTATACCTATCCACCAATTCATGAAATTTGAATTTTACACTAACATCTTTTATTTATTTTTTCCAATATGATACTTTTTACATGCAGTAACTACAAATTCGCGTACATAATTAGAAGTTTGAGATTCATATGGAAATTATTTGGTAGGAAAACAAGCAGTATATCTCCCTATCTTTGGCCGGTTGGTAAATACATGATTTACTTTTTATTCTGATATAGAATAAGAGAAGAAGAAGACACAAATAAAGGAGAAAAGAGAGAGAGAAATTCTATTAATGTGTGTAGCATTACAATGAGTTAAGCCTCTATTTATATAGATAGAAGACTTGGTTCCCAAGATATGTAAACCCTACTCTTAGACACGAATGACATCTTAGTAAATAAATTTGGTTTATAACACTCCCCTGATGATCACTGTGTAAGTCAATGAGCTAAGTCATTACAAAGATAGCAGGAAAAGTCAAAAGAGAAAAATCTGAAATTGCATAAGCACGTAAAACTCAGACAGTGCTGGACACATGTATGTTGCCTCGTTAAAACCTTGTCAAGGAAAACCCAGTAGGACAAAACCTTGGTGAAGGAAAAAGAGTACAACGCAATAAGTCCAGTTAATGCACCTTTGATGATGGGGCTCCCCCTGATGAGTACTTCAGTTAAATTTTGGCTTGCGAATCTTTGAGTCGTGACTTTCGTAAAGAAAATTTCTACTTGATGAAGTCTTCTTTTGTGTTAGTCTTCCAATAATAGTTTTCTCGAGTCTCCATGCTTCTTTAAATACATTCGCGACTTGTGTCTTGGGTTGCTAGATTCTCGGAGATGATTCGAAGAAATAATTGATATAGTTTCTTCAACGAAGTGCCATGATATAGATACATTAGTGTAAATGAACAAAACTGTATTTATTAACACACCGTATAAGGACATCCAAATTTCTAGAAGATGTTTATGTTGTTTTGGTCAAACAAAATGACCTAGTCAATGGTGAGAATCCACCATATAACAAAAATTTATACAACTCCCCCTTGGATGACCACCATGTTGAAATAAATTACCTCACTAAAACCTTGCCAGTAAAACCCAATTTGACAAAATTTGGACGAAGGAAAAAGAGCACAAATTAATATCAACATTTTGAAAAGAAATAAAACGTCAACGAGATGTTGCCTCGTTAAAACCTTGTAAGGAAAACCACATGGGACAAAACCTAAAACGAAGGGAAAAGAGTACAACTTTTGACGTAAATATGGATGTTAACTCAACTATATGAGCATTATTAAAAGCACCAAAATCATAATTATAGTTTATATTATAGACAAGTTTAAGCAAGCATAATATTCTACTGCAGATTTAAGAAAAATGAATATTTATGCTGCCAAAGCATGGATTTTTGTATTTTTAAGGACTCATCAAGAGACCTATAACATTGATATCATCAACTAATTAATCCGGATTTTTGGTATTTTACCAATTTTTTGAAAAACACATAAAAGATTGTTAAACCTGACGTAATCGAGTCAGATGACTGCCTGAATATAACTTTGTTTTCCGATCACATATCTTGTGTGAGTTCAATAAGAGTCATTCAAGACTACCACGCCAAATGCATCATTTAGGAAGAATGAAATATTATTAAACCAATCCTAGGGTCTGAGCAAATGTAAAACCCTTCAATCGTTTATTCAATGATTATTTTTCTCATATAACGCATTATAATGACTACACCAACCTAAAATAAATAGGCTCGGAAATTTTGTGGTGTCAAGTCTTGGATCCAAAATTGCGTCGATCGAGAAATTAGTCCAACCTAGTTGGACTGTATGCCAACCAATCACATATGTCAATATTCCTCTGCAGAGGGGTTAACTACCACCACCTTTATTATTTCAGTAGATACTATAAATGAATATTTGACAATCATTAGCTTATTACGAGCCCACACAATTCTCAAGTTTATGTCATCTTCAAGTGAGAAGATATTATATTTGAGAATGTGGATTTGGTACACTCAATTGGAGCACTACCTGTAGCCTCTTATAGAACGCTACTTATCTGCTAGATGTGATTGGATTTTCTTTTTCAAACGACATATAAGATTATATTAAAGCTATATGAGATATTTTCACGCCTAGTAGACAACCTTTTATGATTTTATCAAAATGGGAGAGAAACGTCTGGTAATGTATAGTCTCCCCCTGATTATGGCGGAAATATGATCGTCTCATATACGAAAACAAGTTCGCAAAGTATTATCTGATTAAATCGAGGACATATACTCGTAATAACTTCTGGATTTTAACAACACCAGTTGGACCATAGATAATGACTTAAAAATCCATAAAAGAAATGTCCAAATAAATTAAATTGTAGTCTACTTGACGTACAAATTTCAAATCAACCATGAATTTATTGGTTACAGCCAAAAGCATATAAACTATGCAAATAAATCTCCAAAAGAAATTAAGTTTTCCGGAATAAAATTATAGCCTTTCTTTATCAAAAGAAAATTAAATTAAGACCAAAATGGTCACTATAAGGACTAATAATATTGGCTAACATGCCGGGTGCGCACCCATTGATCTTTAATGCCCGTCTGTAATCCAACTATAAGTGGAAGAAATACGAATTTTTGAGATTATTACCGAGAAAAACAAAAAAGAAATTAAAATTGCTCAATATCTTTAAAGAATGTGGAAAATTCTCGTTCATCGGTATTTATCGATTGGCTTATACCATAATAACGATATTTCATCATTTAGGAATTGATATAGGTGAAATAAATTCTGACTGAATTATATGTTTCTTTTTAAGAATATAAAGAAATCATTATCGTTATTTTTCTGTGAAGAGATAAAATCCACTCTTTCTAATTGATGAATGGTTTCATGTAAAGAAAAATAGAAACCAATGGTTTATTATTAGATAAAACCATACATATTTGATCGTAAAATTTGTTTAAAACGATCAGTCTTCCAGTTCCGGAATAGGGGGAAATCAAACCATTATTGGCAAACTTTTAGAAAATATGCCAATCTATTTTCTCTTATTTTATAGAAACCAGCGAGAAAATTAACAGAAATTGGTTTTTATGATTTATCAAACTCATATCGACAAAAAAAATATTGTCGTTATCGCTTAGGAAACCTACTTTGAGGTTGACAGATGGTTTCTTGTATATAAAAAAATAATAAACCGTTTTTTAAATCACATGATCCTTGTATAAAAGACAAAGATACCAATTAAATTGGACGTAGGTTTTTCAACTATGCATGTGAATAGTTACCATGAAGGTAATCAAATTGCGATAATACCAATTTTCTGGTGATCATTAAAGGAAAAGAAACTCTAAACCATCTTTGGATGGATTTTTATTTTTATTTTCTTTTCGTTCTCTATGAAGAAATTAGAGAAGAAAGAAAACACCAATTAGCTTTAGTAATTACAGTTTCATTAGGAGAATAGAAACTGCAAACCATCTTTCGATGGATTTTTTTTTCGTTCTTTATGAAAAGAATTAGAGAAGAATGGATATTAAACGTATCCTCCATATATATATAACGAAAATAAAAAAAAATCAAAAAGTGAAGCATTATTATCGTTTACCTTTTGGGGAAATTACGGGGAGACCCAAAAAAAATAATATTCTCATTTTCAGGCCCACAATTAATTTTATATACCGTGACACCAATAATTATATGAAATTATTATATGAATCAATACATAACTGGTTATGCATACTATCTTTTCAGGCATAACTCGTTACGCAACCTAATTTTTCAGGGGTATAATTGGCAGCGCAATTTGGACATAACATATCTAAAAATCCGCGCCTTAGAATTTTACAAACTTTGTATCGTTGGAAATCTTTTTAAAAGAGCTACGCAATGAGTACAAACAAGAATATCAAATTTTTGTTTTTAACGAAAAAATCGGAGGTGATCCTCATTTTAGGGAAATATTTTGAAAACTTGATACTTAACCATTATGTAGTCACCAAAAACGATGCATAACACATTCTGCAGACGCATAATGAATTATGCAACCATTTTCTCCACTGCATAACAAATTATGCATTTGGATAACAAAATTATGCATCTATAACAAGTTATATTACCATTTTTTGGTTGATTTTAGCCGTACATATAAAAAATTGATGCATAATGCAGTATGCATCCATATTTACGGATGCATATCAGGTTATGCATCTATTTTCTCGATGCATAATGCATTATGTAGCCATATTTTCGGACGCATAGCAGGTTATGCAGGTTTTTTGGACTGCATAACAAGTTATGCAACAAATTTTGTAGATGCATAACAGGTTATGCAACCATTGTCATAGCTGCATAACAAATTATTCAACCATTATGACCAAACATCAACATCAATATGACCAAATACATATGTGGCTTCCCAACCAACAACACCAACACCTCTCAAAAACAACTAAAACTATAAAGTACCATAATAATTCTGAAAAAAAGCAACAAAACAAAAGCATCCACAACAACTATTTTCCACTGCCCCTTGAAAAACAACCAATGAACCCATTGAAACCGGCAGCAAACCTTTGTTACATGGTCAAGAAAATATGGCAAACTGACCCACCTTTCTTCCTTGTTTTCTCGTCAAATACCAGAGCCAAATACTCATGTATTCATAAGCAACTTGTTCTTGAATCCATCTCAACTGGTAATCTTCTAAACGGACTCAGACACCACTTTAAATCCTCTCCAAAACCTGTGCAAAGACTCACCACTCTATGGTTAAAAGGTGGCAACAAGAACTGGTCGGTCATTCAGGCATTTAGCCAAGCACCTTGTGTGCAGTTTTGAGTTGGTGACGGATTGTGTAATGGATGCATCTTGGAAACTACCAGAATCAATTTCTTACCAGAAAATGTGGATTAGAGACAAACCCACTGTCCTAAACATTCACATAAACCTCAGACATTCATCAAAATGCACTTTATTCACTGAAGTTAACAAAAACAACAACTTTCCTCTCTTCCCTGGCTGATATAACTTCTGAAACTGTTCACTATCAATCCTTGTTGTGAAGCCAAATTCGATAAAAACACATCTTCATTTTCTTGTCCGCTTCACATTCCTTGTCTTAACCTCCTCCATTACTCACCCAAATCGATGGCAGCAACTCGTTTTCTTCCTTATCTCTATCGGCCAAAACTTCCATCTCTTAAACCTTCTATTGATACCTTCACATACGACGACGGAACCACTGTCAAACTTCTGAATCGACCAACCAATTTCTGCATCTTCCTGTGTTGAACTCACATCACAATTTCGAGACCATCTGCTGCCATCTTGGAATCAAAGACAAACCCAAGTTCTTAAATCTTCTCAACATCACAGACCCACCTTTGAATTCCTCTTCCTTTCCAATCAACACACAGAGTACAACCCACTTTTCGCAATTCAAAATCAGCAATTTCTTCTCATCTGCTTTGATTTCAAAATCTCACAGATCCCCTTTCCTCTTCTTGAACAACAACCTTCCATATGATTGAAAAAACCCCAATCTCAGTTTCTTCTTTGATTCAACCAAAATCATAGTAGCAAACTCTCCCTCGAATCTTCGTTGTCTAAATTCTTCGATTTCCTTATCTGAGTTAAAAAGAATTGAAGATGATGAAGAAGAAAAAAGAACGACAACCGAATTTTATAAAT
Organism: Papaver somniferum; assembly: GCF_003573695.1. NCBI lineage: Eukaryota > Viridiplantae > Streptophyta > Magnoliopsida > Ranunculales > Papaveraceae > Papaver > Papaver somniferum. Next base: position 194,916,668 of record NC_039362.1, on the reverse strand, counting down.
TATGGGTCTGAGAATAATTTTCTTCCAGAAAATGGGTGCGCGCCTTTAATTTTGGGAACGTGGGTTTTACAGTGGAAAGATCTGGGAGAATGGGTTTCCCTGTAGTTTTCACTTACCTTTTCGGCGAACTTTAGGTAATCACGATTCTAGTCCTACTACTAACTAAGCCCATTAATATATGTCTATTGCACAGCTTGCTCGGTAAGTGGTTGGAGAGAGCGTTCGCGAGAAGCACTGAATACGCGTCCAACCGAGATGAGCTGCAGCGGTGGGTATACGAAATACAGAAATCAAAAACTTAAGTTAGGTGGACTTATATATAAGAGCTTTAATTTAATTAACGATTAAAATACAAACATCAACAAAAGATCAAAGCTATTGAAAAGAAGTATTTGGTTGATGATCTCTTTCTTGGCTTTGCTTATGTGGGACAGTTTTAAGATTTATTTCTTCCGATGTGATTGCTCGATGAGAGCAACGTGCATGATAACGTATTCAGATATAGAATGAGAGAAAAAGAAGACACAAAGTAAAGGAGAAAAGAGCGAGAAAAATTCTATTAATGTGTGTAGAATTACAATGAGTTAAGCCTCTATTTATATAGATAAAAGACTTGGTTCCCAAAATATGTAAATCCTACTTTTAGACACGAAGGAAATCTTAGTAAATAAATTTGGTTTATAACGTCTTTATTATATAAGAAGATAGAGGTTGGTAGGGGAGGGTCCGTCGCCATAGGGTTGGCTAGAGCTGGTAACCATGTTCGGTATATATGCTTTGGACTGTGGCACAAGTTATTACCTTCAAACAAAGATGCATATGAAAAGAGTCTCAGAACTGTATGGGCAGTTTCAAGTAAGTAGGCTCCGTGGTTAACAAGTTGCAAAAAAAGAGAGTACATAGGGAAGGATCAAATTTTGGGGAGTGCTTGAAGCCAAAGGAACAACAAGGTGTTGGGTGGCTAGTCTCTGCACAAGGGAAAAAGTTGTACGTACGGCTGCTCATACCTGTTGTTGCCGCATGGGTGCAGAAGGGAAAGTTGTTCGTCCGGCCTGTTTATACCTGTTGTTGCTGCATATGGGTACGTAATGTATTATATCAACCGAACGTAATAGTAGAAGATCATTCAAGCCAATAATTAGGATCGATCCTCCTAAAAACAAGACGATGCTAACCGGGATTGTGGGTTTAGTGTCGATTTGACAAAGATGAGGTATTAATATTATACCTTTGATCACGCGAATGTGGAGTACCAAATTATTAATTAATGAAGAATAATTTGTACCTAAACTCTGAGAAGGAACTCTTTTATCTATAGAGAAGTGATCAAGCTCAAATCAAGAAGAAACGAACTCCTATAGAGTCGTTAATGATGCTGCAAGCTACATAATGCTGCAATAGAAACACAAAAGTTCATAACATAATACTTAGGTTTCAAGATAACATAATAGTTTCAAAAGTCTGTCTTCTTGTTCCAAAGCTTCTGCTTGCTGGTTATATAAAGCCAGAAAGTCCAGCACTCATCAGAAGGTAGTTTCTGTTTCGTGCTTTCCCATTGATTCCAAAGCTTGCAGTAGTCATCAGCATTCGGATTTTTACGAACGCCAAATGCACTGAAGAAATAGTCGAGCAAGTCCTTCTCGTAGTGCTTGTTTAAAACATTCAACTGCAAGCTAAACAGATCAGCCTTGTCGATAATGACACATTCCTCCGGGCAAACCCATCGTCCCATGTTGCTTTCATTTGGAATAAAGATCCGTACAGAAGCTTCATTGGCAGGCTCTTTAATATCTCCCTTCTGAGACTTCCAGTTGTGATGACACAAACATTTGTAGATATGGGAAATAACGGTAAATTCAGAATGAGACTGTAAATGGCTGGAAATCAGCGAATACCCATGTTTAACGTCTCTCACCCCTATGGCGTCGAGCTCTCTAGCGTAGGATGCAATTTTGGAACCATAGAACGCATCATCGATGAAAGGGCCATCCTCCGGTTGTAATAGCGAACTCCATTTAGAATCAAACAACAAGCAACTTCCTGGATCTCTATAACCCATATGAGTCTTTAACCATCTTCTATTCACATGATTAAGAAACCCTTCGGGTAAAGCACTGTTCTCCTTCAACAATATCTTGATGCAATTCAAAAGGGCAAGAGCGCTTTGCGGAGCGGTATCACTTGGATTAGGGGGGATATTGATCCCAGAAACTACAAACTGCATCCCTGAACTGAATTCAGTAACAACTCCAATTTCCTTCAACTCAACTCTGTACTCCAGAATCTCCTTACCATAGCCTCTATCAGTGGCATCAATAAAAGGAAGTGAAACAATCGGAACGAGGTTCTCCCAATCAGAATGAAACAGTATAGAATCTTTCGGGATTCTTGTGCCTAGACGGGTCTGCAACCATTTCTCCCCACGTAAGCATCCGTCGACTTCTATTGGGAACCAATGTGAGGTTTTTCCAAGCTGCCTGCAACATGAAAGGAAACGCAGAACATTCTCCTTGGTAATGGATAATGAAGATGCATGCTGCTTAAACTGACAAACAAAAACTTTGCATGCTTCACCGAAATCTACTACAACCCCAAGTTTTCTTAGCTCGTCCTTGTAAGAAACTATAGCAGGTCCATAATATTCTTTACTGATAGACGGAAACCCATTAAAAACCTCCAGAAGGCATCCCCATTCACCACTGAAAAGAAAACATTCACCTGGAGATTTCAAAACACCAGCATTTAACCATTTTTGGTCTTTCAGCAGTTTCTCAAATGTAGATGAGTTGGTATGGCGAATGCATTCCAGTATCAAAAGGGTTGCTTCCACTGTAAGTGGCGCAGGCATTCTGAAGAAGTCGACAACAATCTGGTGATTATTCTGAAACCCAACCTTGACACCGAGACACTGAAGCTCCTCCTTGAATCCAGAAATATCCTCCCCATAATAGTCATGATCAATAAAAGGAAGATTACTGATTTGTGAAGCAACTTTCCATTCTGAATCATAAAGAATGGAATCAGCTGGAGACATGTCACCGTTCCGTGTCTTTAACCATCTACCTTTTTGCATGGTCTTGATGAAGTTCAAATAAAAACTTCTCTCGCAAAAGCCTTACGAATTTAAGTATCGAAAACACATTGGATTTCGTCATATTCGAGTTAGCTGCAAGAGCCATGAAGCTTTCAGCCATATATTTGGATGCATCAACAAAATCGAACATCACGCCTATAGCTTTAAGCTCTTCCTTGTACTGATTGATTTTACTACCATAGAACTGAATATCAACCAATGGAATATCAACCAGCTCAGACCCATTTTGTAGTAGGCTGCCATCAGATTTCGTAAGAAGGAAGGATTTTGAGGGAGCTACGTAAGTGTAGCTCGTCGAGTCACCCATAGACGTCCTCAACCAACACCCTTCTTTTATGGATGTCAAGAAATTCCCTTCAACCAGCTTACTCTCTGACCTCAACTTCCGAATCCAGTCTAATAGTGGAAAAGTATTTGCTTTCGTCAAAGGAGATCTGACAATGGGCAATGGCTTATCAGGAGGACATATGTGGGGAATATCTGAAGCTTCAACATGTGTTTTCAGAAATGCCATAAGTTGTTTCGTTTTTGTAACGGATCCAGCAAACTTACCACTGCATGCGTAATCTTCAGATAATTCAACATAATGGCTTCCTCTCCATGGATTTGTACCCATCAAGGTAACCCAATTACTACCGCGAGCTGGAACAAGAACCCCACTTCTTTGTATAGTAACACAGCCATACTTGTCAACCAATGGCAATTTTTGGCATTTTTTTTTTACTTCGACTTCTGATAAATAATTACCGAGCAGTGAGTGATATAAGAAGTGCGCAGAGGTAATGACAAGTTTACTACCAGCACCGTGGATTGAATGAAAAAGAAGATCTGCATACTCAAAGACGCCAACAACACTTACTCCCAAACTGATTAGCCAGTTCCTTACTTTCTCCGTCTCTGGAAATAACTGCAAAGCCTCTTGCGTCGGTTTAGGGACAAAATAATATTTCAGCGAACACCTGAATTCATGATTCCATTCAATAAGCCAATATGTATGGCGAGAATCTTTTGACAAACACATTTTACTACCCTGCTTTGACTTCACTTCAGCTATGCTCAACAAAGAAACAAGCCCATCTTCACCAATGTATTTCAAGAGAGGTATCTCCTCCATGCTTGTATTTTGGAAGAGTGTACCCCAGTTATTAAATAAAAAGAGTAGGATGTCAATGTATAACTCCTCTGATACTCCCAACAAAATATTAGAACCTCGTATGTATTTGGCGTACCAATCCATCCCCATTCCTTGAACTCCGAAAAAGTTCAATATACTAGCGTACACATCATCAAATGCTGAATTCAGAACGTATTTCCCATGGGTCGACAAATCATCTAAGCTCACGCCTTGCTTCTGTGCCTTGAGCAAAATCTCCCAAAAGGAACGTAGAATGTTACCAACTTCCCCAGGCTTGTAAAAGAACTTCTGTTCGGAGTTGCTTGATTCGGATGGAAAAATGCTCTCTTCCATAAGTTTCATTTTAATGGAATATCTGACACTGTTTAACTTTGGATATGAAGAAGGATTTATCGGTATGAACGTAAACATATTGGCAAGTGTGGATACTGGAGCTGATACAGATGACTTGATGAGAGAAACAAATGCACTGATAAAACCCAAGGGCACGCAATCAAGAATACCCTGATTCCATTTGATGTCCATGACAATAGTTTCCCTTGATGACGATAAAACAAAATCATCTTGGATAATGAAATGAAAACTTGTAACCATGTCAGTTGGCAAAAATGCATAGATACCAGGTGAACTCGTCCCTCTATTTAAACGTTGCCCGATTGGAAATGCCAAAGTGATAACCCACTCCTCTATTTCCATTCTCCTCTCCACTTTGTTTTCATGTTTTACAGGAAATCTTTGCCTCCACATATAATAACTACATTCTCCTCCAGATGAAGCACTATTTTCCTCGGCTGAGAGATGAACAGGGTACGATTCAGCACTGAAATTCTTCCTAGAAACAAATTCAGTCTCACTGGATATTGAGACCTCGCACAAATTATTAGGCTTGGGATCTTTGTTAGCTTCCCCAACCGAAAGCTTTTTGATTTCAGAAAGGAACAACAACACTTCAGGGTGTATGCTAGAGAGTTGCTGCTTCACAGGATGAACTTTATCTATCTTTAGAGGTAAAATAATGATTGTGGCCGGAAGAGACCTTTCAGACCCATAACTTGCTGTATTTCGTTCACTGTGGGATGCTCCTCTACCCATTGAGGCACTATGTATCCAACATTGCATTGTGGACATGGGTCTTCACTGAACTTTATCTAATGCCCATTGCTGAAGATATATGGCTGAGAAGTGACCAGAAACACACTCTTAAAACCAATACCTGCGAAATGAAAACTGATATTAGTTGAAGAAGAAGCATAATGAAAAATGCCTATTGCATGCAGCCCCTTACGATGCATAAGGCAACACTAATATGGTTTGCTCATTCTTGACAAGAAAAATCAAAATAAAAAACTTAAATAAGCTGATAACTTTACCAATACTAGAGACGGAATTACCTTTCTCTCCAATATAACCAAGGTTCCTATTTCCCTTTTTAGTTGACCGGCCAACACTACAAATGGAACCGATGTTTTTATCTGAAAATCCAATTTCGTTGTTGCATATTAAAAGAGTTGCAGGAGCACCAGTAGCAGTAATATCAGTAGTAGTCATCACAAACTCTAACGACGGTTTGTTAAAAATATAAGTTAATTTGTGGTGTTAAAGAGTGCATATGGGTTAAATATGAAAAGCCCAGAAGAATAGATTCATCCGGCCCAAAGGGAGAGCTAGAGTACGGGGCTTCCTTCTCCAGCATCTTCTGTAGTTTTCTAGAGAATTCTTTCTCTAGATATTTCCAAGTTTTTAAGCACGTGTTTCTCTAGAGAATTTAGTCTCTAGACTGTTGCTATAAAGACGGTCCACTTAGTCTAGAACCTTCAATGCCTTCTCATGGTCGGTTAACTTAGCCTATAAATAGGCAATGCTGGGTTCATTTGTAATCAATCCAAAAACTCAAAATGAGTAAACAAGAGTAAGAGTAGAGTGAGAGCTAGAATTAGAGTAAGAGCCAAAGTGTCTCTTTGTAAACAACTAGTGTAAGCCAAAGTGGCTACACAAGCCTCTTGTAACGTTTTCATTTTCATACTAATCAAAGCCTCACTTTCAATTAATCAACCTCTCTTCCAAAATCATTTCCATAAACCCATCACATTTCCGCATTGCGCCAACAAATTTGGTATCAGAGCAAACCTAACCCAGTAATCCTAAAACTCTATCCATGGCAATTAACCAAAGTATTCAAGGTTTCAATTATGCCCAAAGTCTAATTCCAATTTTTGATGGTGAGAGTTATGATTATTGGAGTTTACAAATGAAAACATTATTCATTTCACAAGACTTATGGGATTTTGTAGAAGATGGTTATAAAGTACCAGAGTCGGCAGAAACTCTGTCGTCATGGACGGACGCAGAGAAAAAGGAGTATAAGGAAAATAAGAAGAAAGATGCTAAAGCACTACTGTTTCTACAACAGGGCGTAAGCAAAGCTATTTTTCCTCGAATTTCGGTGGCGAAAACTTCAAAGGAGGCCTGGAATATTCTCAAAGTAGCATTCCAAGGATCAGAAAAGGTAATCTCCATTAAACTACAAAATTTATGGCGAGATTTTTATAATTTACTTATGAAAGAAAATGAAACTATCCAGAACTTCTTCTCAAGAGTTACTGGCATAGTAAATCAAATCAGTAGTTATGGAGATACCACTGAAAATAAAAGAGTGGTAGAAAAGATATTAAGAAGCTTACCATTCAAATTTGATCATAACGTCGCTGCAATTGAGGAGTCAAAAAATTTATCGACTCTCTCGGCACATGAATTAATGGGTTCACTCGAGGCGCACGAGAAAAGAATCAATAGGTTCGCGGAGCAACCGTTGGAGCAAGCATTTCAATCAAAAATAAATTTCAGTGAAAAGAAAAACACGGAAGCCAGAAAGAAAACTCCAGAGAGGGATCATCATCAACATCACCTCACGAGAAAGGGTCGACATCAAATCAAGGGCCCAAAAATTTCTACCGCGGACGTGGAAGAGGAAAAGGAGGTTATGGAAACAACAACCAAAGGTACGGAAAAAATTACTCCTCAAATCTCCGATGCAGTGTTTGCAAAAAGTTTGGCCATGCAACTAAAAATTGCAAGTACAAGTGCACCAAATGTGATAACTTAAATCACATGGAAAAAGATTGTTGGCTTAAAAATAATGAAGCCAACTATTTCGAGAAAAATGATTCTCAAAATCAAGTATTTTATTCCTGCCTCACCTCGCAACAAGAAGCGCAAGGTATATGGTATGTCGACAACGGATGCAGCAGCCATATGACAGGAAACAAAGAATATTTCGTAAAATTGGAGGAGCAAGAGATTCCACCGGTCAAGGAGATGGAAAGTTCCAGAATGTTGAAGGAAGAGGAGTCATATCCGTACGTACAAGGTCAGGTAAAACTCGATACATATCTGATGTTCTTTATGTTCCTGGCCTAGCTCAAAATTTATTAAGTGTTGGACAACTTATAAGAAAAGGATACTCACTACATTTCGAAGACGGAGAATGCACAATTTATGATAAAATTAATAAACAATTGGTGGCAAAAGTAAAAATGTCAGGAGATTTTGTCTTTCCTTTATCTATGCCATCAATTGAACATTGTGCAATGAGTACCAATCATATAGATGAATGCAAGCTATGGCATATGAGATACGGGCATCTCAACTACAGATCCTTGATGGTTCTAAAATCAAAGAACATGGTAATTGGTCTTCCTAATATCAACGGTGGAGATAAAATATGTGAAGGTTGTATTCTTGGGAAGTTCCATAGACTTCCATTCACAAACAAATCGTGGAGAGCAAGAAGGCCCCTCAAATTGGTGTACGCCGATATCTGCGGTCCGACAAGAACAACTTCACTCAACGACAGAAGATATTTTCTCCTATTCGTGGATGATTATACCAGGATGATGTGGGTGTATATTCTCGAGCAAAAGTCCGAGGCATTCCCTAAATTCCTAGAGTTCAAGGCGTTGGAAAAGAAGCAAAGTGGTCACCAACTAAAGGTTTTCCGTACAAACCGTGGTGGAGAATTTACCTCAAATGAGTTTATCAACTACTGCAAAGAAAACGGTATTAAGAAGGAGCTTACCGTCCGATACACTCCACAACAAAACGGCGTCGCGGAAAGAAAAAATCGTACGATCGTGGAAATGGCTCGCATCATGTTGAAAGAAAGGAAGCTAACCAACAGTTACTGGACAGAAGCGGTCAACACGGCGGCCTACATCCTTAATCGTTCGCCAACAAAAGCAGTTCTCAACAAAACTCCATATGAAGCTTGGCATAAGAAAAAGCCCGAGGTAACTTCTTTCAGAATTTTTGGTTGCGTAGCATACTCACATATTCCAACCCAACATAGAGAAAAGTTCGATGAAAAAGGAGAAAATCTAATATTCATCGGATACAGCGAAGAGTCTAAAGCATATAGACTTCTAAAGCCAGATACAAAGGAACTGGTAATTTCAAGAGATGTTATTTTTGATGAAATCTAATCATGGGATTGGAATGATGAAGAAGACAACTACGAGTTGCCACTACTCATCGAAGACGAGCCAGATCAGCCACGTCAAGAAGAAAGTACTCCACCAGCAAGCCCGCGATCTCCTAGTCCAACACAACAAAGTCCAAGTTCATCGGAAGCAAGTGCCCCACCTAGAAAGGTGCGTTCCCTAAGAGATATTTATGATACATCTAATTGTGCATTTATAGCACTAGAACCTCAAAAATATGAGGAAGCGACAAAATAAGAAAAATGGAGACATGCCATGGACGAAGAAATGCGAGTGATCGAGAAAAATAAGACATGGGAGCTTATCAATCAGCCAATTGATAAAGAAATAATTGGTCTGAAATGGGTCTACAAGACAAAGTACAACGAAGATGGTTGGATTCAAAAGCACAAGGCAAGGCTAGTTGCAAAAGGATATTTCCAGCAACCAGGTTTCGACTACAACGAGACATTCGCCCCAGTCGCTCGCATGTAAACAATCCGGATGGTGTTAGCTTTGGCAGCTCAACTAAAAATGAAGGTCCACCAATTGGACGTAAAGTCGGCGTTCCTAAAAGGAGAACTTGAAGAAGAGGTGTACGTTGAACAACCTCAAGGATATATCCGAAAAGGAAAAGAAAACATGGTTTATCGTCTCCGTAAAGCACTATATGCCTCAAGAAAGCACCGCGTGCATGGAACAGCAAAATCGAAAAGTATTTCCGAGATAATGGATTCGAAAAGAGTCCAAGTGAGCCATCCCTCTACATAAGAAAACAAGGTACGGATTTCCTAATCGTCTGTCTCTATGTTGATGATTTAATTTATGCCAGCACAAAACTAGACATGACAGAAAAATTTAAGAAGGAGATGATGAAAGAATATGAGATGACAGACTTAGGACTTATGCGATATTTTCTTGGGATTCAAGTAAAACAATCTCCGGAAGAAATATTCATTTCCCAAGAAAAATATGCAGAAGACTTACTGAAAAGGTTCAACATGATGGATTGCAAACCAATTGCAACTCCAATGGGGACCAATGAGAAGTTGGTAAAAAATGATGGAGCGACAAAAGTTGATCCAACCTTATTCAGAAGTCTAGTCGGCTCACTGATCTACTTAACAAATACAAGGACAAATATCGTCAATGCAACCAGCATTGTTTCTCGGTTTATGAGCGAGCCAAGCAAATTACATTATGCCGCTGCAAAAAGAATTCTTCGATATATCAAGGGAACAAAGTATTTTGGCATCAAATATACAAGAAAACAAGATAATGATTTAATTGGCTTCACAGATAGCGATTGGGCAGGTTCTATTGAAGACCGAAAGAGCACATCAGGCTATGTTTTCTGTATGGGAACAAAAGTTATCTCTTGGAGTTCTAAAAAACAAAGTACGGTGGTACTATCATCAGCCGAAGCAGAGTACATAGCATCAACAAGTGCAGCATGTGAAGCAGTATGGTTGAGAAGAATAATGACCGACCTACAACAAAAGCAAACGCAGCCGATAACTATCTACTGTGACAATATGTCTACAATTGCAATGACAAAAAATCCAGTCTTTCATGGACGAACGAAGCACATAGAGCTACGATACCACTTCATCAGAGAGTTGGTCGAAAACAAAGAAATCGAGCTCCAATTTTGTCCAACGCAAGAGCAAAATGCGGACATTTTCACAATAGCAGTCACGGTGGATAAGTTCAATCATTTCAGAGAAAAGCTTAACATCACAAATTAAGAGGGGGTGTTAAAAATATAAGTTAATTTGTGGTGTTAAAGAGTGCATATGGGTTAAATATGAAAATCCCAGAAAAATAGATTTATCCGGCCCAAAGGGAGAGCTAGAGTACGGGGCTTCCTTCTCCAGCATCTTCTGTAGTTTTCTAGAGAATTCTTTCTCTAGAATTTTCCAAGTTTTTAGGCACGTGTTTCTCTAGAGAATTTAGTCTCTAGACTGTTGCTGTAAAGACGGTCCACTTAGTCTAGAACCTTCAGTGCCTTCTCATGGTCGGTTAACTTAGCCTATAAATAGGCAATGCTGGATTCATTTGTAATCAATCCAAAAACTCAAAGTGAGTAAACAAGAGTAAGAGTAGAGTGAGAGCTAGAGTTAGAGTAAAATCTAAAGTGTCTCTTTGTAAACAACTAGTGTAAGACAAAGTTGCTACACAAGCCTCTTGTAACGTTTTCATTTTCATACTAATCAAAGCCTCACTTTCAATTAACCAACCTCTCTTCCAAAATCATTTCCATAAACCCATCACATTTCCGCATTGCGCCAACATGTTTCACCCCATCCGAATATTCATTATCTTCAGCATTCTGAAAATTCAATTATCAAAATTTCAATTAATAAATGCACATTGCACCTTAACTTCATTTATTATGACTATTGTGGTCATTTCACTTCACGCGGATTGAAAGTCATATTAATTTTGACAACAACAACGACATAACTAATCAAGAATCCAATAGTACCTGAATGATTTCCAAAAGGAATGAACATCTTTAGCATAGAGTTCAGAAGAGAGATTCTTGACTGCTTGGTGAAGATCCTCAGTTAAGTGATTAGGTTCTTTAGCTCCGATTGAGAACTTCACTTTCCTTATCTCTTCTATATTTTTTTTCGGTGATCTCTCCGCCACCATCGTCGACTTGCACCTACGTGCAACAATAAGATATACAAACAACGAAACAACTTAGAACACAAACAGAGCAAAAACAGAGAGAAATACAACAAAAAAGAGTGTTAGCTGGAGAGGTATATGAATCAAAACCCAGAGACTGTAAAGAAGTTGAAGAATCATGTTTGTGATGATCACAAATGTTAGGTTTGGATTTTTACCTCTTTTCCGGTTTAGAATTTGTTTGACCTTTCCTTTTTCTGGGAGGCATCTTTTTTGTGTTTCAAGTTCAATAATGAGAAGGAAAAAAAGGGATTGAAGGTGGTGGTCGGTTGCGGGGGTGGAGGAGAAGAGGGTAGTGCTGGTTTGTAGAAGTGAAGAAGAAAAGAGTGGTGGTTTTAGGTTTTTTTAATATATATTAGGGTGGAATTTGAGGAATCTAGAGGGGATAAACAAAAAAATGAAATTTGTGTACTCCCGCAGTCCCTCGGATTCAATACTTTAATACGTGTTGACATGGTCAATATAGTGGGATTTCCAATATTATAAAAAATTTAACTAAAATAACTAATTCTATTTTAATTAGGATATGAAAGAAAGTAAATAAAAGATATTACAAATTTTGAAAATTCTCGATTATATTCTTATACCAATTTCTTTTTATAAACATCCCAACCTTTATAGATAAAAGTATTAATCATATTCTTTTTCTATCCAGATAAATATAGTATTATATTGAAAATAAAATAAAAACAACACATGATAAAATTTACCATCCTTGCCTAATATGGTGTACATATAACATGGCGAGGTATCCATCCTCACCTAGACCTAAGTTCCCTTCCTCGCCACTACTTTCAGTACATGATATACATGATACAGATAAAGTAAGGTATAGGGACTTGCTCCAGAAAGTAGAACATAATTTCCCACAAGATAACCACTAAGTTCGTTTATTGGGAACATACCCCTATTTATAGACATTTCCTCAAATGGGAATGTTAAACATGTGTCCTTTCTTATCTTTACTCTGTCCCTGCAGTTGTACAAGTGTATTTTAGATTCTTCTAGATGATCTCCCCATGTGATTTTACTGTGCACGTGTTTGCTGATTGAAGAGAGTGGGGTACTGCACAACACTCCTTTTAGGATATGGGGAGACCAGATATCCTCTTTAGCATTTTCCAAGTATCTACATTAAGTCCCCTGGCTGTTTGGGCAAGGCATTAGTCTTCTCAACAGTCTATTACTTCACTCTGGTACCCTCAACGCCGTAATCCCTTTCTATCGTTTTGTTTGGGACTTGCGCCTTCCCCGCAGGTCCCCTTGTTCTGTATACTCAGGCAGTCATCAACATGCATATTCACTGCAAGTCCCCTGGTTAGGCGGAGGTACTCATTACTCTTCTTGGAGACTTGCATGTTCCTGCAAGTCCCCTTGTTCCGTGAGTCTTGGTGGTTTCAACTTGCGCTATTGTTGCGAGTCCCCGGATTGGTGAGATGCGCTCATTACTTCCACAGAACTCGCATGTTTGCGAGTCCCCTTGCTCGAACCTTCGAGATTTTAAGAATATTTTACACGTAACATCTATTTGGATAGCTTGGGTGGGGGGTGTTAAGGAAGTTACCCTCGAAACTGACATAACTGCTTGACAATGTTCCTTCAGGGTTGCGTCCTTTCATCTTCTTTCTTGGAAAGTCGTTTTATTAATTATCAGTTACGCCCTTTCAAGATCTTGTGAAGTCTATATAAACTCATGCCCATACGTCATTACCTCAAACCATCCATTTATTACTTCAAATCTCTCTCTCTTTCTTTCCTTTTCCATCTTCATTCCGGCGTCATTCCTTTCATTCTTTCTCATGAGCGGTCAAGAGAGTTCGGCGGCTGAAAACTCTTCTAGCAATATTGAGGAGTTCGCTGGCGAAGAAACCCCCCCTCACAGTCCCTATCCTGACAGAGGACGAGCGTGTCTTCCGCCATGGGAAAGGTAAGGATTGGTCGACGATCCATGCCAAAAAGACCTCTAGCAAGGTTGAACAGAGCACGCCTGAGTCGGGTGGTGCCATTTCTCTCTTGGATGACGATTTTGATCACCGGGTTAGCAGACCAAATAGTTTTAACCCGCCTATTGTAGATGAAGAAGTCAGTGACTGGCTTCTGGCGGAGGAAGTCGAGGAACCGCCTTTACTTCCACTTACTGCTAATTCCCGCCTTCGGTTTTCTCGTGGCGACTTTGCACTTTCTCAGGTATCCTTTTTATCTCGAGCCAATTCTTGCCCGCAATGGCGCCCATGGGTGTAGTACATTCTTTCGATCCCCGCCTATTGTCGTGAAACGATCACCAAGTTGGATTTGATGGAGGCGCTTTCTTCGTCTCGATAACTGCGCCTGAAATAACAAGGATTTGCTTCGCTTGGTTTTAAGATGGATTCCTCTGGTCCACACCTGTCTTTTTGCTTGGGGAGAAGCGACTCCTACGTTGGAAGACGTCGTGGCTTTAACTGGTTTCCTCCCCATGGAAGTCACGATTTTCGGGAAGTGGTTGGTAGCGGTGTCTTAACCGCCAGTGACGATGTCATATTGTGTTTCTTAAAACAGGCGCGTATAAACTCGAGGAAAGGACTACCGAGGTGGGCTTGTCGTCTGCAGTTCGAGCGCCTACTAAATTGTCGCAAAAAAAAAAAGCCGTGGGTACCACGCCTAGTAAAGGGAAAAAAGGGAAAAAGATGCTTTCCGGTGAAGAGGATGCCGCCGCCACTATGATTTCTCAGGAGCCTGCCAGGCGTGCTACTTTGACCATGTGGGTCAAGATGTGGGCGCCTCGTTTGGTGGGTGAATCTGGCTGGGAACCCAACTCCCCATGCTGGCTCCACGGGTAGCCACGAGTCGGCAGCTTTTCTGTCCTACTCGTTGTCTCATCAGGTTTTCCAGCATTCTCCAAGTGACGCAGTTAGGATGATAGAGTGGTATGTCAAATGATTTGTTAACAAATCAGCCAGATTCTCCCACCAAACATTACACTAGTTAACAAATCATTTGCATTATTATGTTTGTGGGGTTTCGTTTCTTAACAATATTCTAAAGCATAATAATAACGAAAATGATGGATACACACCGACTGGAACAAAGGGTGGCCTCCACTTCTGACCCTTACCAATCTAGATGCAAAGCACGTTGGATATCGACCAAATAAAGCTGAGAAATTGTCCTAATAATAAAGCTGAGAAACTCATACAGAGTGTCGCTTGATTAAACGTTCTTATTTGCGACTGGTTAGTTGTGACGTTGCTAAGTTAAAGATTCTGGAACCAACACAGGCAAAAAATGTTCGTCATTATTTTTGTTTGTATTTATTCACTGTACATGTAATGGCAATGGCAGTACAAAAGCCATGCTTTTCTCTCTTTTAAGTTTTCTTCTTCAGTCAGAAACGTGGGTTTCTGGTGCGGTTTGTGTCTGCAATCTCTTCTTATTTGTGCATTCCAAAAGTTATACACAAATGCTTGGAATTCTGAAACGTCTAATTTGGAAAATAAGATCTTGCTTATACTGTACTAAGGAAATTCTGGTTGCAAATCAACAACCTAAACACCAATCACATCTCTTAGACCACGTCGAGATTTATGCTTACCTCACCTCCCATAGGTCGGTGAACAAAACTCTCGCTCCTGATTGGCTGAAATACAAATTAGCCCCCTCACATTTCGTGACCGTCCATTTCAAATTGAATTGATTTGATCTAACGCTATAAATTGAGCGATAGTGCACACCCTCTTTTTGTGTTGGTGGTCGACGAAACCTTACACCTGATTGGTCAAAATTTTATATTGAGTTTAAATAATTTTAATAAAATCGCAACTGTTAGATTTACATGCTAAATTTAAATTTTGGAAGGAACTTTTAAGGAAACATGTTAAATTTGTTGACATGAGAATGCTAAAAATAGATTTCTTTAAAACAAAATTTGTGAAACTTTCGTAACATGTATATACGGAAATATGTTTTCAAAAGAGTAAGAAAAGATTTTTTCTCTTTTAACACTTCACGCTAGACCCATATATTTTCGGGAACAAATCTTATGCCAAATTTTAAGAAACAACATCTTATGCCAAATTTAGCTTTGTTCATTAGCAACTTATGCCAAATTTATCGCAAAAAATATGTTCATTCTGGGAAATTTCGTGGTGACCATAGTTAGAGTTTTTCCAATGGTTGTTGTGTGTATTTCCTATGTGGCAACACAAACAAGACATTTTTATTCCAAATTTTCCTTAAGTTTAGGTGAAAAAAGTTATTCATCTCCAATGATGTTGTTTGTGATCATTTTCTTGTTAAATGTAAATTTTATGTTCAGTAATTTTAAGATTTTATTAGATCTAAAAATTATTATGTATTATACTTTAGTAAATAAAACATATTTTTAATTAAAAAAAGATGACTAGGATGGTAGACAATGTCAAGAGGAATGTGGCAAACTAGACATTCTCCTTGACATTTTCTACCTAAAATCATGCATACATTCAGTTATGACATCCGGGTTGGAGAATGATTTTAGAGAAAATAAATGTGTATCCTAGCTGGATTTTGACATTTATCTCCACACACATGCCATTGACAAAGCTCTTGCGGAAGTATATAATTTCTTTTGGAGTTCTACCCCATTGAATTTTTGGTTTTTATCCATTCCGCTTTTTTTCTTCTCTCAAATCACAAAACCCTAATCTTCCCGAATATTGTTGTACGGCTTTTTAATGTGTTCCATTTCCATTCTTATGTATTTGTTGGTGATTTTTTTGTTTTGAATTTGTAGGAGAAGAGAGACTGATTCGAACCCGAAAAATGGGTACTTCATCTGACTTGATTTGTTTAAAATGGTAATCTCTCCTCTCTTTGATTTATCAATCTGCATTTGTGACGTATTATTTTGTCTTAGTGATTTTGTCATCTCTGTTTGTTTCAATTCTTATTATTTGATTTTTAAATATTTGTTGATTTATAGTTTAAGGTTGTTTTGTTGTTCGGAAAGGTGGTTATAATGCAACGTTTTACCATGGAAACAGTTTGGCAAAGATGAGATCAACATTCGTTTGCTTGGTTATGGATTTTGCAGCTATACGTATGTGTAAGCGGAGACTTCCATCATCAAGATTATATAATTCCGATCTATATCCTAACGATTTTAGGGCGGAAGATGCGCGGTCATCTTCTTTTTTAGACCGTGTTTAATTATTTAATCAAATAGGTTCCTTTTACGATTCTAAGCCAGGCAGCTGGTGAAGGTTACTGATCTTGAAGAAGATAAACATTGATACAATTAGGAAGATCAAGAAGTTTCAGTTATGGTTTCTTAGTCTCCTATTCATAATTTTTCCTCATATTTGTAGGTGGTGTTCAAATCCTGGTTAAATGGTCATACGATTACCATTTTAATCTTTAACAATTTTCTTTAAAACTGTCATGTATGAACCATATGCTTTTTGTGTTATCTCCATATCAATCATGTTAACATTTTTTCCGACTGAGGTATGTACGTTATTAGTTGGGGCTGATGGTGAAAGATGTTCAGTTCATAACCGTATTCAAGGCGGGCGGTACAGCCTCATGTTCCCTTTTTGTTTCTTTTTAGGTGAGCCCATATGCAGGCCAAGCAACCCGCCCTCTTTTCCTGTTAAATATGTGTTCATCTTTATGTTATTCTCAAGTACGTCGTGAAGTAAGTACCACCTTCGGAGAATGAAATTGCGATCTTGATCACTATCTTAACCTCCATCCAGTATAATTACAACCCGGGGACACTTTTATTTACCACTGATGAGAAATTAACATGCATTATAGGCTACAGTTTTAGCAGGATTACGTGCTGGACGAGATGATCATCTCCAAAATCTAGATGAAATCTTTATGCAGGCCCATTGGATCAGTGCAAATATCTGATAAACAGTGGCGAGCCAGCCATATTGGAGAAAGAACACTGCTGTTTCTGTCAGGTGTTAAAAGGATTTACAGTATTTCATGTTGGAATTAACTGAGAAGTAGAACTCCATTGCTACTGCTAAATGTAATAATGCAATGAGCTCCATGTTGGAAACAGTAATGATCTCCATGTTGGAAACAGTATGATAGGTAGGGGTACTAAACATGAATAAGCATCCCTGTTTCCATAAGAGGAAAGTGTATACTTAAGCAATGATTTTTTATGTTTTGCTCCTGGGAATTACAACGAAACAAGGTTAAATATGCGTACATGGCAAGACTGTTTGATTTTATCTCAAATGAAACGGGTAACAATAAGCTTCATAGATTTTATCTCAAATGAAAATATTGAACGAAAAAGAAATCTTGCAGGACTGTTTGATTTTATCTCAATCATGCCTTCTCTTAACCAGCTTTTTGCTATTCTAATATTGAAAAGAGCATAACGTCCAGATACGGTGCTCCTTACAGTGGGTATGGAGGTGGTGGATGTGCGGGCAGTCTCTGCGATGTCTGCATAGTGGTGCAGGTAGTGTTCTTATATGGTTCTGTAAGGATATATAATTTTGGGGAAGTTAGTGTGCTTCATTTTTTCCCCGTTATCCCGAGTCGATAATAATTACCATGATTTCATGTTTTTTTTTTTTTTTTTTTTTTTTTGAAAATCATTACACTTTCTGTCTATTTTTCTCTTCATTTTTCATCATATAAAGTATGTTATGCTGGGTTTCCCACTGGTAAGTGTTTTTGGATGGATGTGTGGATCGAAAAGGGTCGTCTTAGGAAGGTGTGTCAAGGTGGATAAAGCAAACACTAAGTACTGGCGTGTATTATTTTGATTGCTAATCGGATCAAGAGCTTTCTCAAATTAGCCCTTGAGTTTTATTCTGCCCAGCAAACACTAAGTAGTGGTGGGATAGCAATTGCTACGAACGCTAGTCCAGAAAGGGTTATTAATCACGCTTTTAAATGACAGATTAATTAAGTGAATAAAATTTCACAAACAAATCCCGTCATATAACACGAAAATAGTGGGACCCATCAATTAACACAAAAAAACGGTCATTTTAAAACGTGATAATTTACTAGGTGTGTAATTTACTGATGACCATTATATCACGGATCAAATCCGACGAATATTAGGTTTTTATACGCCCAGCACTAATTTTCTATTGTGTGGCCAAAAGTGGCTAGCCACCCATAATGCTATCCCCTGGACAACCTAACACTTGAAGGCTGACCATGGTCCGTACGGCTGTGTTGAAGGAAGATAAGATCTTTTTGTCTGCTACCAGAATTCTTTCAACACCTAAAATTCAGGGTTCCAATAATCTTTTTTCTCCAGAATTCATCATTTAAGATCGAGCTCTCAAAATTTTCGTTCAATAATCCCCCCTCTTTTTTATCTCCCGCTCACACCAAGATTCGTTCCCAATTTTAGGTCTTAATAACAGAAACTTTTCTCTCCCGAAAATTCAATAATCGAGCTCCAAAAATTCCCCTTGTTTTTTCATCTCGGCTCCCGAATTTTCACCAAAATCAGGTTCAAATATCTTAATACTTTTCCAAGGTTTTGCTTATATAATAGGCCATCAACACAATGGTTTTAATTGTCCGTGGAAAAAGGGTTTATTGTTGAGGTAATTTATAAAACCCTTAATTTGTTTTAGATCTTTTTATAATGTTAGGGTTTCTAATTTTTAATATTAGAATTTTTTGTTTAAAAACAGGCTTTTGGTTTGGATCTTTCTCAAGGGTTTCATATACTTTGTTGTTTATTGTTTGAAACTAGGCTTTATTTTTTGAAAAAAGGTTTTTGGTTTTGGTCTTTCTCAATAGACTCTATTAAGGGTTTCATAATAGTTTGTTGAGAAAGGGCTTTTCTTTTTCAAACCTAAAATCAATAGTAGAGTATGTTACATGGGGTTGATTAGGTCTTTCATTTTTGGGAATCAATCGTCATGTTTTGTTTTCTTTGACAAAGTTATTGTTTGATTTTTGCAGGCAAATCTTGATGCGTACAATCATACCTAAAGTTAGATGAAGTTTATTGATGTTAAAAGGGTTTTTTACAAAAATAGGTCTGTTTTTGTTGTGCTTTTCAAAACTAGGCATGTTTTTTTTATTTATTGCAAAACTAGGCAAGTTTTGACTAAAAGTGATGGATGGAAAGTTAGCACCGTTAGTTATAACTAAAAAGACCTAAAAGTCCTTTGAATCGGTAATTGTGACCCAACAAGCCGTGTTCACTCTGTATACGTCACCACACATTGCTTACGTGGCATTGCATATGTGAAACTGCTTACTTGGCACTCCTTACGTGGGATCATGATAGCCCAACACAACTTCTATTTTATGTCCGCCAATCTACCCATCACTATCACTGATGCAGCCGACTACTCCAACTGAGCCAAACACCTCCACGAAATCCAGAATCCAACAGCCTCACCACCATAGGAAACCCTTTGCAGTCGCTTCCTCTAGCTAACAAACTCGTACAAAATTAATCCAATTTTGCCAACACACGAACCAGATCTGATCTTCATTCACATCTAAGGCATCATTCATCTGCACCTCCGCCATTGAAAAATACATAATCCATTGCTTCACCGTTGCAATCCTAAGCATACATCTAACGTAATGCAGTAGCTTCTCATACTCCACCAGACTCATCTGCACATCCATTGATTATAACCACTTCAGATTTTTGCCAGCAACAACGACAGAATCATCCGTAATATTCTTCTCGTAACCTTGAAAAAAATGACTAAAACTCTTCTGTTACTGCTCCCAGTTCCTGCAACTCCCATACACAACTGCCGATAAACCATATAGCAGCAACAACACCTGCAACTCCCAGCTCAGATTGAGCTCAATTGCTGAAGCAATCTTCATTCAACCACCATTCCCTGTAACCACACATTCATTCATCACCATCATAGTGCAACCAACACTAATTTCTCTGCCTCAACTGAACACTACTTCACTGCATTGCGGACCCTTGTGCTTGTCATGTCTGAACTTCAATTAGCAAACCAAATCCCATTGAAGCTCAAATCGATGGCAACAACAAACATTTCCTTAATGTTTCAACAAATCACACAAACTACCATCACACATCATTACCCATCATTCATAACACTATATAGATTCCTTCTTGCAAGGTACATAACAAAATCTTCAATAGTTCAAGTGAAATTCTACAGACTTCCCTTTGAGCATCAGCACTAAAACCATTCTCTCCATACACGGCCATTAAACCTGGCAGTAACACACATCTACAGACTTCCCTTTAAGCTCCATAATTCGCCTCAAACCCATTTGCCATACATACAAATCCAGTTCAAACCCTGCAAAGCAACCCACCAAATTCCATGGAAAACAGCCACAAATTGGTTCAAGTATTAGTCGGTCAGGACCTTAAACGAACACATGGTGTGAATAAATCTGGTAATGAAAATATATCCCCTTTTTGATGTTGTACGGACCGCCTTCAACCTGCAATTTCACATGCAGTAAACCCCTTCATAAATTCCCATGAAAATGGTCAGTAACAACTTTAATTCTTCATCCCTTCAACTGATATTTACAGCTTGAAATCCAATTAGCAAACCCAACACCAAAATCATTTCAATTCCTCATCAATTTCATCTTAAATGCAGATAACCACACAACCCTAATTTCTTTGTAACATCTCTAACTAGAGTCAGATTGCAAATTCGACTGAAACCCAACTCAAATCCACCATCAGTTGTTTGTATTTCATCACATCTCTCAAATCAACTGCAACTCATCCATTTCTCAGATTGCAATCACAATCAAAACCCTTTTTTCCAACTCGTCTTCAACATCCTCCACCCTTTCTACAACTACCACTATCTTTCTCTGAAATCATCTCAAACTACGTTAACAATCAATCAAAAAATTAATTTAGGCGAACTAGAGAAAACCAGAGAGAAGAAGGAAGAAGAAAATGAAAATCGATCTGTCTCTTTTGCTATTAGATGGGTTATCATCTAACCACCTAAGCATCTAGACCGTCCAATTTCTCTGAGATCTGAATATCTCAGATTACTGGTTCTGAGACAGACATGTGTGATATTAATTACTATGGATGTCCATCGTAGCCGTTCAATTTTCTTTGAGATTTCATCTATTTTAGATTAGACTTTCTGATCGACACACTGGGCGATATTTACTATGGTATTGACACACTCTAGAAAGGGTAATTTAGTAATCTTAACACCTTGATGAGATATCCCTAAATGATAGTTTGACGAGAAATTAACGATTCAACGCAATAAATTGACTGAGATAACAAAAGTGGATGGAAACCGTTTAAGAGACTTATATTTGCAATAAATAAAAAACAGGCCTAGAAATGAAAGTGAGGGTCCAGAACAAGCCTATTTCTGCGTATAATCCATATTAAAATGCATCTTCAATTGAATTAGAAAGTTGAGAAAAGGGTACCGCCAGGTGAAAAGGAACAAGGAGTTATATGCAGGTCTGTTGAATACCATATCCTGCAACTTCCAGCATTAGAACCTAATGTCCTAACATGTTTCCGATATGAATTCCATGAAGATCAGGTAAGTGTAGCACCACTTCTAAATTTGAATCATTATATCCAGCTTTATAATAGTGACAGTTCCGTTTTCAACATTGTGTTGCTCTGTACTCGTTCTGGTAGCTGTGTGGATTGCATATCCATATAGTTAAATGTTGGTAATAATCTACTGCATGCGGTGCTGCTAATTTTCTGGTTCTTCACATGAACAAATTGCTGCTCTAGCTTATTCTTGTTGCTTCTTATTGATGAACTTGATTTACTTAATCAGGAAGCTGCTTACATTCTTAATCATTGGACTTTTTGTTTAGTGGAATTTGGTGTCTTGCGAAATGATGATTTTAACTTTGTTGTTTACAGATTCTAGTGTTGATCCAGCTGTGGGTGGTTTACAAGTTACTTTTGTGGAGATCAAGAGCATCGCCCTATTAAAGAAAAGAAGCAATGTCGTTGTCTGATCACAAAGTAAGAATCTTCATCTTGTGGATAATGATCCCCCCTGCCGAATAGAGAAGATGACCATGCAAGAATTAAAGCTGGAAGGAAGGACACAAATTGGAACAGATCTACAGTGTTTTGGCAGTGTCAAGGTCAATTGGTATGCCTCTTGTACTCTCTTTATATCTATGTTTTTGTTTTCATCTTTTGAGTATTATATTCAACTGTATACTGCTACTACCCTAAGTACAAGCAACCTTTTTTGAATGCCATATCTACTGGAAAGATCATTCTTCTTCATCTTTCATTTGCTTCTCAATATATTTTAAGAATAATCAAGGTCAACTGTACACTGCTACTACCCTAAGTACACACAGGTTTCTACATGCAGTTTTTCTTCTCAATATATTTTTCATTTGAGCTAATGCTTGTGATTTTAATGATCCTGGTAGTATGTTAAAGTGGTTGGTTTCAGGATGATAGTTTCAGGTTCTAGTTCTGTGTTTTCCTTTATTCATTGTGAATATCCAGCAACAATAATATTAAGACCTCAGATTATACTAGATTAAGGGAATAGATCTTAAAAGCTTTAAGTTCCTAACGTGTGGCTCCAAGTTTAGTTGGATGTCGTTGTTCATTTATACAACCATTATAATAAGTTATTAATAATGCATGATCCATGTGTGTGGATTATTTTTTAGAGAGCCACTCGGTATCAATATTATGTGGAAGAAGCATGAATACATGATATGATCTTTAATAGACTTTATCAGCAGGTGAACTTGCATACATATTGAATCACTTTCTTAGCATTATATATGTGAGAACCACACAATAGTTTGATATTATATTGTTGGGTAATAACAATTAAAACTGAAAAAATCAAATAACTAATCAATAAAAGAGGCTCTTATCTGATTTTCATGTGTTTTCCTTAGTCAACTGTTAATGTCTTGAATATCCTGCTAAACACCATGGAAACAAGAAAAACGGTAATGGTAGATTGAGGCGCATGTTCAACATACTGTCCTTAAGACAAGAATGCCCGGATACACTCTGAAAAAGATGATGCTATAGCCCTACGGGTACATCTGCCTCCAAGATACAACAATCTTAACAAGCTTGAATAGCACATTCAAACTTGTCCTTCTAGAACTTGGCAGCGGAAAACTCACGAATCGTTAGCACTTAGAACCCTCGTATCAAACATCGAAAAAACGAAGAAGAAGTACTAAAAATCTTAGGGGATATAAGAGAGGTTTTTCTATATATCTATTCAATAAAAAAAAATTCTTCATATATATAAAACCCTAACCCGATAAAATTTGGAAGGTGTTTTTATTTTTGGAAAAACCTTTTTATTAGTAATTTTTATTCACATAAAACTGTATTTTTTTCAACAATCCCCCACATGAATAAAAATACGATAAAACACGGAAAACAAGAAATATCATGAATAGGCATAGGTGTCCATAAGGTCTTGAACCTTTGCTTAGTGAGAGGTTACCTGAACTACTTATTAGCCAGTGTCCATTAGGTCTTGAACTGTCTAACATTTGGTGTAACTCGCGATAACAACCACACATGATATCTCCACGGTTGCTGCCAAGCTCCGCCGTTGTGTCCATTTTGGCCCTGGACGTCTTGTTTCTCAGAATGCTCTAGAGAATCAGCTCATATTCTCATAGAAAGCGATCCACTTCCTCATTCAGATAGGTGAGTTCCATTAAGAGTGTTCACTGCTACACCCCACTTCAATCTTAAATTGAAACTATGGAACTCATTAAGACTTATTAAAGTCACCCTTCACATGCAGTCACACTATCACATCTACACCATAGGGAAGGGACAGAGAGAATATAATCCTCTGATAGTGTTTACCTTTACCTACCATAAATTAGTTGTCTCATTCGAAACCTTGATCTTGGGATCTCCAGTCATCAAGGTTGAGTATCCTTCATGGCAAGTTTATTTTATATGAGCTTAAGTCCCATTCCCCATCGATGTATAATTACGAACTATCTCTTTAGAAAATCCTTTCGTCAAAGGACCACTAATTTTTCTGTTGACTTCCCTAAGTCTGTGAGGTTCTCTTTTGACTTTACATGTCTACTGAGACCTCTTTTTGACTTCACGAATCAACTAAAATTACTTCATTAAAGAGTATAGTTGTCTTACCGAATTAGCCTTCTTCGAGTATGTCTAGACTTTGTCATTGCTCATTTACTTTAGACTCACATAGTCAATTGAGTTTCTGCAATGATGGCCACAGGCTTCGGTCACAGAGGAATATCTTCTAAGAAGCATCTTAGTAATCATTCGTCTTCCTCTTATGCTTGAATTAAAGCACACGAACTTTGATTTCTTCAATATACAAGTTCATCTTGTCTGTTTTAAGGACTTCCTTAGACAGACACTCCTTAAGAGGATACACACATAGGCTAAGATTTATCCATAGCCTGAAACAACAACATCTCTTAAGGTCAGTACAATATGTATTACATACACAATTTAAGATGTACCTCAAGTATCGCAAATATCTAATCAGATCATCCAGTAATGCTCTTGAGATACATGGGTATTTGTATACATCTGATATACTGCACATTTACAACACACATTAAACGCATCGAGTTTGACAAAAACCATTTCCTTCAGAATTTCTTCTGGATCCTTTCGATCATTTAGATCATATCAGCCATCTTGGTCTTTCTGTCAAATCATAAACATATCACATATTTCATAGTTGGTTGTAAAGCATATATCACATAATTGAAATTAATTATGTACCTCATGCATTCCAATCTCTGGTCTTCTAATCAGAGCATCCCTGTGTTTTCCCAGATTAAACGCGGATATGCACATCTATTTTGCAACACGTACTAAACACGTTAGACAGAAAATAAAAAAAAAATAAAAATAAATGGTTACCTACTGATCCTTTAGACCATGTCAACCGCATATTAGTTTCCTGTCAAATCTGAAGTGGTCCATAATCACGTGTCTTTCTTATATTCTTCAAGGTTGTTTAATGCATTCATCATATACCTCTCATCCTTGATAGATTGCAAGATCACATTTCTTATCCCCCACATTTAAATACTTCTCTTAAGAATTATTTAAAACTTAGCTCTTGGTTTGAGCAAGTGCAAACCGACATCAAGTACAAGAATTAAGCATGAATATGTGATGCTCTTCCCCTGAAGCGAGCTCCACTATACCTTTGCATTCTTATTCAAAAGAATTGGCAAATTAACTTTATCGTACCGACGAGTACCGTTGTACCTTCGCATGATTTTATTGATGGAGAACACACTTTGATTCGCACAATCTAGTGATTCCAGTTCCCGCATACATCGCTTCGTCTTTGCACGTAAAACAGATGTGAAAGTTGTAACAGACCAATAAATCGATGCAACATATTGAACTCCTAGACTCTCATCAAGCAAGTTACCAAGCTACGTTCGTTCTGGATGGCTGCTACGTGCAGCGATAGTATAATAAACACATGCAGCACAGTGAACGTAGAATATAGTCAGACAGAAAAGCCTGACGCACCTCACCCAAAAGTAGTTGAACTTGATGTTTTTCTCCATTGCGGAAAGCAAATAACACACTCTACGAAGACGCCAGAGACGAAGCATGATGCTCCAAGAAATTTCCCAATGGTTGTCAACGAATACGTAAGATTTTCTATCGCGTAGCCAATGAAGAAGGTGATGAAGATATCTATCAAGAATATTCCATCGATGACAATATACGCGATCTCCAGTCCTCGAACTGGTTTGAAAAGAAAACCATATTGGAAAGGAGCCATCAGTGCGGTGTATACGACTAGCAGAAGGAGAAAGTTCTGCCAGATTTTGTAACTTCGATCATCAGGTGAAATTACTGATCGCTTCATGACTCCAGGGTAACTCCTCCTAGCACCACCAACTAATCCAGAATGGCTGCTTCCATGGTTGGAAAAAAAAAAACATCAACTTATTCAATGTCCTTCTCGAGCTCAAATCCACCACCATCTTTTAATCAGTAGCAGACCTTCTCCCACTCTCAGCATCTTCATGACACTGCCAAGTTTCAAACTCGATGTACACTTCCTTCAACAGCAATCAATCCATTCCCAGGCATCGTGAGTAGCATCACTGATCAAACTAGCATCATCACTGCCAACTCCATTGGTAATGGCAGCAACACCTTGATCTTCTCCGTCACAGCTCCATTAACACCAGGAGTATTGCATCTCTATATCGATAATGGCATAGACCAAGTCAGCTTTATCTCCTCACTGTCATTGTTCTGTTTTGCTCGTTCAACTCCTAAACATCACCGCCATTAGAATCGCTAGCAGTTATCGTCTACTGCAATAAATGGCTCGAGCAGCAGCCAACAACTTCATTCTTTCGATCAGTCACCGTTAAACCTTCTCGATACTCTGCTCGACTTCTATCTAAGCCATCTGTGATTCAATAATTCAAAGACGCACTGCAACAAGTTCAGAAAACAGCTCAAGAATCTCTTGTGCAGCCATCATGTTCTCCTCCCGAATGATATGCTCGACCCGATGACGAAAGTGCAAACTTCCACTTAGCGAATTCCTCGACAGGAAACTGCAGTTTCTTCTGTATGCGAGGACCACATAGGCTTCAAATATCTAGAGTTGTCCGTAATCTTATGGGATATGGTATAACGCTTACTCCAAGATTCTCTCTTGAGGTAATCTTTGATTACCCAAATTTCAAAACCGATGACAGGATTACCTAAAAGCACGCATAGACACCCATCCAACACACCAATATGCCGATATGTATAGTTAACGACTTCAGAATCGTCTGGTTGTAGGATTTCTCTGGTAATCTCATCTGTTATATCCAATGCAACTAATACTTCGGGTGTAACTACTACTTTGGAGGTAGAAGATGACCGACCTGATTTGGACAACACAAACGAATGAAGAGCCCCATTACAAAATACCCCGTACTCTTGTGATTTATTACACATAATATAAGGGATATTTCGAATTCGTTTCCATGCATTCGATCTAAGTGAATAAACGACAACTTCAGACTGGTTGAAGTTTGAATAGCTCTTAATTCATACGAAGTTGTATTCATCACACTTCGAGTTATAACCGAACCCATGTCTGGTCGATAGGTAACCAAGATTCGGCTTACGAGACATATCATCAAATTCAGGTGGTGGTCTTGCCAGCAGTTTGTATTCAACCCATTACATGAACCCACAAAAGAACTTTCAGCATTCACCAGCTGTTTGCTAGCGGGCGAAGATTCTATCTTTTGAATCGGCACTTGATTAATACCATCACCATCAAGTAATGGTGATGTAAACGAATCATCATATAAAGTGTTATATACTTCGTTGGCACCCTTTGGTGGCAGGATTCCAAAGATAAAAGAAATCCCTTTCCTGATTCCATAAGCGTAAGCAAAGTATGTCATTACAAGAACCAACCAAATCAACCGAACAGTATACATATGTGGATTTCACTGGTAGCCTTGCGAGGATCTCAGGATAGAGATCTTGCGGAATGCTTGACATTGATCCTTTTCTCCGTTGGAGTTATAGAGCGAGCATAAACCCAGGGTTTTCATCCGGAGGTCGGATTTATACACCTCTGTGGTTGCATCTACAACGATCTTTGAACCACCAAACGATTCTGTAACACCTAGTCGCGAACGCTTCAACATCTACAATAAGCACATGGTCCAACAGCTTTACTGGCGTGATTTATAACGAGCATTATCAGATTGACCCGCCGAAATTAGAGGATATACAAGATATCCCATATAGGCCCCTGATTAAAGCACATATTAACCAGTTAGGTTCATCACGATCACATGTAGACTTAAAAAAGAAAACCAGTCGATGTGTATAGTACGAGAGCTACTGATCAAACCCAATTCGATTCTTTCTTAATTGCTATTCTAATATATATAACTCTTGTCTTAAGATTGTTGGGTAATAACAATTAAAACTGAAAAAATCAAATAACTAATCAATAAAAGAGGCACTTATCTGATTTTCGTGTGTTCTCCTTAGTCAACTGTTAATGTCTTGAATATCCTGCTAAACACCATGGAAACAAGAAAAACGGTAATGGTAGATTGAGGCGCATGTTCAACATACTGTCCTTAAGACAAGAATGCCCGGCTACACTCTGAAAAAGATGATGCTATAGCCCTACGGGTACATCTGCCTCCAAGATACAACAATCTTAACAAGCTTGAATAACACATTCAAACTTGTCCTTCTAGAACTTGGCAGCGGAAAACTCACGAATCGTTAGCACTTAGAACCCTCGTATCAAACATCGAAAAAACGAAGAAGAAGTACTAAAAATCTTAGGGGATATAAGAGAGGTTTTTCTATATATCTATTCAATAAAAAAAAATTCTTCATATATATAAAACCCTAACCCGATAAAATTTGGAAGGTGTTTTTATTTTTGGAAAAACCTTTTTATTAGTAATTTTTATTCACATAAAACTGTATTTTTTTCAACATATATCAAGTTAGGAAATGTGGATGACACATAGACGTAAGTGTTGTGTACATGTGTTTGAAGTTACATAAATATATTTACTGGTTATTTCACTCTAAACCTTTAAATTGTGATATTTAAGTTTGAATTAAACAAGATGATAGAAATCTTGATATATTAAACTAATTGGTTATCTTGTTATACAGGATATTGGGATCCCAAGAGCACCTTCATCATTTAGTCTTTGCTTTTTGAGGAACTTCAGGGGAAAAAGGGCTGTGTCTCTATATGTTGATAGAGCAAAGCTGCCAAATGATGACGATTAAGACTGCATGATTGGTGATTTCAAAGATGCAAGTGTGATGTTATGCGATCGAGATGATGGAGTACTTGGAGATGTTTCAAGAGGTGAAGCTTATGTAACTCTTGTAGGACAGCAACCAAATTGGTGTGGAAAGGTGATAGTAGATTGAGTTTAGTTTTCATTTTCAATATGTAACTTTGGATTAGTATTCATCTTACAATTTGTGTTCGGAGATTCTATTTTCTTGAATATTTTTTTGGTTAATTAATAAAGTTAAATTCAACCGTTCCTTTAAGATTCTATTTAATTTTCAGATTCAGTTGAAATCAAAATTTTGTTTCGGTTCTACCCAAATCAGATTCAGATGCACCAAATCTAAATCCGAATGAATTTCAGATTCACATACCAGAATCTGAATCAATAGCACGGAATGGCATAACATTTTGTTGTATTAAACACCCAATAACCATGGTACTAAGCACCTCCATTATGACATGCATAGTGTGTTATTGTATATGACATAAAGGACCGTGGTACTTAATTACAAATTATGTGCGTGACTTTAAGTCACAAATTTTATTCGTCATATTTAATAACGTTCTCTATTTGTCATTTATAAAGAGTCACACCAAATAAATAACGGTTCGAATAACAAATGAAAACTGTGATAAATCATGTTTTATAACAGACTTCATCCGTGATTTATAGCCCTTTCTGGACTAGTGTGTGGATAGAATTGAGAAGCAGTTCTACAATTGCATTTCCTTTCTACTCAGAGTATTCATTTGCTTCAAATTAAAGTACCATTGACAATTCTGTCTTACTTGCATACAGAGAAGCTAAGACTGCCCTAATTTTGTGTAGGTACTATCCTACAAGTTCGACGTTGGTCGCTTTCATCATCTGGCGGATTTATTAACTACAACTATTTCAACATGTCACATAGTGGAAGCATGCTCACTGTCCCCGGCTCTGAAAGAATGCTGGAAGCATGCTCATAGTAGATTATATGTTTAATTTGCAGCGAAGAAGGCAGAGAAGTTCTTTCTAAGTTCATAAGGCGAGTGTTTAGTTTTGTTGGTCTGGTTATTTTTTTGGAGTAACCTTCGCAGTTTTATTGCCTAAAAATGTTTTGGAACGGATCCAATCCATTTTTGTGTTACCATTCTAACCTTAAACGGCTTAGTGTAACGTCAATCTCAGCAAGGGAAGACTTAGAATACCATGTCTGAGATTCCAAGCTAAGAGTCAACCATGGTTTTATAGTGCAGGTGAGGGTCTTTCTCATCTCCCTTAGCACCAAAATGTGCGGTAGGAAGGTCAGGAAGTAAGTCACATCTAAAAAGGAATATTAGCTTAAACACAATCGTCTTTCAGCACATTTTAGCTTGAATGATATATACGCACATGTACAGACGTCTTCTAAACATACTATTGAAAGCTTGATGAAAATGATACTAAAATGAAGACAGGTAGATCTTACTGATAGATTGATGGATGAGAAATGGTTGTTTCTTAACATACTATTTTTACTATTTTTTTATTATCACCGAGGCAAAGGAGCAACTGATTACCTAACTTGATAGCCAGACCTTTTAGTAACAGCTAACTTGATGCTAGCTGTGGCGTGTAAGGTATGCCTACATTAGTTGAGCCCTTAGCTCTCAAATCATAGCGAAATTATCTTGAGTTATATCTAGGTCATGCTTGGCAGGTATTAGAGATACTGTTGACAATAAACACGGATGTACAATTTTAATTAGACTTACTAGGTCTCGGTTCTTTTAATTTGAGCCACTCCTTTGACCATGGGAATCTGGGCGGTGGATTCGCGCCAAAGACTTACTCCAAAAATTAGGGATACCGTTCTCTAAGTTTAAGATGATAAGGTTAGAATGCCTTTAAATGATTTATTAGATTCTTTGTAACATTTCATCAGCAGGAAGAGCATTGTAAGGGCTGCTGATATCGGCGGTTGCTAGAGATGCTAAAGTGAATAGATTGTTTGGTACGTAGAACTAATTGCAGAAACAAATATACGACTGCTAAACTCTCTCTGGGACCAAATTTAGCGATTCATGCATTTCCATCCAAATTTAGCGGCGGAGATATTTGTTTTTGGAAAGAATTTTCGGAAATCAGAAATTTCTTGATGATCATATTGATTTGTATATATTCATATGTGCGACTGTGTGAGCTAGGTTAGTAGATTTGTTAGGCGTTCTGCTTCTTTTTTTTCGGATTTTTTGTTCATTATGGTTATGTTACTTCTTGATGTTAATCCTGTAGTGTTCTTTTTTTTTCTTTCCTGATAGATATTTTTGTTCATTGAATCATTATGCTGCTCATCTTACCGAAGGTTTTGAATTGGGAAAAAATTTGCATATGGAGAGAGGGCCACAAGCTTATTTTTGTTCTTGGCATATTTCGAGGCGACTGAATTAAAGAGGTAAGGTATGTGAAACGTCTTAGATGGGTGGGTCTGAAAAACAATTAATTGTTTTTCTGCTAATCAGGACCAAAGATTTTATGTGCTTGCTTTACTCCAAAAATAGATACTTTTTTCTGTCTCTTCTCTCTCCCTTCTCAATACATTGAACAAAGCTTATCATCTTCTTTTTCCTTTGCTCAGATTTAGTTCTAGGATTAGATCTGAGCAAAGATTTGTTATTGTTAGTTTTATTTTTATATTTTGAATAACTTTCTTCGTTATTAGGGCGATTATTTTCTTCGCTATTAGGGCGATTGTTTCTTCACTAATAGAGCGATTTTATCTACATTTTTACGGTGTTTCTTTCTACAGATTTGTTCGTGATTCAAGTTTTCAGATACAAGTACATCGGGCGATTTGACGGAGACAAGATCAAGTTCTTCTTCAACAAAATAATAGATCTAGAGTTTCTGGGCTTCTCGCTAAACATGAGTTTCTGGGCAAATCACTCCTCTCAAATATGAGTATCTCTTTTTCAAGAAGATAATCAATCAAAATGGTCGAAACGGGATTTCGAATACCATTCCTTCTCCAATCTCTCCGTACAAGATTTGGGTGCTATCGTTGTGGATCGCTGTTTCTCTTCGCGATTTATTTACGTTTTGCATCTTTTATTGTATTTATTTCTTGTTTATGATGTACTATTTTTTTTTTTTGAAAACCATCATGTAAACGTTTGTTAATGGAATGAAATGCTAATGGTTTATTATCCAAAAAAAAAAAACACAGAAAAAATACTCCAAAAATAGATACGGGCTCTTGATTTACAACATTCATCAACTATTATTGACTAAAAAAATTATGGGCTTGCTTTATAAAATTTTATCCATTGGAAAAATAATATTGTGTAATGCATTCATCAGCCTAATTGCCTAAAAGTTTTATGTGTACATATAGAATCTAATTTTTCACATCCATGGCACAAAAAGAAAAATAAGTATAGTGGAACTGTGGAAGTAGTTCTCGGGTTTATTATTGGTGTTCCTGGGTTTCTTATCGGTGTAGGTTAGATATTATAGACCAGATGGGTCACTACAAGAAAACATGGCTTAAGCGACCAAAATCTTAGCAAGATCCCGAAGTTTTGATCGCTTTAATGGTTAAGCAACCAAGTTTGCAACCAACAGATAGTTTACTCGCAGTAAATTTATTTCCACTGTTTTCAAGCGACCAATAAAGGTGTATGATTGCTACATCACTTTTTCAAGTTGTCCACAACAACTACAAAAATACTTGAGTCGCTACTTGCTTTGAGCCATCATAGGGCAGCAATTCAAAAAATATTTGGTTGGTATAATCCTATCTCAGCTACCAATAGTCTTAGCCACCACTCTATCAAAGAGAAGTCATATCATACAATTGGTGATTTATTTACTAAGTTTTTTCTTTTGGCCATTCTAAATACGCTCATGTAACTAATAAAAAGAATTAGTTTGTTGGTGAGTAAGATTTATCTTAATTAAGGATACATGCATCCCAAGCTAGCAAATGATTTGTACCTCTCGATGATGTTCCAAAAAAAAAAATGAATGGTAGTAAAACCGATCCAGAGAAAATGAATGGTAAATTTTCTAAAATAAGGATATCATCCCATTGAAATGTTGTTGGTTGTTAGGTGTTACCTTGCCGTTGTACCATTTGGTCCCAGTTCAGCAAACAATTTTTTCAAGCTAACATGTGAAGGATATAAAAGCAGTCAACTACTAAGTTTTTATTGGGACCGAAATACTAGTGGCTCTTAGCTGGAATAACTTCTTTACAAAAAGTGGTGGAATTTTGCCGCCAGAAAGTCCCCTTTAATTCAAAACAATTAAATTTTGCTGCCCAGAAAGTTTTCTAATTCAAAATGAACTTGTGGTCGTCGGATAAAGTTGGCAATCCGTATGAGGTTTCCTTTTGGATTAATATCCGTGGATTATACATTTTAGTTTCCTATTGGTTAGATTAATGTCGTAGGGACATGATTGTTATCCTAGTTTCCTATTGGTCCAATTAATGGCATACGGATCATGATTGTTATTCTACTTTTCTATTGGTCGGAGTAGTATCATACGGATTACAAAAATTAACGGACGGTGTAGATTCATTTTAGCATGCTCATACAAATTGGAAAGTTTGTGTGTTTCTCTTTGTGCTAGTTCAAACTCGTGTATTCGACTTTATTATTAACTTTTGATACGAAAAAAATCAAAAAATGTATCAATAAATTTAGGATATTATTATCGACATTCAGTTATAAAAAAATTCCGAAAAAATATATGGGAATGTAGCAGGAAAATAAGAAAGTTATTTTTCTTTGTGCTTTCTCTTTGTCAGTTTGTGCTTTCTCTTTGTGCTTCAGATTTGAATTTCGACTAATCACATAGGTCATGAAGCAATTTTGAGTAGTCATACTGGTCATGAACTTCACATGTGGTGTAACGGCAAGCAATGAACCAAGAAGCTCCAGGAGGGTTCAGACTTCAAACTTATGAGGATACATCATCGAAATCGATAAATATAAAGCTCAGTGTCGTTTTGAACTACAAATGTGGTATAACGACAAACAAATTAAGAACCAAGAAGCTCCGGGAGGGTTCTGACATCAAACTTAGCATGATACATCACGGAATCGATAAATATGAAGCTCAGTGTAGATTCGAACTTCAGATGTGGTATAACGACATACAAACTATGAACCAAAAAGCTCCGGGAGGGTTCTGACTTCAAATTTAGCAGGATACATAATAAAAATCGATGAATCCAACCATTCACGAGTAATATTCCTCAGGAATATTCTCAGTAACCTTAAACACACATAAATCAGAACCCTCCCGAAGCTTCGTGGATCATAGTTTGTATGTCGTTATACCACATTTGAAGTTCGAATCGACATTGAGCTTCATATTTATCGATTTCGATGATGTATCATAGTTTTTATGCTTCTTGAGTCTAACAGTGTGAACTAAAGCTACTTCATGACCTATATGACTTGTCAAAATTACTTCATGACCAATGCGAATAGTCGAAATTCAAACCGTAAGCACAAAGAGAAAGCACAAAAACACAAAGAAACATACCAATTATCGAATTCATTTTTCATTTTCCCAATTCATTCTTATACATTTTTTGGATTTTTTTATATCAGAATGTCGATAACAATGTGCTAAATTTATTAATATTTTTCCTGGATTTTTTTTTATGTCGAAGGTTGATAATTAAACCGAAAACATGAGTTCGTATTAACACAAAGAGAAAGCACAAAGAAAACACACTTGCCTTGATCCGTATGACACTCTTTACTTAAATCTATATCGTCCAAATATTTTCACAATCCGTATGACCCCATCCTACCACATCTTATCCGTTCAAATTCTTTTAGATAAAACTATTTTTTTTTCTCTCACTTATCTTCATTCACTTCTCTCGTCTCTCATCTTCCCCTCCCTCAGAAAAAAAAACCTTAACCCAAGTTTCGTTAGCTTCAATTGCTTCGAATCTTCATCACAGAACTCGATTCTTCCATCTCTATATTTCAGTAAAAAATCATCTCTAATCTTCCCCGAAGACTCTCAATTTCATTTTCTACATATTCCTTTGAACAATTCCACGAAACCTTAATTCACTGATTTCCCAAATCCCTGATTCTCTTTTCGATTTCATATTGAATCCTCACAAACCCTAGCTTTAGTTCAAGTGGAAACCCTTAATTTCATCACTGATTTCTCTATTTTACTTCATCTTGAACTCATCCCCAAAACCCTAATTTATATCATCGGATTTACATGTTCTTCTAGTTCTGAATCAAATCACGTACTCGTATTAACACCACCTCTAATAGATACACCTAGATCATTCCCTACCTCTCTTAATCTAAAAAGATATCTATTTCATATTCTGACAATGTTTATGATGCTACTGATCGAGAAAAGAGGGAAGAACTGATCTCGTTGATGTTGTAGAAGATGAATCTGTAATGGAATTAGGGAATTGATGTCTGTAAGATTTCAAGAAACAAGGGTTTGAGGTGAACTTGAGATGAAGTGAAGATTTAAGGGTTTGATGTCTGTTTTGTTGATGTAGATTACGTTGAGGGGTGCAACAAAATCAAAAGATTAAGGGTTTGATGTCTGTGTTTGTTGATGTAGATTACGTTGAGATGAAGTGAAGATTTAAGTGAAATTGATGTCTGTTTTTTTGATGTAGATTATGTTGAGGGGTGAAAAGTGGAAAACTCTTACATTGACAGCTCTGACGAGGTTCTCTCCTTTTGATTTAGTTGATTTTGATTATAGAAATTAAAATTAAAATTTAATTTTTACTGATTCTGTAATTGTTGGTGTAAACAGGGGAACCAAGTGGAGGAGGATATAAAGAAGGGGATTGAGAAGAAGAAGGTGGAAAAGAGGGCAGAAGAAAATGGAAGATGAATTACAGAGGAGGAGAAGATGAATTACAGAGGAGGAGCAGGTTCAAGTAATTGACAATATGTGCTAATCTTAAAATGTGTATGAATTTCTCTTATAGCTTTCTACTGCGCATTTTGGTATTCGCTTTACTGATCTTTAATATAGAATGGATGAGTTCCCCCATATTATAGGACATGGTATTGGTAAATAAAATTTTCTTCTTTTCATTAAATGGTTTACTGTTGTCAGATTTGATGAGATTTCTCATGACACACTACTCAACTACTATCCTAGGTCTTATTTAAACTATCAAATGGGGTAAATAGAAGTCGGACTTGAACTGTGGGTAGATTGTTGAACGTATAGTAAAGAGGCTTATTTGAGCAGAGTGCCCTCTTCGCTACGATGGCTTTGCAGTTCTGCTACAAAGAGAATTGTTACTGCAAAAGACCATTCTTCAGTTCACCTTAACATTGGCCATATTGATGACAGTGGTATCTATACTAGACATTTATCCACTTTTGCCCTTAGTGGTTTCGTTCGTTGCCCAGGTAATTGTTGTCATTGTGATGTTAATTCTAATTGAGTTACTCTTTATTAGGATTTGAGCTAGCTAGTTATGGAGATTTTTTGAATGTGCATTTTGAGGTTTGATGGATTTATAGATAAGAATTAACACCTGTAATAATTATTTATAGTTGCAAGTGATCAGGTTTTTTTTCGCTTGTTATATTCTAGGGAAACAGAGAACAAAGTAGTGGACTGTTGCTGAGACATATGGTTTCTGATGAAGCTCTGGTGATGCTATACCTGAGAAACCAGCAGAAGAAAACAAGTGTCGATGCCATGGTTTTTGTGAGATGGTTAAGTCAATGAAGCAGTCGGAGGCTGAAATTGCACAGCTGAATCATGTGGTAACTTATTGGAATTTTATAAAGTAATGTGCGTTTTGCTTTTGCAGATCAAAATTATCTCAACCAGTTATTTGAACTTTCATATTACAGGTTCGCCAACTAGAGGAGGATACCCAGTGCACCAAAATGATGTTGAAGTTAGGGAGGACAAGATTCATAAAATGGAGTCACTGGTTGTTGGTGGTTTGATAGCTTATGATACCTACTTAGTCATACTTACTTTTTGAGCTTGTAGGTTTCAGGACTTTTATGAAGAAGGGGAGAGAGAACTGCTAATGACTAAAGTATCCGAACTGCGCGATCAGGCCTTTCTTCATTTTAGTCTCACAATTTTGGTGTTCGCTTAATAATTTATTCGGTACTCGGTTGTATACTACAACTTTTTCCAGCTACTTTAAAATGTTATTGTGCCACCACCCATCAGTTAGTTTATGTTTTTGCAAACATCTTATATGTTTTAATTCATCCATGTATTATATGATTGGATCTCTTGATTAATCCTTTACCATGGCACATGTTTCCACAGGAGGATGTTGTCATAGGGCATAATTCAAACCAGTTGGAGACAAATGCAAAATTTACCAGGTAAGCTACTTTCTCGTCTTCCTTTGTACTCCATCTTTGTCATGCTTACCATTCCATTGTTTGCATGGAAATAAAAGAACTGCATTCTCAATTAAAGAACTTAAGTTCTTTAAGAAGCTTTACATAAAAAGGCTACTGCGCCTTCGTAACGTTCCTTGCAGAACGAAGAGTTGTTTTACAAAAGGTAAATGTTTGTGTTATTGTTTAAGGTTTATTAGGAATACTATACATGGATGAGTTGTTTCCTTATCTGTGTCCGAGTCATTCCTGTTCCTAGATGTTGGTCTTTCTTTGCCTCTAGCAATCTGGAATGGAAGGTCGAATGTAACATCGAGCGATGTGTTAAAGTTTGCAGTGAAACTACGTCATGTTCTGCTTTGGGGGATTGATAACATCGAGTGATGTGTTAAACTTAGTAATCCATCTAAGTTTGAAATCTCAGCTTTGCCTTCTTCTTACTTGTTTATCGACAAAGTTTGTTTTTTATTTTGTTTGAACTTAAGCGTGTATTGTTTATCTACAGAAATCATTCAGTTTTGATGGTCTGGATGGCAATATGAGCTCCTTTATGATGCTTCCTTTAAAATTTGGGGAGAGATTTTAAGATGTCAATGATGTGATCTTGATATAGGATGATTTAGAGCATTTCACTAATAATAATAATTGGTTAGTTATCTGACTCTTGTCTCATTTTTTAGATGGTACGCCTTGTTTACTGTTTGGATCTCCTCCAAATTATTGAAATATGCAGTTCTATGTGTATTCTTAAATATATCCACTATATCCTCACTATAATTATGTAAATCACTTCCCTCATGCTACAGCCTAATCCCTCACGGTGCTTTTGATTCCTTCCATGATGTTATCAGAGTATGAGTACTCCATCAAGATCCCAATGATGAATGATCAGAGAGGAACTTAAACACAAGAATGATGGCAGTATGAATCTCTTATTAGGAGCTTGGTGCTACAAAGTCGAAGGAGTGTTCATCTTTTGTTTCAAAATTAAGGAAATTGTAATCATCATTTTTTAAGAAATGATTAGTTTGTATTTTTGATCTTTTTGTTCGTGAAAAGATTGTCTTCTTTTTAAGAAATGTTGTAAATTGATCTATGTGATATAATAAAACTTGATTCAGTTTTTAATTTGGTTCATAATATGTTTTAGTATCAATTTTAATTATAATTTTCATTTAATTTCAATTTGGGATTTATCTAAATCGAAATCGGCAAATACTTCCGGCGCCAGAACAATAGATGTAGCGGGAAAAAAGTTTGGTAGCTCAAAAATATAAGCAACCAAACTTCAGGTATTTCACTTGTTATATTATGGTTGGTCTATCTATGAAGCGATCAGCGTTTCACTTGTTGTATTTTGGTTGGTCTAGCTTTAAAACGATCATTATTTTGCTTGTTCTAGGAAGGTCGGTCTAGCCATGAAGCAATTAATAAAAAAGACGCTATATGATAGTTGCTTGATTACTAAAGCGATTGCATAGCTGCTCTAGACTTGTAGAAATCCCACCTTTTCCAACTCGAGAGCGAGAGACAAATTAAGTCGTTTTAAGGATTAGAGCGACTCAATATGGGCTTTTCCAACCAAAAACGCCTGGTCGCTTAATCCAACTTTTCTTGTAGTGGGTATAGGTGATTTGTATAGTTTGCGACTGTCAGGAGATCTTCCGAAAAACATAAAAAACACTGTTAGCACCGATGAGATATATTTGAGACAAACATGTTAGTGTTGTTTTTTTAATCAATTATATGATTTTTGGTTAACGGTATATGATTGGAAAGTACTTCCAAGTCGGAAGCATTTGGAAGTCGGATGCTGTGAGTATTGCCAAGTCTATTCGTTTTAAACATAAAATGCTTTATTGAGTCACTGAGCCCAAAAATGGGTTGATAAGTTAATGGGTTAATATAATTAGACTAATTGAGAATTATGTTTAGAAGTGCATTTGGGAAACGGTTGCGGGGCGAAGTCCCGCCACACCAATCGGCAATTCCCACTGGTCCCGACCACATCTCTCACACCATATCAAGAGTTAGCTTACCTCCCCTTCTATTGGCCGGTGAATAAAACTCTCGCTATTGATTGTCCGAATACAAGTTAATCCCCTTACATTACGTGGTTGTTGATTGTAAATCAATTTGATTCGATCTTATGCTCCAAATTAAACGGTAACGTTCACTTTCTTTTATTGTTGGGTATCGATAAAACACTTGATGCTGATTGGTTGAAATTTTATGGGGATTTTAATAAAGTGCCACACTTCCAATATGCAGTTTCTGAAAATGCCACCGTTTTTTTCAAAGTTTATTAAATGCCATACTCTTGACTTTTTTCATCCCGTTTTTTTGAGATAACGGTTAACGGTTGTTAGTCTCTGTTAGTGCATACGTGGTATTAAATAATCCGTACAAAATTACATAGAAGCCCCTGAATCAGTTAACAAGGATTGAGTTAATCAGTTCACTGAGATTGAGTTAACCGGCTATAGAGTAGTGAGTTAACTCGCGAATCGGTGCACGTGAGAAAAACGTGCAAGATTTGCTAACTGTCGGAATACACGTGGGATCAAACTAAGAGAAAAAATCGACGATCCATATTTTACCATATGTAAGGAACTTCAAAAGACTATTAACATGTAATTAGTTCTTAACTAATATCATATCATTTCCATTCATAAAGTAAGATTATCCATCAAAATAAAACTGAATTCTGGTACATAAAAAAAAAGATCTAACACAACAAGAAGCACACACACACTTCTACTTCTTCTTAGCCTTGCTTTGCTTTCCCTTTGTGACAGGAATATGTTGACTAACAGATCCAATACCAGTAAAGTTCTGACTGAAATTCAGAACATCTTGTGTAGATCCATGGGTGCTAGGTTCTGCTGGTGCTCTTCCAAAGTTTTTAGGTCCTGTTGACTCACCAACAAATGAAGATGTACCTCTGGATTTGTTCACCTTTGCTTTACCCCTTGGACTGCTACTTTCAAGATGATCTCTACTAGTGAAGGTGCAGTTTGCAGCATCATACTCGGTGCTTGGCATGAATCCAGTTGGGTTTTTACCAACATCACCACCAGCACAGGTTCTCTTATTATGACCAGCACAGTTTGTTGTTGCTTTCAATGACCCATCAGTTCTTCTTATTCCAGGCAGCGGCAAAACCTTCCTTCCCTGAATTCTCTTGACGGAATTCCGTCCACAACACAGCTCGAGCAAAGAAATGTAACCTACGGTTTATCAATAGCCTTGGTTTCATTCACCTTGGCCTCCAATGAATCGTGATGGGTCACAAGAGTTGGGAACTTACCTGCATTTCATAGGATTAAAAGAACACAATTATCAATGACTATGTTGAAAAATTGCTAGTAAACAAGAGCATAATAACAAAAAGGCAAGACAAAGGAGCAGCAACAAATTGATAAGTACGTAGTTCTTAGTAGAAAAAGTAGAAGTGTGGAACTTCTTTGCAAGCTTCTTGACCAACTTCTTGTTCTTGTTAACCTTCTTAAGACCTTGAACATCCATGTACTCAAGACCGATCTTCTGAGCCTGTAATCAAAAGTAACAAAGTATTATTACAAGGGACAAAAACAATTTGATCAACTCTCACCAATGTGGCCCTAGTAACTAGCGAATTTGAGAACTCAAGCAAATAATTAACAGAATAACAATATGAAGATGTAGCCATCATAGCGAGCCATAATCTGATTAAGACAGAGCATATGAAGTACACAGATACAAGAGTACTTTAAGCAAGACTAATATCTGATGATTACACTAAAATGACTTAAGAAACACATAGTTCTTTACCCCAGGCGAGGCGATCTCTACTGAATTAGTAAAACACTGGCTAGGACCCATCCAGGCAATGTGAAAACTGACAAAGAAACTCCCATTATTCCAACCAATTCAGAAGCATTTTTTGCTTCAGGAGTGACATCAGCAAGAGCATAACTAAGACTGCATTTTTTCCCTCAATAACAAGTCGATTAATAAAAAATATGTTACATTATTAACAACCAATAAGCTAGAGAAAAAAATAAACTGAACTGTAAATAAAAATTACCTGGACAAATTCAGGGCAATGAAGGAGAGATCCCCAAACATCCCACCCTCAACATAACCCTCTGCAATTCCAACAATTTCTACAACTTAAATCTTAAAACAACTTAAACAAAACAAAACAAAGTAAACCTACTAATTCATAGAATTGAATTAAATTTACAAAATTCGAGACAAAATTAGGGCTTATACCTGATGATAAAGTATGTCAGAATTAACCAACTGGTGGGAAATAAAATCACAATAATATATCAGATTGATGATTTTCTTCGATTTCAGGTACAAAATCGGTTTTCTAGGGTTTCAAAATAATTCAAGTTACTACACAGATCTAGATTTCTGGTATATGGGTTTCGATTAGGATATCAAAATTTAGAAGAAAAGGCTTTGATTGTTGGTTTTTTCAGCTGAAATCAGGAACCCTAATTTCTTCACAATTTCATTAACATCTCAATTCTTCTTCAAGACAATACTACAACTTCAATTTAGCAATAACCCTTTGATCTTCATCTGTTAACATCCCGTTTAGCTTATCAATTCCAAATAAACTCAACATCAAACTCTAACCTTCACAGAAACACTTCGCTTCAACTCAATCGTGGATTCTAACCAAACCCAACTATGAACTCATCAGCACCACACTCGGTTGATTGGTTTCACTAATTTTCTGCAAGGTTTTCTCAACAGAGATTTCATCTCTGGAACGCCGGAGAAAAAGAAGAAGGAGAAGGAAGAGAAGAAAGGAAAGAGAAAGAGAATTCATGTGTAGTTAGGTAATGTTGCTTCTTGTGACTGATTCAAATCGACCTAATAGTGTGAGTCATTGTCGAGTTTGGACCAACACGAATTCAAGGGTAGTTAGGTAATGTTGACACGTTGTATTGACTTTTTCAATGATTATAGACCGAGTTAGTGGGCCCTGACGGAATATCTAACGGTTGTGGCATTTAATAAACTCTGAAAAAAACGGTGGCATTTTCTTGAATCGGGATTTGCAAGTGTGGCAGTTTGTTAAAAATCCCAAATTTTATTAGTTTTATCAATTTTCTACACAATGTTTAAATTTTTATAATAAAATCAAGACCGTACAATTTGTGAACATATGTATTCGGCTACGAACATATTTTTTTTACCCAAATTTACTTATCACGTTTGTGCGGGAATAATTTTTCCATGTTATAAGGCAATGAAAGGTTTTCTTCTCTTACTCTGTTTGTTGTATTTTTTGGAACAAATCTACTCAATCAAAAAATTTCCATATTTTTTAAGGTTAAGGTTAAGAATACAAAATATATATATATATATGTATATATTTTATCTGTTCGTGTTTGATGTATTTTCGGAAACAAATCAGATGCAACTACACAAATCAGTGAGGGACGTCTTACACCTAATTTAAAGATTTATTCATTAATTTCTCATGGTGCGCATCTGTTTAAATCACAAGGCAACTATACAATAGCTCTAATTTCTGACAGACTAATTTCTTTTACAGGTTTCCCTCTCTTGTAACAGCTATATACTCGACAATCTACAGAAAGCTAGCTATTATTACAGCTGGGGGCCCCAACCCACAAAATGGGGTTCAGATATGCCATGAAATGTTATGAAAAATAGTTTGTAATGCAAATGAAACAAGGGCGTTTCAAAAAAAATTAAAAAATAGAGCAAGGGCTACTAAACTAAAAGAATTAGAGAATTGAGAATATTCTTTCTTTCAGTTCAAGAAATGTTCCAGAATAATATGGTCGCAGTTTGTATATATATATCTGCATTCCCGTCTTCTTTAAATGCACCTGCATATTTATTTTCGTGTCTTCGTCTTAAGCAGTTTATATTTTTGATTATATGCAGAACTTTTCGTATATTCAGTTACTTGAGGATCACGAGTATAAAGTCATGGACTCATGGTCGTTATCATTGCCCATTCTAAAAAAATCAACATGCATGACTGGTGATAGGAAGGTAGCCCGCATGGAAAGTTGGCATACCTCCTTGGCAGGAGCCATTCAATAAAAG
This sequence comes from Papaver somniferum, assembly GCF_003573695.1. Taxonomy (NCBI): domain Eukaryota; kingdom Viridiplantae; phylum Streptophyta; class Magnoliopsida; order Ranunculales; family Papaveraceae; genus Papaver; species Papaver somniferum. Next base: position 194,873,060 of record NC_039362.1, on the reverse strand, counting down.
TGGGCTCAAAGGAGTGGCATCCATACCTTGGCAGTCACTCAAACTTAATATTTTTATGCAAGTGGCAAAGGATGGAAGCAGGTCTTAATATTTATACAGTTTGTATTGGTCATATAGAGAGTAGTAGTGGTAACTGGATCATACGTGAAGGATCACATGGGTAAAAGATTTAATTTATCCGCTTATTTGGGTGTAAAATTAATGTCATGTGACCATAAATTCTAACTTATTGTGGCCTTACAGGTAAGATTAGCCTTTGTACTATAGCTACGCCAAGGGTAATCGTCAATCTGGATGTCGATCAAGTTAATGAATTCAAGGCGTCATAAGTAGTGTGTCTTAAAAAAACAAACAAACTGCATAGTGTTGTTGCTAACACTTTTTAATTTTTTTACTTTTTACAGAATTGTGTCAGAGTCTATAGAGGTCGGCAAAGAATATCTGGAGGAACAAAAAAATCCTTATGAACCGTGTATCCAGCTCACATACAGTGAATTGATTAATGTGTTTATGTAATGCAGACAACATGCTTTTGCGATGCAAAGATTGTTGGACTGTTGGGAAATGATGAGTGGTACTATATGGCTTCCAAAATTTGCAACAAGAAAGTAGAATATGTGGGCAACCGTGGTTCTTGCAGCAAATGTCTCGAGGATTATGTTGAAGATGTACCTTCGTATCTACTTTATGTTTGGTATAACATGATGATTTTTTTTGGGTTTAGGATTTATATGTAATATTTAAAAAGAATTGTATTTTTTATCTGTTAAGTTTATATTTTTACAGCATTTTCGAAGAAAAATTTATTGTTTGGACGTTTGTTTAATTATTTTAGATTGTATTTCTTATCCATTAGGTCAATCCCAATATGTTCAAGCACTGTTCTTTGTTGTTTTAAAAATAAATTTTTTTAGACGTACAGTAGTTGATGTATGTCTCTAGGTTGCCAGTATATGCAAGCAATTTTCCATGCTGATTAAAAGTGAATTTATATTTCATTGCCAAAATATGTAAGCATTGTTCGAATTGAAGCCTCCTGCATATATAATCTATATACAAAAAGAAGCTTCCAGAAAAGAAAAAACTTTAGGTAAAAAGATTTTACTCTGGAAGATCAGGCTACATAACATATGGAAGAATAACAGGTTCAGTATTTTAGAGTAACAAGGTTTGCAATAAAATGACATACCATTGTTCAAGTATCAGGCCAGTCTATTTAATTAATTATGTTTAAGTATATTGAGGGTTGCAAGAGTTGGTGAGTAGACACAGTTGCAGAATACTAATAGTAGTGGTCATTCGCTAATTAAACTCAAAATCACATATGTTGTACAGTGGCAACATGTGAAATCAGTGAGAGATTATACAGATCGATGAAAAATTGTTGTATAGGTTTTGATCGTGGGTTACCACTACTAGATTATAAATTTTTAAGTCAGGCATTGCTCAGATTTTACGCTACATGCAACCCACACGTCCTTAATAATCAGAATATACAAATTGCTCCTACGAGATTGATCCAGTCTTTTGGTTGCTCTGAATCGCAAGTTGTCAACTTTGCATTTTTACTAGCTTATCAAATAAAAAAAAAACATTGTAGAGATTCTTGACATTGTTATTATTAAGGATAAACGTTCAAATAGAAATTTACCACATTGTTTTATATCCATGTGCATATACTGTGAGAAACAAATCTATGACTCCTAGACTAACTAATAAGTTTCCGACATTTTTATTATTAAGTATTCCATGTATAAAAGTAACTATCTATAATCCATTCCGGAGAATTATATATAGTGAGGAAATAACCGGTACATTGCACGGTTACAAAGTATGAAAGATTGTTTCCGTGCTCCGGGTGCAACACGAGGTTAGTCATCTTTTAAGATTTATGTTCCTTTGGTGTCATTTAATCGTATTGATGGCATAGGATATACGATGAACATGTTGTATTTTTCATTTCATGTTGATGTATGCAATGTTTATTAAACCGAGTTGTTGGCCGTAAAGGGGCTTAAAAGAGTGTGAAGTTATCGCACTTATTGTTCCTTATCAACAAATTCCAAAAGTAACATTTTAGACTTTTCGCAAAAATTTTGTAACTTTTTTACTCATTGAGTCCAGATGACCCAACATATCATTGACCAGTTGACTGCGTATTGTTGGCAAGTCAAGTACGGAGGTGCACTCCTACTGGACACTCGAAAACGTATTGTTGATCATTGATTACGTAGTGTTGACAAGTGAACATAAGTCCAGATGACCGGTCAATATTTCGAAAGCAATAGTATTGCACTCCAAAAATAGTTATTATCGCATTCATCATGCAGTCGTGTACGTCATCATTTCAGAGATATAGACGGTATTTTTTTCGATCATATTTTGCCCTTTTGGTATTACTTTTCTGTTTTGGAATTTGAAAACTCTGGGAAAATACACGGAGTATCACCTTTTTTCAAGTCCCTCTGTGGCAAAAATCTCTATTGAACCACATGTATTGCAGAAAAACACTTTTTGAGAAATCTTTTGAGTTTCATTTCAACAACAAGTATTGCTTAAAAAAAAGGTCATCTATTTCTGCCAACTGGGAATGAGCTTCTCGATGTAGTGATCACAATCTTATATGAAGATTGTGTTAGGCATAATTTCAAGAAGCAATACCTCGCTCATACAGGTATTCCATCCCTTCAAGTTGACAAGGTTAACGAAATAAATAAGCTCATGGCATTCCTTTTCCAGGAGAGCAACATATATATACCTAAGTATAGATTATATATTTTTTGTTGCTGATAGTTAAATAGAAGCATTGCAGTCCAGTAGAAGTTCTAAACAAACCCGAATATACGAACATCTTGCATTATAAGCTACGATTGAAGGAACCTAAATAACCTATGCATGAGACAAGGCATAATAAAAGGCACAAAATCAGTTATAACATAGCTGGGAGAACATGAAATATAGGTATAGGTTCTAACTGAGGCTGCTGCTGGGAAGAAATAAATGATAGGATGGAAAGTGATGAAATCAAACGGTACAACACCACTAACTAGATATCAGTTTCCAGTCAAAATTTGGTTTGTGATGCACATTGACGACAGCAGGGCATAATGCCTGTACAATGCAAGATTCTATTTGAGATAAGGAGTTCTAAACGAAAATGAAAATCATGCATACGTATGTTGGCATTTTGAATGCAACTTATGAACCATCGATATTAAAAATTACTGTTATAGAGAGAATTGTTTTCCAAATGGATACACCAAAACAATTGTGCGACAACACATTTTCGACAATCCCATGTTTATAGACCATGTTCTCCAATCACTTAACACATTGGCATGACTATGGTGAATAGAAGTTTATGGTGATTTGGATTCAAATTTAGTGCCCCTGGTTTACTTATTTATCTTAATTAATTTTTACTGCGAGTAAGTTTGTTTGGTGTTGTAAAAGCAGCAATTGCTTAACAACAATAGAAGGTGTGTTATGGTGTTTTGGTTTCAAGTATGGTGTCCATGGTTTACTCAAACGATGTATTAGCAGAGCCATGACACGTTTCTTATAGGAATTCACTGCAAAAGTTATTGGAATTATCTATTCTCCAGATACAAATCAGATTATTATGTATTTGTCGATTGGCTTCTAGCTGTGTTTTTAGAAATACAATTGATAGGGATGTGGAGTAGATATTTTAGGCAGCAAGTCTTAGAAACGTTAATAATATATATTCTTTTAGATGCACGAGGACATTTTCTGATATGGGGTGGGGTTATGTGAGTGGAAAGATTTTTCAAAGTGCTTGAAACATCTTATATGATGCGAAAAATAAATCAATATAAATTATATTTAACTGCAAAGGAGAAGTTTATAAAAATGCAGTGCAGGGCACAACATTCACCGTTGAAGGAATAATTGCATGAATCGAGACAAGATCTCCGTGGTACTACATGGCATATCTAGTATGTAAAGAAATACACGCCTACATGAAAGGTGAGTCATTTTGCAACAGATGTGCAGTCATAGTAGATGCAACCAATTCCACAGTAACAAGTAGAAATGTAAAGTCATAAATATCCATGTATTTTTTTATTACATATGTTATAAAGAAAATAATACTAAACTAATACATGTTGTCTGACATTTACATTTTCCAGCTTATAGTACACGACGGTAACGACAGTAGTATATTCACAGAAATGGGACAAACTGCTTGAAGTGGTTGTAGATAATAATATTAGAATAAAAAAAATGACAGCATTGACACCTGTAGATGTACAAGTAACCATTATTTTTATGATTATAACAATTTTTGGAATTAAAAATAAATGCAACCCCTTAAGGAATTTTTTTTTATTGAAAAATCGAGCAAACTGCATAGAAGAAATATTAACTGTAACAGAAAAATTAATGGTCATTAGATTCACACTTGAAGAAAGGAGCATTATATATCTCATTCTAAAAGCACATGACATATTTCATTATGATAATCCTTCGGAGGAAGCATATCTGTTAAACACAAATGAAAGGATAATTTTGACCACTGACGGAGAACTGCTCCAGACACCTACTTAGAAATATCAGGTAAAATAAATATGATACTATAGAAAACGATGATGACATTCCAACGTTGATCGAACAGGAGAAACATGATGATGAACTTAATAAAGTTAATATTGAACACGAGATCATTGAGACGGATCCTGACATCCCACCGTTGATCGAGATAGATAAAGAAGCCAATGAAGTGTATCCTTACTAATAGAGATTATAGATAGCATGAGTATTTATTTTTATATTATTATTCTCCGACAGTATATTGTTTAATTTTTTAAACCAAGAACCGATCGTGGAAATTAGTAACTAAATGGATGTGAATCTTATAATTAACAGTGCTATCACGGCGTTCTCTTTTGGGGACCAATGCCCATCATGATAAGGTCTACAATAGAAACTATAAATTAATGTCATTGGGACCACCATAATTTATTAATTAAGCGAGATATTAATTTATCGATAACCTAATAATTATTAACTTATAGAGAAATTTAACTTCGATTAATAACATAGGTTTAGACCATTCATATGAACAATTTGACGGTGATATCACTAAAGATTTGCAAAATTTGATCAAAAAGTTGGATTACACAATTCAATGAATATGTGGAAGAAAATGAAGTTGCACGATTGTTAACTGATGAAGAAACAACTGAGAGCGGTAGGGGAACTAATAAATATGGGAAAGAAGATGATGAAAGTGCTACAATAGACCCCCCTTCACGAAATGTGGTTCTTAAATCGGCAATCACATTAAATAATTTCTGGTTACGCTAAAAGAAACAACACTAGAAATTCTTACGATGATAAGGAATATTAGCGTTAAAATTCAACGTGATATTGATTTTAACAAAAAGCATAAGACAATTGATTCATTTTTCAATAAATCCCCGTAAAGCATTAGTGTATTGAATGTATATATATAGTGAATTATTAATTTATATTTTATATGAAGTCTACATAAATAATCAAAAATTTATTAATTTATAATTTTAGCGAATTATTAATTTGGCACGTTGTAGCCGACGTGGGACCGGCTAAAAATATTATTTAAGAGAGTTTATTAAATAATCGAGTATTAAGTAATGGAGTTTCTACTGTAGTAAGTTGTATCATGGATCTATTCTTAGGTAGTAGTTCAAACACCACCAATAAACATATAATGCTGACGAAGTGTCACGCAAACCTGGATTCAACATAGTTACGTTAATCAACTTCTAAATCTCGAACATAAATAAAGTTGTCTTTGCAGTAAAACTGCATGCCCACGTCCTGCACTTCAATTTTGTTTTTCTTTTGAAAATTGTATTTCACAAATATGCAGTATATATATCTTCCAAAACTTTTATCGACAAAGTCATTGGATGTAATAATTTGTTAATGAAAAAGAGGATAGTTGTGTTCAATTGCAAATAAATATAGGCATATAAAATTTTAATTATTTTAAATCCAAAATTTATGGAGTCGACTTATTTTTAATTATTTTAGTATCTGCCTATGAAATTAATACATTAATTGAAGTTTTTAATACCAACTTTTAATCATCAAATCATTAGATACCTAAAGGGTATTAAAGTTCCCTATCCCTTTTAAAAATCAAATTAATCAAAAATTGTTCAGAAAAAAATCTAATGTATTTGACTAGGGGTGTGGGGTGAAGCCCTGCCACACTAAATGAGCTGATCCCACCAGTCCCGGTGCGTAGCACGGATTACATACTAGAAGTTATGGGATCTTATGTGATTTATTATATTCTTATTTGTTTCCTACAGAAAGGTGAAGCTACGGAGATTTGATAGAGATGAAAATCACTATATGTTATAGGGATTAGACCTATTCACGGATTATATTAATTGGTTTCACTGTTCTTTGTGTTTAGGTCTACTTTGATTGATTTGATGGCAATGTGGTAATGTGGTTAATTGAAGTTTTATTTATGGTAGAAATATTGCCAATTGGTAATATTATTTACAAATCTAACTATGTGCTACTATGAGGCTACTGTTGTTGGATTGGAAGATGGTAAAAATTGTACTACATGGCTTGCAAAACTTGCTACAAGCGGGTAGCAAACCGTGGGTAGATTATGCAAGTGTGGTATTGACTACCTAGGAGGTGTGCCGTGGTATGGAAAAAATAACATATACCTTTGTAATGATGGTTAATTTTACTGATCTTTTTTTGTAGGAATCTGTGGGTCAGAGAATATAACATTCTCTGTCATAGGGAATAATGCTAAGAAAATGCTAAACTTCACGGCCGAATAAGAAGAACTCTGCGAAAAGGTACATAGATGTCCCCTTGCAAGTTTAATGGTTTACTATCTTCAGACTTAAAGAAGCTGCGTTCATGGGTGCACATGATCTATTCTGCATGATTTGTGTTTAAAGTACCTATCAAAAGTGCAATATAACAAACCAGTCGGACAATTTCAAAGTGTTGAAGGAAGGGTTCATAAGAAAGCTTCTGAAGAACTCGAGTCCTGGATTTATCCTGACAAGGGAGGGAGGAGGTGCTGCTAGAAAACTTGAACGGGTGGCTCCACGCACACCCCCAAAATATGAAGCTGGACAAATATCACAACCACATTTAAGTAGAAATAAAGATTCTTTATTTTATTTTAAGTTTAGGAACGTATTTGGAATATTTGGTGCTCTAGGTGTTTCTTTCTGGTTGGATTTATGTAGTATGTTTTTGGGAACTATCCAGGTAGTACATATAGGAATATGATTCAGTTGTTATTAGTGATTTGATTAATTGACAATTTTCTTGGTTGATTTTATTATACCTTCATTTTCTACAAATCGCTATTTATTTGTCATGGTAATTTGAGGGTGTGGAATGGCTGCAATAGCTAATTATGACAGATATAAGAATTGAGTATTACCATCTTAATGCTTAATTATTGTTTAGGTAAAGTTAGACCTGCATTATTACTCTAGGTAAAGTCAGCATCACATTGTACATTATTCATTTCCTATCCTTCAATTGCCCTTGCATTTCAATATGTTAGCCTTACATGTAGTTCCGTTGTAGGGAACATGGTACCATCTCAAGCATTTGTTATTGGTGGTCCAGGCAGTGTCAGAGGATATGGTGAAGGTACAATCGAACCGGGAGATTATGTCATATTATGAACATCATTGTTACCAGTGGTATGAATCATGCATGTGCATTTAAATTTTGAGATAATTTGAAGGTGTAAGTAAATACTAAGCATACATGACGCTATTATAAATACTGTAAATGCTGCTTGGTTTAAGGTTTATTAGGAGACCAGACGAGTTATTTTCTCATTTAGATTCACATGACCATTTGAATAATTTCGTCACTAGATGATGTATCACTGTCAATGCTTCAAATCCTAGACGCCTTTTATGTACCCAATTGGATTAATTCAGACTAAAAATGATCAAATTCTATATTTGTAGTCAGTCACTGTTCTGAAATGCATTAGTTGGATTCATTTAATGGAACACGGTTATTTCTACTTTTTATGTTAACTACTTAACCTATTATAGAACGATAAAGTCATTAATGTCATTCGAAGACTGGAGCTCTGCCGAACCGATCAGCTTAAAATTTCTGTGAAATGAGTAAGAAAAATGGTAAGTAGAGAGGCAGTAATAGCCCACCTTATTTGCAAAGATTTTTTCTGTGCATAAAAAGAGACTCAATTACAGGAGTTTAATAGTTTTCGTTGTAGGAAAAATAAAAGGTTTTTCACTGTATCGTCAGTGCGCGAGTGGCGATAAGAATTGAGTGTTCAAATTAAAGAGGGTAATTTGAGGGTGCAAACCGGCTGCAGGGCTAATTATATCGGAGATAAGAATTGAGTACCTTAAATAATTATGTGCAAGAGCTGCACAGTTAACATAAAATCCTGGGTGTAGTCTTTACAACCATAAAAAGCTAAACAGATTTGGTGAAAATATTTGTTATGTGAAAACAAATTTTCATCTTTATCAACTATGAAATTATTCATCTTTAAATAAACAAGTATGGGAGTTGGAACAGCTGGAATAATAGTCTAGAACAAGCAAAAAGATGGTTTACAAGAAAATGGCATAATCTAATACAGAGGAAGCAAAATATTTAAAACAATTCAAAAAATATCTGAGGCAAGAGTAAAAAATCAACATTATGTTAAATTTTTTCAAATATAGTTATGCTTCCATACATAACTATAATGGGAAACCTGAGAACAGAATAGTAACCCAATATAGGGGTAGGACTTCAAAACTCACATATTCAGTTTGATCAACCAACAACGTTTCAAAATCTTTTCAAGCTTCGATACAATTCGATCAAAATTTTAGCTGTAGCAATATACAAAAGATTGGTTGATGCTTTGAGTTTCCATTACCAAAGGTTGAGAAAAAACATATATCGAGTTGATATTCAATTGTGTTTTAAGCATTTTTAGTACAAAATTCTTTGGTAGATAACTTAAAATTTCAATCTTACTTTCGCTATATGTTTTTCAAACTATGCATGTGGCATATAGTTTCATTATTAAAGGATATCAAACGTTCCTATCTACTAAAAATATCCAGATTAATCTATATTCTTATAGATGTTTTATAATGCACTAGAGGGACTCGAAAGGGACGAATTCCCGCCACACCAGATCAACAATTTCTATCGGATCAGTGCATAGCGTAGATTACATACTAAGTGAGTTATACATTGGTGTGACAATTAAGATCTTATATATGCCAATTTAGGCGAATTTTCTTTAGTATATTCGAACATACTATTTCTGGGAGCTCTCTTAGGCCTTTACATTTAAATTTGGAGGTTTTAGTGAGTCACATACCAAATTCAGTGTAGCAAGATACTTTGTATGCAATGATTTTCGTTTAGCTGTGATTTCAATCACATGTTTTATGGTTATTAGCATTTTTTTTGTTAATGATTAAGAAGATTTACTATTTATTTTCATACATGTGTATTTTAAACAAGGTTTAAATACCCCTCAAAATCCCCATTATTTTATAATAATAATGAGAACGTATATTTCATTACCATTATTAGTTTGCTTCCATGAATTAGATATCCCCATAATATATCCAAAGATATGGCCATCCAAAACGTCCAAAGTTATCAAACTATTATCAAACAAAAGATAATTTCCTAATCAAGAATGTGTAAATGTTCTGATGCATCTGAAGAATGAGGCGGCCAATTCCTACAAGAAAGAGTGTGTAAGTTCTGAAAAGTAATTCAACTTAAATATATTTAACTGCAACAAAAAAAAATTTTATAAAAAGATCGAATGCAATGATGCGGCGCAATATTCACGTTTAAAGGAAAAATCGTTGGAATTGATACAGGATCTCCGTGGCGTGTACAGTGTGCAAAGAAAGACATGTCTACATGAAAAGCGAGCCATGGTGCAATAGATGTGCGGTCATAGTAAATGAACCAATTCTACGGTAACAAGTGGAAATGTTAAGTTATAAATATTCAGCTATTTCTTATTACATTTTATTAACAAAATGTTACTAAACTAATACACGCTTTATAACAGTTACACTCTCCAAATTATAGTACACGATGGTAATGACATCGGTATGTTTCCATCAATGGGACAAACGGCCAAAGTGGTTATAGGTAACAATATAAAAGTAACAAAAATGATGACATTGTGGATAATAGATTACATATCATTAGATACATAAAGGGTATCAAAATTCCCTATTCCTTTAGGAAATCAAACTAATCAAAGATTGTTCGAAAAAAAATCTAATGCATTTTACCATAGGTGCGGGACGAAGCCCCACCATGCTAAATTAGTTGATCCCATCCGTCCCAGTGTGCAGCACGGGTCAACACATGATTAACTACTTATTAGGTCTTTTGAACGACTGGGATAGGTTTCTTAATTTTTAACGTTCCCCAACTCAATTAGTGCAAATGCAACGTGTTCTTACCTCTTTTTTTAGGTTGTTGAGCTCTCCCAGTGGATATCAAATTCGAAAATTGAACTTAACTATAAGAGCACCAGCTTAACTATAAGCAACATCCTAGAAAGCCCCATTCCTACTAACATAAAAATTAACCCCTATCCTAAACTACTTCTTAAATCTCAATATAAACAAATAAATGTATAATTATGTTTAATTGCTAATAAATATAGACATACAAAATTTAATTTAATTATGGAGTCAACTTCTTCTTAATTATTTTAATATCTATCCGTAAAACCAACTAACATGAATTTCTAATATCAAATTTAAGTTAATAAGACACCTAAAAGGTATCAAAGTGTGCTATCCCTTTAAAAATAAAACTAATCACAAATTATTCAAAAAAAAAAAATTAATGCATTTGTCCACAGGTGCGGTTAAAAAACATAAAATAATATATTTGTCCACGGACGTGGGGCGAAGTCCCGCCACGCTAATTTGGCTGATCCCACCGATCCCGGTGCGTAGCACGAGTTAGATACTACTCTTACCTAAAAAATAATAATTTTCCCAGGTACGACAACACCGGAAATCACTTACCGGGCAGAGTTTCGCTAATTAAACACGAAAATATATGTTCAATAATCACAGCTGCATCGACTATATTGGTACAATAATATGTTTACAAGGGCCGAGAAAATCACTAAAAAAATTACTATTAGAGAAAAAGCTACAAAAGTAAACCACCCATCAAGAAGCTGAAGTGAACTTTAAAAATTCAGGTACTGATTTAGCTCCATGGTCATTGACAGTGACATTCACACCCGCCTTCACCTTATATGTCTTAGTAATTACCAAACCATGCAGCTTACGATACCGAACATCCGAAACTAAATCAACCAGAAACGTCGTATTACCCCCATTCGAAACCGCCATCTTAGCTTCCTCCCAAGGAATCCCAAAAGTTTGAACCGTCTGATCCAGAGCGTGCTTAGTAATATTTGACTGTTTAAAATGATGAAGAGATATATTTCCAACGGGTATACGTACAACAACGTCGTCTCCAGCAGTAGCATTGGAGACGTAGTAATAAAGACTTATTTTCAAACTATCATAGTAAATATCGGTTTCGGTAGCGTCTTTTATCTCAAACCCAAGATCAACTGATATGGTATCAATCATCTTGTAATGCAAATCAGTAAAGGTTTTATTTAGGTTAGGAACATAAAATCTTCGAATAGAAAATTCTGGAGGATCAGGGGACTTACCCACGGAAAACATGCAGAGTATGGCGAATATGCCCATAACGAAGATGCAACCGGTGATGCATTTACCCAGCGTCTTGCATTCTTCTTTTGACAACATTATTGTGGCGCAAGATTCATTGCAGAGGCTTCTTGATAAAAACAAGAACAGAGAGATTTCTTTGTTTTTCTTTGAGAGAGAAGAGAAGAGAAAACTTGTTAAGAATTATGATATTGTTCTCATCGGCCAGATCTCCTTATATAGGCTATATAAAACTCATTCCAGTATAATGTGGGCTATAAAACCCTTTCCTTGTAGAATTCGGTAATTGTCAATTTCCTTTCTCAGTAATTTATACATTTTAGGGTTTCTTCTTGTTAAGGTCGGTTGGTTAAGCACCGACAAGTAGATTTCTTTGTGTCAGTGGTCTTTAATTTGCACCGTTGGATTAGAAAGATAAATGACTAGGAAAGGGCGAGAACCTTATCAAGAAAATAAAAATAAAATAAAACGAATGTAGTGAATGTAATTGACAGATCGATGCTCTCATAAAATTAAGAACAAAACTGATAAAGCAAGAACAAAAAAGCTACATGGGTTATTGATAATACGCCAATAATCTGAAGTGAGCCTAAAACCATTACGTACTGATTTATTTCCTTGATCATTGACACTCACTACAACAAAACATGGCTTAAGCGACTAAAATCTTAGCAAGCAGTCAAAATTTTGGTCGCTTTAATGGTCAAGCGACCAATTTTACAACTACCAGTTAGTTTGCTTGCTGTAAATTTATATCCACTACTTCTTAGCGACCAACAAAGGTGTTCGGTTGCTCCATCACTTTTTCAAGTTACCTACAACAACTACACAAGTGCTTGAATGGCTATTTACTTTGAGGCACCATAAGGCAGAAATTCAAAAATTGTTTGGTTGGTACAATCCTATCTCAGCAACCAAGTCTTAGTCACAACAAAGAAAAGCCAGAATTTTAAAATTTGTTTGTATACGAAATTTTTTCTTTTAGTCATTCTAAATATAGTTATGTAATAAATAGAATCAGTTTGTGGTGAGTAAAATTTGTTTTAAGGATATATGTATATGTCCAAACTATAATTTGTACCGTTCTTGACGATGGTTTTAGAAAATGAATGGTAGATTCTAAAATTTAAGGATATGTCATCTCGTAGAAACATTGTTAGTTGTTACTTTGCCCTATTGTACCGTTCCACTTCAGTAAACAGTAAACATTATTTTTAAGCAAACACGTGAAGGATGAGCAGTCAACTATCAAGTCTTCGTTGGACCAAATAAGGGTAAGCAAACACGTGAAGGAGAAGCAAACACGTGGCTATAAGTTTCTTCGCATAAAGTGGTGGGAAATTTTACCGCGGAAAAAGAAACCTTTAATTTAAAATAATTGAATTTTGCCGCATAAAAGGTTTCCCAATTCAAAACACGTGGCAATCCGTATGAGCTTTCATTTTGAGTTAATATCAGTCGATTATAATTTTTGGCTTCGTATTGGCCAGATTAATGCCATTGATGATATTATCTTTTACCGGTTTACATTCAACTTTGCTACATCTGAAGAAGAGTACCGTGAATCGCATTTCGGAAAAATTTGACGGTCCAGTAATGGCTATGAACATTGGGATAGGGAGTGACAAAGAAATGGACCCCACCCTCCTCTCACACGGTGCATACACCGCTCGGTGCATAAATCATTTCCGATTTATATTTTGTATCCACACATATAATTCGTGATGATTTCGAATTCGTTCATCTTTGTAGTGATCTAACATTTTTTGCGTATATAATTTAAATCTATCTTAGTAATTAATGAATACTTCCTGATATGATTTCCAAATAAAATCTTCATTGATTCGTTGGTGCATAACTTTTTGTTTTATCTTGGATCAAAGTCTATTTAAATAATTTTTGATGTTTTATTTGATCGATGGTCTAAGAAGACATTTCCCATTCTTTCTCATTTTGCTAATCATTTTCATTCAATTGATTTATACACATTCGTAGTATACTAGTATTCAATCTAATTTTTATATGTTATACATATTTTCAAAGATGATAATTCATCGGTTCATTCCCTTTAACTTCTAATACATTAGCCGAAAGTTTATATAATTGAAAATCGATGATAATTATGAATTTGTTTCCTATCATTATCTAGGAACTCTTAGCTTTCTGTTGGTCGAATAAATTTTAAAAACCATAATGCTTGTTCGTTTTGACCTAAAATGCAATCCCTTTTGGTCAAAAAATATGTGGAACTCGGTCAATTTTCCCAATTTACTCTTAGTAGTTCCCATGCTCGGTGAAGAATCACAATCATCTCGGCCAATTTGTGTGAGGTCGACCGACATCGGATAAGAACATGGTTTGTTTAACGTACAATATGCCATAACATGGTTTGTTTAATATGCCAGGTTACGATCTCGGAGCCAAGGTATGCGTACAATATGCCAGAACATGGTCGACCGACATCGGATAAGAACATGGTTTGTTTAACGAAGGAATCTTATCTGTAAATGGATGAATTCATCGTTCGTACGAAGTATATGCACTTATAGTAGTCCACTCACGGCAAGGTTACGATCTCGGAGCCAAGGTATGCGTACATTATGCCAGAACATGGTTTGTTTAACGTTTCAGGGTATATTCCGAAGGAATCTTACCTGTAAATGGATGAATTCATCATTCGTACGAAGTAGATGGACTTATAGTAGTCCACTAACGGCCAGGTTACGATCTCGGATCCAAGGTATGCGTACAATATGCCAGAACATGGTTTGTTTAACGTTTCAGGGTATATTCCGAAGGAATCTTACCTGTAAATGGATGAATTCATCTTTCGTACGAAGTAGATGGACTTATAGTAGTCCACTCACGGCCAGGTTACGATCTCGGATCCAAGGTATGCGTACAATATGCCAGAACATGGTTTGTTTAACGTTTCAGGATATATTCCGAAGGAATCTTATCTGTAAATGGATGAATTCATCGTTCGTACGAAGTACATTAGATGATGTATCATGATAAGTTTGAAGTCAGAACCCTCCCAGAGCTTCTTGGCTCATAGTTTGTATGTTGTTATACCACATTTGAAGTTCAAATCAAAACTGAACTTCATATTTATCGATTTCGATGATGTATCATGCTAAGTTTGAAGTCAGAAACCCTCCCGGAGGTTCTTGGCTCATAATTTGTATGTTTTTATACCACATTTAGAGTTCGAGTCAACACTAAACTTCATATTTATCGATTTCGATGATGTATCATGCTAAGTTTGAAGTCAGAAACCCTCCCATATGTTCTTGGATCATATTTTGTATGTTGTTATACCACATTTGGAGTTCGAATCAACACTGAGATTCATATTTATCGTTTTTGATGATGTATCCAGCTAAGTTTGAGGTCTGAACCATCATAAATTCCGTGGTCCATCTCTTGTAATCTTATAACCTGAGTTTACCAGTGTGAACTAAAGCTACTTCATGACCTATATAACTTGTAAAAATTACTTCATGACTAGTCGAAATTCAAACCCTAAGCACAAAGACAAAGCACAAAAACACAAAGAAATACACCAATTATCGAATTCATTTTTCATTTTCCCGATTCATTCTTATACATTTTTTGGATTTTTTTATATCAGAATGTCGAAAACAGTGTTCTAAATTTATTTATATTTTTTTTGGATTTTTTTTCATGTTAAAGGTTGATAATTAAACCGAAAACATGAGTTCGTATTAACACAAAAGAAACACAAATGCATCTCAATCCGTATGAGCATCACAAATAAAATCTCAACCGTCAGATTCTTTTCTCAATCCGTATGGCTGGATCCAACGAACTCCGTCCATCATTTTCATTCACCCACCAAACCCTCCCAACCACTCGAACTCTATCTGTTTTGCTCTATCTTCATCTTCTCTGCTCTTCGTCTCCTCCATAGATCAATGACCGGCGGCATTACTTGAGAAAATCTAATTCACTCAACCCATATTTTACTCTTCATCGCCGTCTCCTCTCCCCCTCTTCACCTGCTTCTTTGAAACTCATTTTCTCTTCTTATTCTCTTTTCTTTTTTCTTCTTTTTCGTTCTTCTTTTCTGCTCTTCTTCAGTTGAAAATTGAGAGGTCAAATTGAGGTATGGCTTGAAGAAATTTATATCGTGAGGATGTATAAAAGAAGCAGGAGTTGGTGTTTCTGCTAATTATGAAGAATAGGATTGAGTCCTGTTATGAATCGAGAACTAGGGTTTTGTCAGTGAATCGGTAATTGAGTTAGAAATTGAGAAATTAAAGTGGGTTTGGTGAACACAGTATGATGAGGAAGAATTAGTGATTGATGTGTGAGTTTTAATGAATATTAGAGAAGCTAGGGTTTCTGTTCTTTCCCAATATAGATATTAGGGTTCTTGGATGTAATTGAATCAAGTGACTGAAACTGAAATTGAGGTTTTAGGGGAAAGATTAGAGATGGGAATGTTTTATTTGAAAAATTTGAGGCAGTGGTGGTGGTAGAGGCAGCAAAGAAGGAGGTCGTAGTGGAGGTGGAATGAAAGGTGGTAGTAAAGTGATTGAGTACAGAGTCTATAATCCCTTTAGATCAAAGCTTGATGCTGTTGTACTTGGTGGTGTTGAATTTTTTTGGATTGTAAGTATTATTTGTGTATAATGTTTGGGATTTCACTTTGTGTTTTTACTTTTTTTTTCTTTGTCATTGTTTTAGCATAATGGTGTTTGATTTGCAATTTCAGGTATCGCCTGAGTTAGACCTAGAGGTGGTGGTAGTGGAGAAGGAGGAGGTAGATGGGGTGCTGGTGGTGGTAGTAGTGGTGGAGGTTGCAGCCACAACTACAGATGAGAGATTGCAAGCAGTGTTAATATCCATAAGGTTAGTCATCCATTTCTTATTAGATTTTGTTATTTTCGATCAATTGAATATAGAGAATTTGATTACAATTTTGAAGGTTTCAGGACAATCAAATTGAACTAAAGAACTTCTAAAGAATCAAAGTAGAAGATGTCATGTACAAATACGAAAAGGAAGGGTCTGGTAAATATGCTTAATCTCTGAAAGCTAAAGTACTGTCAAGAGTGAAGACTATGAAAGAGTGAATTGTGAGCTGATGGATTTGATTTTTCTATTGTAGATAAGGAATTGCAAGAACGGTGTTGATATTCATGGGATTCTGAAGCGGTTTGGTTGAGATGGTGGTACTGAGATAGCAAGATAGGTTTGATTGAAGCAGCTCTATGTGTGATGTTTTTGTGTAGGGTCTGTATCTGGACAGCCTTTATGTTGTTTCTCCTTGCAATATTCAATGCTCGTACTATTATCACTATATTTACAAGGATTGCTGGGGAGATTTTCGGCATGTTGATCACTGTTCTTTTCATCCAGAGGCCATTAAGGTAGAAGACTAATAGTAGTTCCCTTTTGGCAAATAAAACATATGGAGATTTTAATGAACAAAATTTGTTAACTTTTTTTCTTCCAACTTTGAATTACAGAGAATGGTTAGTGAATTTGTAATTCCAAAGGCTTAAAATCCAATTGATGAAAGATATCAGTTTCAGTGGATATGTATGAATGGACTGCTGGGACTAATTTTCACATGGCAGTACGGAACAGGTTTGAAAAATATCAAACTGATCTAACAGTGTACTTCTAAGAGTACCTGTAATCTAAATGCAGTTTCAAACTTTATTGCAGGATTTCTCATAAGCCTTATTGCAGACTATGGGGTTCCTTTCATGGTTTTGGTGTAGACAGCAATGTCATTCACTATTCCAAAGGAAGTTCCAACTGGAGTTCCCCAAAGTATTTTTACTCCTCTTCCATGGGAACCGGCATCGATGTATCATTGGAAAGTAATCAAGGTAGTTTTGTAGATACAATCTATTGTAAACTTGATTTTTTTCTTCTTTTTTTAGATACTATTTGACTACACAATCTAAGGGTCTAAATCCAAAGTATGAAATACTAAAATAATTTTATCGAAACTGCAGGATATGGGAGAAGTCCCACCCATGTACTTTTTTGCTCCCATTATACCAGCTGTGATGGTAGCTTCTCTATATTTTTTGACCACAGTATTGCTTCTCAAATAGCACAGCAGAAGGAATTCAATGGGTCTTCTATTTCAGGGGAAGATTTGTTGTTGATGTTCTGTTCATGGTACTTCTGGTGATGAAGAAATGGATGACATGATAGGTGCTGGTTGTGTATGTTGTAGGCTTTTGCTTTGAGGTTATTGCACTGAATTGCTGAGAGCTTCGCACAGGTGGAATGCCTGAATAAGTTGCATCTAGAGACTCACAACAAGAGCAGATGATGGCGTGCTGAGCAGCTGAGGATTGTTGGTGCTGATTCTGCAGTAGCTAGGATTGTTGGGTATCCTTCTACTTTTGCAACCTAAACTTTGACATCAAAACCAGATTTAGAAAATACGGTATCAGGTCGCAACAGTATGAATCTGAGTGAGTTTCAGAAGAAGCATGATGTAGCCTTCAAAGCTTTAAGTATTTGGTAAGAAGAAGCATGATGTAGTCTTCAAATTTAAAGTATGTTGAAGAGCTTGTAATTTGTTTTTTTTTTAAGAAATGAGATTGTATTTTTATTTAATTTTTGTAAAATGAGATTGTAATTTTCCTGATTAACAATTGATGTTGTAAATTGAATTTAATGATAATAAATTAAATTAATTTTTCATTTAGTTTGTTGTATATTTGCTTTTTGTGTTAATTATGATTTCATTGTTTATTCAACCGAGTCAAAATTGGTCGGAAGCCTTTAAACGAACCGGAGCAACTAACTTTAGAAAAACTCAAAGGTTATAGCAACTAATTTCAGAAAAGTTGAAAGTTTGTACCGACTAAAATCTTGTACATCCAATACCCTTGAGAAACTTATTATTAGTCAGTTAAGTTGCTCTAAACCTTTTTCAACGTAACATATTACTCGCTAAGATGGTTGAAATAAATTTAGAGAAACTCACTCTAGGATAATTGGAATAAACTGAAAGCAAGCATATTAGTTAATCGCTGATGGTAGTTGAAACATTCTTAGAGCGAGTGCCTAGATGCTCTAGACCTATAGAGATCCCACCTTTTGCAACTCAAGAGCGAGAGCCAAATTAAGTCGCTCTAAGGGTTAGTGCGACTTAATATGGGCTTTTGCAACCAAAACTGCCTGGTTGCTTAATCCAGTTTTTCTTGTAGTGAGTAATATCAACAACCAACTTTACCTTATGTCTCTTGCTAGGTGTCACGCCTTCAAATTGTTCCAAGCAATTTTCCGCGAAGGTATAACCCGGCAATACAATGGTTCAGTGATCTCTTATCACCCACTTGTATTTCAGCCTTATAAGATTGCACCAATGCAATCAACCAACTCTATCAAGAGTATGCAACGAAAGTCTTACTTAGATTTCTCTACCAAACAATGTGGCCCATACTACAACGAGGTTCTTGCCATGTTTATGCTTCACAGAATTGGGGGAGTATAATCAAACCAACAGTAAACCAAAAACAAGCGTATAAGCCAACAACTCACTTTTATTAGCTTAAGGGGAAGATACAAAATGGTCCAACCAATGGACTTACAAGCTTATTCTCTAAGCCGACAACAAACTCACTCTCTACTGCAATATGGTTCCTCAACACTCGAACTATTGAACAACTTGATTTGTGTAGCTTCTATGGATATTTATAATGCCAAGAAGCCAGGGCCAATCCGTATGCAACTCTGTTGCACGCCCCATGAACATCCATCTGTCCATGGGCAGTTCCCTAACCGCCAGTTCCACTTTTTAACTGCTAGCTTTGGTGCTGGATTGCACAATGGCGCCACACCTGTCTTCAACGGTTAGGATATGCAAAACTCGGTTATAAAGCACTTTATAACCGTCTCCAACTTGCTCTTCTACTGTGGCATGCATGTGATGCACAAACTCTCGCATGTGGCTCTTGCACTCACGTTCTGCAACATCGCAACATGCAACTCAGCTTGCACTTCTGCCAAATACTGCTATTATGGCTTGCGTTGCGCTATTATAGCTTGCATTGTGCTGTTATGGCTTGCGTTGCACTATTATAGCTTGCATTGCACACTTAGCTCATTCGGATGCTAACATCCAAATATTATGCCAACTGAGTCTAGACTTGCCTAGTTCAAAT
Organism: Papaver somniferum; assembly: GCF_003573695.1. Taxonomy (NCBI): domain Eukaryota; kingdom Viridiplantae; phylum Streptophyta; class Magnoliopsida; order Ranunculales; family Papaveraceae; genus Papaver; species Papaver somniferum. The sequence continues at coordinate 194,853,142 of NC_039362.1, read as the reverse complement.
TCATGCCTCATTTGCATCACTTGCATCTCCTTTGGCGAGGAGCAATCACCAATGGCGTGTTTGGCCTCACTATTGATGCATATGCACAGTCCAAGTCTTGGCAAAGCTTAGGTCCATGCCAAAGTCATTCCATGACTTCGCATCTCATCCTTTATTCCTTCCTTGAGCTGGGCTAACTCTGAATAAGGATATGCAACACTATCGCATAATGTTGCCAATGCCAAGTAACCTTTCTTATCTCAGCCATCTTGGTGCTACATCGTCGGTCATGCAGCTCCATCTTCTAGGTTACCAATTCTGTGACACATCATGATTATGCGTCACTATGCGGACCGGTCATAGACCCCCCACCCAATCTGTTCAACGTCCTCGTTGAACGCAACTTCAGTTCAGCCCTACTGAACTCTTCTTTTGGCTTACTCGTATGCACCTGAGCCACTCTCTGAAATCAGCAACTTTGTTTGGCCATTAACCATGCCAAATATTTTCTGCTTAGTACTTTACGCCGCCACTTAGTTTGTTTGCCTTGCCATTGAGCCTATGAATTCCAGCTTCATTGTCGCATCGTTGACTATGCTTCAATCTCTACTTCATTCACATCTCAACACCCAAATGCTACTTGCAATCTGATGATATGCCTCTTGCATCAGCACAAATTTTTCTTTCAAGCCATTCTGTGCCTAAGTGTACACTTCAAACAGCTAACATATCACTCAGATATGTATAACTTAGCTTACTTGCCTTCAATTCCGACTGACATTGCATCTTTGCAATTCAACATGCCTTACTGTATTCTAAGTGTTCTTCAATCTTTTTGCAACTCTCTTGTGCAAACTCGACTGAAATGCATGACATTAGCCATCACTTAGGATACCCCTGACATCAGACCGTCTCTTTAGAGACCAGGTTCCTCTTCACGCGCCCTTGAAACTAACAAGGCCTCACTTGTTCTTTCAAACTACTACGCTTTAATATAACAGACAAACAACATCATGTTCTTCCTAACTATGAGTTACTCTTAACTCATATACTTGATGGACTTACATCTTCATACTTGATGTGTTACTCCATGCCATCGCTGCCAAATACTGTCGCACTTCTACGTAACTCTCCTAACGGAAAACTCGCATATGCCACCAACTCTACTTCTTTGCTTGATTTTCCTTTCAGCGTTTCTTATTTCATACTTTGGCTAAGTATACTTGTAGTGCTTCCCCAATGAACTTAGCTTTACATTAAGCAAAAAGAGACAAGGTTTTTGCTTAAACACATCCTTCATTCATTACACTAGCCTTACATAAGAAACATAGGGACCATTCCCATTACACCACGGCAAACACTCGGCCAAACTGAAAGCAAATACATTACCAAAGAAAATACACCAACTAAAGTGTGTTATCTTCAAAGACCATAAGATTAGCAACACCCAACTTAACTTGAAAACAAAAACAACAAACTGATAACATGCCAAAATCTTCCATACTTCAGCGACCTTGCAGGTTCAGGCACTTGAAAACATCAATGCAATGCCCCTGCTTCATACATGCGTTAATCACGGCGAACTAGGGATGCTAAGATCCATAGGATATCCAAATTCCATATGAATCTCAGCTAAGCTTTCTTCGAACGAGCGGACAGGAGCAAACTCACTTTCCTTTCCAATGTCGCATTTCATGTCAACCGGTCTAACTTTCCTTACACCTTTCACGAAACAAGGTGCACTTGGACTTTGTATGAAAATCCTGCCAAGGTGAGGCATCACTGTTGCCTCTGCTTCTTTGAAAAGTTGTTACCAAGGATCATCTCAAAATCATTAAGATGCATCACCATTATACTGATCTGGACACGCCATTCTCCAACTTCAACATTCTCCACTGACATCCCCTTGATTGGTTTGGTTATATCATTCACTGTCTTCATGCAGTGACCATCTTGATATACTTCCAAACCCAAGTACTTTTCCAATGACAAGCTCATAACAGTATGCGACGCATCTGTATCTGCCATGCCCCAGAGACGATGATTGTGTATGCCAACATTCACATAAACCAGGCCAGCGCCACTCAGCCCATTTTGTATTGCTGTCGTTTGTGCTACTATGTTGCATAGTTGAATAGGATTAACATTCTCCACTTGATCAGTTTCTTCTTTGTCATCACTATACTCAGTGACGATTGTAGACAATTTTTCTTTCTTTGGACAATCACGTGCAAGGTGAGGACCCTTGCATAAGAAACAACCACCAATTTTGTTATTCGCAGCCAAACTATCATCCCTTTGATATCTCTTCTCCTTATCCTCAGAACTTTTCTTATCCTTGTCCTTACTCTTCTGGTTTTTCTTGTCCTTGCCCTTCTTATTAGCATCAGTTGAGATAACTGACCTAAAATCAGCAAGGATGTCCATGATTGCAATGGCCGAAGGTAGGTCTTTGGCACCCTGCCTTCGCACTTCGGCCTGAGCCCATGCTTGCAAACCGGATGTAAAATTGGACAAGTTGTCTTCCTCAGACATGTTGCGAATATCTAGCATCAGAGACGAAAACTGTTTCACGTATTCCCGTGGACTAACTTTCCAATGTCGCATTTCTTTGGACAATCACGTGGAAGGTGAGGACCCTTGCATAAGAAACAACCACCAGGTTTGTTCTTCGCAGCCAAACTATCATCCCTTTGATAGCTCTTATCCTTAGCCTCAGAACTTTTCTTATCCTTGTCCTTACTCTTCTGGTTTTTCTTGTCCTTGCCCTTCTTATTAGCATCAGTTGAGGTGACTGACCTAAAATCAGCAAGGCTGTCCACGATTGCAATGGCCGAAGGTAGGTCTTTGGCACCTTGCCTTCGCACTTCTGCCTGAGACCATGCTTGCAAACCATATGGAAAATTGAACAACTTGTCTTCCTCAGACATGTTGTGAATATCTAGCATCAGAGACGAAAAATCTTTCACGTATTCCTGTGGTGTACCGGTATGCCTCAGTTTACGCAAGTTCTCTCTGGCTAACCAAGCCGCATTGCTTGGTAAGAATTGACTCTTCAATTCATCCTTCATGACATCCCATGTCACAATACTTGGACGACCAGCAGTAAGGTCATCATCAGTTCTAGTTCTCCACCATAACTTTGCATCACCTTCCATGTACATGCTAACGAGAGTAACCTTTTGTTCTTCCGGGGTTCTGGCGGCCTTGAAGTATTGGTCCATGTCCCACATGAAATTCGCCAATGCCTTTGCATCTCTTGTGCCATAAAACGCATTAGGTTCTGAGACTTTAATCTTCGTTAAGTCACTGCCACTACCACCTGCAGTAGGTTGATCTGACCCAGTTACACCCACCATTCGCCTCAAGACACTTAACTCATCAGTTAGTTCTTTCAAGGCTCCTATGAACATGGTCTTAACAGCATTGATTTGGCCTTCCAAATCAGTATGCCTCTTAGTTGCTTCTTGGTTTGACTCCAATATATCAGCAGCATACTCATCAAGAGTCTGAATGCGAGCCAACATCGTTGCATTATAATTGGCGTTGTTAGGATGGCGCACCTTATCGCCAATCTTGTCTTCCAAGTCCGCTACCCTATCAGTTAAGGCATCCAACGTACTCTTCTTACCATCCATTATCTCTTTGCAAATTCAGCAACTAAACTCGAGCAAAACAGAGAAAATCTTCCAACACTAAGCCAAAGCAGAGCAATATGTGCTCTGATACCCGTATTGTCACGCCTTCAAATGCTCCAAGCAATTTTCCGCGAAGGTATAACCCGACAATACAATGGTTCAGTGATCTCTTATCACCCACTTGTATTTCAGCCTTATAAGATTGCACCAATGCAATCAGCCAACTCTATCAAGAGTATGCAAAGGAAGTCTTACTCAGATTTTCTCTACCAAACAATGTAGCCCATACTACAAAGAGGTTCTTGCCATGTTTATGCTTTACAGAATTGGGGGAGTATAATCAAATCAACAGTAAACCAAAGCCAAACCTATAAGCCAACAACTCACTTTTATTAGCTTAAGGGGAAGATACAAAATCGTCCAACCAGTGGACTTACAAGATTATTCTCTAAGCCTACAACAAACTCACTCTCTACTGCAATATGGTTCCTCAACACTCGAACTATTGAACAACTTGATTTGTGTAGCTTCTCTGGCTATTTATAATGCCAAGAAGCCATGGCCAATCTGTATGCAACTCTGTTGCACGCCCCATGAACAACCATCTGTCCATGGGAAGTTCCCTAACCGCCAGTTCCACTTTTTAACTGCTAGCTTTGGTGCTGGCTTGCACAATGGCTCCATACCTGTCTTCTACGGTTAGTATATGCTAAAATCGGTTATAAAGCACTTTAGAACCGTCTCCAACTTGCTCTTCTACTTTGGCATGCGTGTGATGCACATACTCTCGCATCTGGCACTTGCACTCACGTTCCGAAACATCGTAACATGCAACTCAGCTTGCACTTCTACCAAATACTGCTATTATGGCTTGCATTGCGTTATTATAGCTTGCATTGTGCTATTATGGCTTGCGTTGCACTATTATAGCTTGCATTGCGCACTTAGCTCATTTGGATGCCAACATCCAAATATTATGCCAACTGAGTCTTTACTTGCCTAGTTCAACTTCATGCCACATACGCATCACTTGCATCTTTTTTGGCGAGCAACAATCACCAATGGCGTGTTTGGCCTCACTATTGATGCATATGCACAGTCCAAGTCTTGGCCAAAGCTTAGGACCATGCCAAAGTCATTCCATGACTTTGCATCTCATCCTTTATTCCTTCCTTGGGTTGGGCTAACTCTGAATAAGGATATGCAACACGATCGCATAATGTTGCCAATGCCAAGTAACCTTTCTTGTCTCAGCCATCTTGGCACTACATCGTCGGTCATGCAGCTCCATCTACCAGGTTACCTGTGACGCGTCATGATTATGCGTCACTATGCGGACCGGTCATACTAGGCCACAAGGCGTTCCTCCTCAAATACCTAACCCGTGAAGATAAATCAACTCTGAACGTTGCAGTACGGCCATTAGAAACTGCCATCTTAGCTTCCTCCCAAGGAACCCCAAAAGTCTGAATCTTCACAAGATGATGTTGTGGTTTCTTATACACAGTACTGAGATTGTGTGAAATTCAGAATAGATATGTTCCCAATGGGTATACGCATTAGAGTATTGTCACTGTGGTAGTAATATAGACTGATGTTAAAAGTATCATAGTAAATTACGTTCAATCTAGATGATTTCCCCACCAAAAATGTTTTTCTATCTTGAGTCTGAGATCCAAGGATATGGTTGTATTGATAGTCTGATCCGTTGCATCATTAGAGGCTTTATTAAGAGCAGGAACATAGAACTTTTCTATAGTACACTTTGGAAAATTATGATCATGACCTGCAGCAGGTTAAGAGAAAACAAACAATAATCCTACAATAACGACTTGAGAAGAATATTCAATGAATGGAATTCTTATTATGATGTTATTATTACAGATATTATTCAGTAATAGTATTTGTTTTTGATGTTCTCTGTTAGTTAAGAGACTCAACTTGATTTTAGGGGTGTTCTCTGTTGGTTAAGAGACTCGACTTGTTTTTAAGGGTGTTCTTTGTTGGTTAAGAGACTCAACTTGTTTTTAGGAATGTTCTCTGTTGGTTAAGAGACTCAACTGGGTATTGAATTGTTTTTAGTACCAGTTACTAGGATATTGAAAAGGTGGGATTTTGAGAAACTAGTTATTATAAAAGATTTCAGTATTAGAATCTGGAAAGATAGTGAATATGGTGAAGGGTATTGAAAAGAAAAATTGAAGTATGAAGCTATTCAAAAAATGTAGTAAAGTGAATGAGTTACCTGGAATAGTGATAACCCAAACACAAATGTATACCCCTTTAGGTAGAAAACCAAGCTGTAGAACTAGCAGCACCAGAAGGATCATCACATATGTCTACTGCATTAATCTGAATACCACTAAAAGCTTGTTCCATATGTTGAACAGCCGCAGAATTTGAACATTGAGAGGAGTCTTGATCAGCTGAACTAGATGGTGGTGCATATCTAAAGAAGCACTTGCTAGCAAAATGACCCTTCTTTCTGCATATTTGACACTCAATTGTAGAATAGTCAATATGAGTCTTTCCTGAAAAACCATCTGATGCATCGGCAGTGGCACTAGACGATCCAATTATGAAGTTTTTATCTTCTTGCATCATACCATATTACCACTGTTGTTGTTTCTTCCAGAATTCACACTTTTGCTAAAGAAAGATGAAGATCGATCTATATCAAAACCATTGCTAACTTTTTGTTCTTGGTCATGTAGCCATTGCGCATGATTTAGAAATCTTGCTTTAAGCTCTGCAAATGTAAAAGGGGTTTCTCTATTTTGTGCAGAGATGACAAAATTGTCATACTCCCTACCAAGACCATTGAGAGCATACATTGTGAGATCAAAATTACTCACTCTTTCATTAATAGCATCAAGAGCATCTGCTATTGTCTTCATAGTATGTAGATAAACACAAATTGACTGATTTCCCCTTCCTAAACCATGAAGCTGATCCCTTAACATATTTCTCCTAGCCATGAAATGATCTCTAAAGTTTGACTCTAAAGCTGACCCCTTAACATATTTCTCATATTTCTCCTAGCCATGAAATGAGCTCTAACCATATTTCCCTTGAGGAAGAAAGACCAAGAACACCTCCAGAAATTGTATCAGTAAAAGTAGCTTTCAAACAACTAGCTACAAAGCAATCTGCTTTTCACCAATACAACCACTTAGGGTTTACAATTTTAGTACCTTTTTCTATAATTTCTTTAACTGGTTCTTCAATTTTTCCATTAATATAACCAATCAGATCAGTAGAAATAAAGATCGACTCAATTTGATCTTGCCATAGTAAGAAATTAGAAGAATCTAACTTTTGAGAAACAAAATTATTGATATTGTTAAAAGGTAATGAAAAATTTGTAGAATGAATACCTAAATCACCATTACCAGCAACAGAAGAACTTGAATTGGCATTGTGATTCCAAATATTCTGTGAAGGTTGCTGTTGATTTACCATACTTCTAGTTGTCGCCATCGATGATATTCAAGAAGAAACAAATACAAGAATGGATCAAAATAGATAAGGATCAAGAAACAAATAGAAGCAGGAGAAGAAGAAGATCTGAGAATTAATTTTGATAAAGATGAAATTGATGAAAGAAAAAGATGGAATCACAACTTTCTTGATGAAAATTGTTGAGAAATTTTTAGGAAATTTTGTTTAGGATCGTGTACCTGAATGATACCTTGAGAAGAATATTCAATGAATGGAATTTTTATTATGATGTTATTATTACAGATATTATTCAATATCCATTGAGGATACATGACATAGGTATTTATAGAAGACTGATTCTCATGACCTGCACACATGTGCATAACAAGGACCATAGTTAACAGACTGGCTATGAGTACATATAATACGACTAAAAACCCTACACTGCAACTCTTCATCTTCTTCGCCGTTGTAGATAATTCTTTTTTTTTTACCAAGATTGCAAGGCTTGTCGCTATAAGATGAGAACAGAGAAGACTTGATAAGAATAATATTACTGATCTCATGAGACTGCCTCTCCTTATATAGGCTATAATAACCCATACAAAAAAAAAAAACCCTATTCCTAGTTTCCTACGTTAGTTGATATAAATTCCTATTCCTACTAGAAGTTGGTAGTTGCAAATTGCAATATATTTGGTTTTCATCTTGATGATAAGGCTTGTGTTTGGTTACAGGGGATACGACGACATTGACGACACCTGGCTTTCGTTTTATCTTTGAGTGTTGCCCGCAGGGACGGGCCTAGCAAGGGGCTAAAGGAGGTTATAGCCCGTCCCTAATTTTTGGGTAAAAAAATTGTAGTATAGAAAATTAGGTTAAATTTTATGTTTAGCCCGCATATTAGTTGTATTTAGCTAATTGTATGTCATTTTTAGGCCATATTATGAGGTGATCAAAATTTAAGTCACGTTTAAAGTAAATAATCTTCTTCCACTCACTATCTTTCTACTCCTACTTTCTTCTCTTTTGGTAATTACTTTGTTTTTCTGTTATTTGTGTTTGTTTTAACTTTTATTTCCCTAACTATTTAGTATAGTACAGGTGGATCACTATCTGGTCACTAATTATGTAATGTATTCCAAAAAAAATTGTCGCAGCCTTCGCCCGCATAATCTACTGTTACAATCCAGCCCTATCCAAAGGGGAATCCTGGATCCGTCCCTGAATGACTAAGGGACCGAGTTCCAAACATCATCAATACAGTAAAGCTCTTGTTTAGGTATGATGAAACCCTTTTGGGTACCGGTGGATTCCGTCTGAATGGTATGGTACAACTTTCCCGTGTGGGGTATTCAAGTGCTCACTTTATCTGGACTCGTTGCTTGCTGTCATGGTGCACCAAGTCTGGATTTTCTGTTGACGCTAGCAAGGTTCAGAACGTTAATTCCCATATATTCAAAAATGGGGAGTGCTAGAGACCAATGGGCACCACAAGGGACAACCTTAATTATATATTTGGCTCTTTAGTCTTTTGCATCTCTTTATACTTTTGGATAAAATGGCTAGGATAGGGAGAGAATTGTTTGGAGTTGTACCATGAAGGCATTGACGAGTGAACAAACCGATGAGCTGATATATATTTGAATAAAAAAACTATTAACACGAATTCTAGCTAATAAGCAATGTGCAGCGGGTGACATGGGAGAAAACTCTTTTCCAACTATGTAGTCATAATTCATAAATTAGTCCCATGAAACAAGAAAAGGATGCATATTCAGAGAACACTAATATAGCTATATGGGGTTTGCTGTATAGTAACACATAAGAAAATAATGCATGACAATAATTTACTGTTTTTATTAACGATGAATTACACTATTCAAACACATTAGAAAAAAAACGCAACAAATGCACAAAATTCACAACAGATCCACGTTTTACAAAAGTAAACCCAAAATTGATAAAAGCAAGAACAAAAAATCTACATGAATTTCCTCCTCATTTCCGAATGTTGTTCGGCCGCCATTAGAAACTGCCATCTTAACTTCCTCCCAAGGAACCCCAAAATTCTGAATTTTTACAAGAATATGTTATTGGATATTCTAAGTCAAGTCAACTAATGTTGACTTGACCTTATTCTGTCATTAACTGTAAGTGTGTGAAAGACCTATGTGTCTTGTATTGAGTATTGGTCATTGCCTATTTAAGGCATATGATTGTGTCTGTAAGGGTTGACGATTTATGTAATAACACTACAAAGTTTCTCATGGTATCTTTGGGTCTGATCCAGAGGACCTGATATTTCTTTTCTGCTACACAATCTTTTTCAATAATCTTTTCAGGCAGTGTGTGAATTCCTTAATAATCTTTTCTCAATAATTTTTCGATTCACTTCAATAATCTTTTGTATCAACAATATTTTTCGAATTCAGAAAACAATTTAGGGTTCTTCATAATCCATCAATAATTTTTGGTCTGCAATTTGTTCATGTCCGCTGCTTATCCTCTGATTGTATACACAAGATGGAAGAATATGGATGCTAATGATGGTAATTTTACTATCCCTTTTACAAATATTAGTAATTTTGTCTCAGAAAAATTGGATTATTCAAATTTTCTTATATGGCTAGATCAGTTCGAGTCGATTTTGTATTCTGCTTCTTTATTTGGGTATGTGAATGGAGATGAGGTAGAACCTGCTAAACAGATCTTGGTTAATGGAGATCTTGCTTCAAATCCACGGTGGGTTTCTTGGAAGAAAGCAGATTCTTTTGTAATGAGTTGTTTAAAAGCAACTTTCATACCTTCGGTTTCTGCTGATGTATTGGGTTTATCATCTGCTAGACAGATTTGGTCTTATTTAGAAGTGAGCTTCAAGAATCAATTCATGGCTCGTAAAAGTATGCTAAGAAATCAATTACATAGTTGAAAGAAAGGTAATGATTCTGTTCAAGATTATCTTCAAAATATTAAACGTATTGCTGATTTTTTAGCTGTTATTGGTGAAAAGGTGTGTGAGTCAGATTTGATAATGTATGTGTTAAATGGTTTAGGAAGAGATTATGATAATTTTGTGATTTCTGCACAAAATAGAGAAGTTTATTTTACCTTTGCTGAGAGTAAACCACGGTTATTAAGTCATGATCAATGGCTTACTGAACAACATCAAGTTACAAGTTCAGATTTTGATGTTCAACATCCTTCTGGTTTTTATTCAAGAAATAGTACTAATAATAACAATGCTGCTAATGGTTATGAGAGAGGAAAGAATAAAGTCTCAGGAGGTAGTAACTTCAACAATAATAATACTAATACCAACAAGAACAATAACAATTCAAATTGGAACAATAACAATTGAAATTGGAATTCTTTTGGGACTGAAAATGGAAGAAGAGATTATTCTCAAGTGAAATGTCAAATTAGCCGAAAAAGGGGTCATTATGCTAGCAGCTGCAAGTTTAGATACTATCCACCACCATCTTCTTCAGCTAATGGTTCTGCGAATGTGGCTCAACAACAACAGTTTCAACTACAACATGGTTTTTATGCTATGGAAGATATGCATTTTTCGAATCACTTTGTTCCTTCTACGTCTGAATCTCAACAGTGGCTAGCTGACTCAGGGGCTACAACACATATGACTGGAAATGATAGTTTACTTCAGCATTCTACTTCTTATAAAGTAAAATATTCAGTTCAAGTTGGCAATGGTAAGTGCCTTGTTATTTCCTCTACTGGAACATCAACTATTTCTACACCTCAAACTAGTTTCAGGTTAAATAATGTTTTGTTAGTAGCAGATATGAAGCATAACCTGTTGTATGTTGCTAGGTTTACCAGAGAGAATCATTGCTACTTTAAATTGTTTCCTTATGGTTATGAAATTAGTGTAGGATCAGAATCTCGCAACGATAATGTCTCAGCGAAATTATCAACAACACAACATAACAGCGTCGCAGAACAATTTCAGAAATGATACGATAAACGACGTCAGCTAGAATCACGAGAAAGATATGATAGTCCTGCGAAAATCAGAGAGCTTGCGAGATTAACATTTGTAAGGTTGCGAGAATGTCGCAGACCATACCCGAAAATAGAGGACAGATTAGCTGTCATCCATTATGTATTTCCCTATAAATAGTCGTTCAAGTTGTAAAGAAAGGGAGAGATCTTTTTTGAGTAAGAAACAAGTAAATAGGAGAGAGAAAGTCTAAAGCAGAGGTCATTCTTGATTCCTTTATCTTTTCTTGTAAGAACATTTAAAAGATTGATCAATAAAATTAAGAGTGTAAATCTAAAAATGAGTTGAGTAATAATGAAATCATATGAGGGGTGTAGTGTAGGATTCCCTGCAACTACATAATGGAGTTAGAAACAGGGAGATATTGAAGATTATTCTAGAAAAAATTGAAGATTAATATTGAGATTTTTGAAGGTTTAGAGTGATTGATTAAGAATTTTACATAATTTCTTGGAATATTGTTAACATTGAAGAAATGTCTAGAAGAAGAAATACATTCGAACAACCGACTACTGTTAGAAGAAGCAAGAGAATTGCTGGGAGAGAAAAAAGTGAAATGGAAGAATCTACTAGAATGAGAAATAATAGATAAAATCAAATTCAACCACCAATTCAAAAAACACTAGTACAAGAGAGGAATACAGATTATGATAGAGTGAGTATACACACTGGGCAATCAAATTCGGAAGAAGAAGTAGAAGAAGAGCAACAAACCAGAAACCATAGACAGGTAGAGAGAAATCAAGAAGCAGATGAAGGAATAATTCATGGAGATGAGGAAATTGGATCATTAGAAACGTTGAGACGAAGAATACATGAAGAAAGAAGAGATGAGGCAGAAGAGCGTACAAATCTAACAAGGAAAAATCACGAATTGAGGATGGAAAATATAAGACAACAAAATAGAAGATCGAGAAGTATTACAAAATCATATTCAAGATCGACTAGAAGAGAAATGAGGCGAAACTCACCCACAATTAATGCTGGAAACAATATTCAAGAAGAAATATCAAATTGTAATGAAGAATATTGCGAAAATAGAGAAAGAGATGATGATCGTTATGTTCCACAAAATGAAACTTTTAATGAAGGGCAAAAGCGTAGAAATCAAGAGAACGGACAACGTCAGGGACAAAATGACCAAGATGGAGAAGGAAATCGAGAGGAAGGAAGAAGAATTTTACATGAAAGAGAAACTCAAATAAATCAACAGACGATTGAAGAAGAAATTGAAAGACATTATGCTGAACAAGAACGTTTAATTTGCGAACGTGAAAGATTGAGAGCGGGAATGGAAGAACAAGAGCTTCAAGATACAATTCGCCAGAACAATCACGAAAAACGAGAAAAAAGGCGTACACAAAACCGTAATAACGGTAATATTAATGAAGAGTATGATAGAATAAAGAGGATGGCTGAAAGGCAGCGAATGGAATTAATAAGAAATGAACAAAATCATGAAGGGGAAAATGATAGACATAATCATTTGCGATTTCAAGATAGAGATGAAGAAGAAACTCGTAGAAGAAGACGAGATGAGAATAATGAAGAAGAAATGCAAAATTTCGCGAGAGAAGAAAGACATGAACGCAGAAGAAGAGAGGCAAAATTAAAAAGACCAATAGATCAAAATTCAGGTGTAAATAGACAAATCTTGAAAGAGTTAGAAGAAATGAGAGGAATGCTAAATAATATAGGAGAAGTAGGCAGAAGACAATTGGATGAAGCTATAGAAGAAGCTGCAAAAACTCCATTTACAAGGGAAGTACAATTAGGAGGAATACCACCGAAATGCAATTTTCCCGCATTAACCAGCATTTTTGATGGAACAACTTGTGCAATTCAACACATTAAAGCCTACGTGAGGTGTATGTTTCAATGGGAAAATCATGATGCCGTATGTGAAAATATTTCGCTTCCAGTTTAACAGGAGAGGCGTTAAAATGGTTTGAAGGTCTACCAAAGAACACAATAACATTCTTCAATCATCTGCAGACTACATTCCTAGGGGCATATATAAGTAATAATTCTTCGCGACCTGGTATAGATGATGTGTTTGGATTAAAACAGAGGATTGGTGAAAGTTTTAAGCACCTGACTAAAAGATGGAGAACTATGTGTAACGAAATGGATAGCCGTGTAGATGAGAGATATCTTATATTATCATTTATCAATGCTATGTTTGCAAAAAACCTATTGTATGTCCAAATTTTCAGAGTCAAGAATACGATCACAATGACTGAATTGCGAGAACTTCAAGAAGAATATATTGCGAAAATCTCAAGAGAAGGATGGAAGAGAAATTATGAATATTGCGAAAATCTCGCCACTAGAGGAATGACAGAAACAGATCATTTCTTTTACCGTAGAAGAGATTCCCGAAGGTGAAGAGGTGCATGATAATCCATTGGTAGTAAAATTAGAAATTAATCCAAAACCGAAAGAAGATGAGGATGATGAAGCTGAAGATTCATGGGCAATTAATAGAATTCTAATCGATACTGGAAGCTCTGTGAACATCTTATTTTATCATACTTATAAAACTATGGGAGGAAGAGATGATGATCTTATACCATCAACATATAAGATATATGGTTTTAATGGTACTGATAACAAACTTAAAGGGGAGGTTACTATGCGAATTCCATTGAAGGGAATATCTTCCGAAATCTTATTATGTGTCGTTGATGTAGAATCACCCTACAATGCGTTAATTGGTCGACCTTGGCTACATGGGATTCTAGGTGTAGCTTCAACTTTCCACCAGTGCATCAAATTCCCTCACCCCAATGGTGTAGGAATCATAAAGGGAGATTGGGTTGAAGGAAAGAAGTGTTACGAATCTTGCGAAGAAAGAGCAAACAAGAAGGAAAAATGGCGACACAAAATCAAAGATACACAGAGAAGTGAGAGGTTGATGGTGGATGCAATCGAAAGAAAATAAGAAGAGATGTTGCGAAACTAATGCTAGCTCAGAATAAAAATGATGAACATACCACTACAAAGGAAGCAGTAGTAGAAAATAATAAAGAAGCAGAGGATGGCAAAGGTAATAAAAACAAGAAATGTATGAATGATTAAGTTGTTGCGACACACTCGCAATAAGTAAAATTCTCAAAAATACATTTTATCGAATGACAAAATTGAGATTGCGAAATCCAAATACAATATGATGATGTGCGAGACTCTCGCAGATATAATGAATATTACAGAAGACAATCAGAAAAAAATGACAAAAGAGAAAGGGGCGAACCATTATGGTGTACACCCTAGTTAGCGAATACAATTTCGCAAGAGGCAAATGTAAGACCTAAAGTACGTCATATAAGGGGGTACCTGTTGCATGGCTCAGGGAAAGGCTACACCGCCACCGGAACCCAAGTCATGGAGATTTGGGGTCAATAAAGCCCATCCGGGAGAGGCACCTTGGATTCTCAGCTTAAGCATATGACTTAGGTTGGGCGACTAAGGTAATAAGGACTCTCCCAAGGAGTGCAGATCTGATCAAGGCGCCGAGGTACACGGTTGATTCAAGAGTGACAGGGACGTTTGAAGCGTACTTTTCCATTCTTGACAAGTCTTGGCTTATACTGCACTCGGCCTGAAGAAAACCCCACTTAAGGTGCAGTCTCGTAACCATAAGCCCTATAGGTAAAAGGGATAAGAGGCTGCGAAAACAACTGGTTGTTGTTAAGACTGGATGGGAGGAGCTAACCTTGTATGGTAGAATTACGCCTCCTTGAAGGGGAAACCAGGGGGGAGATAAGGGCGGCACCCTCCATTAGGGAGCTGATAAGTGTCTTAAGACGCAACTGTCATGAGGCTTTTTATTGCAAGGGTATTAAAGATTGTCATATTTGTGCAACAATCCTGAAGAGGCAATAATACAAAAGAAAAAGATAAGACGAGATCAATGGGTTTTCGCATGAAAGTGCGAAGAAGTCCTGCGATTTCGTCGCAAGACGTCAATGTCATGGGGCTTTATTTTCGCAAGAATATTTAGGCCTATCATATTGTCGCAACATTCCGGAAGAGGCCACAATACAAAATAAAAATTTAAGGCAAGATCAATGGGTTTTTGCATGACAAGAGGTGGCATAATAAGACCTTTAATTAGGAAGGCAAAATAAGACCACACAAGAATGAGATTTTGAAAAGAATCAAATTTCACTTCGCAAAATATTGCGAAACTATACATTATAAGAAAAATTTATAAAATCTCTCTTATGGATACAAATAACAGATGCAAGTATGGGAATGAATGAAATTAAAAAATGTTATTTGTCTCCATATGATAGATTTACACAAAGATTCAAAAATTAATGATTATATTGATTAACTGTATTGCAAGAAATAATTGTTTTAATGAATGCAGGTCAAAATGAAAGAAACACAAATATACAGAAAGAAGGAATAAATGTACAAGTATTACAGAGAATCAAAGAAAGAAACAAAGACTACTTCTTAGTTGATCCTTCATTATCTTCATCAGACTTGTTCCCTTCTTCGTCTGCGTCAGAATCTTCATCACCATCAGAATCTTCATCACCATCAGATTCTTCATCATCAGCTTCGCTATCAGAAATAATCAGACTGGGAGTATTATGTGGGATCTCTTCCAAGAGACAAGGATAATATGAATGAGGGATATTATGATCGTCACAAACCATTTGGATAGTTTGATTGCGAAAATGCATAACATCATTCTTAAAATTCGCAACGGTGATCTTGATTTGATTCTTTAATCTAGAATACTTGTCGTTGCAAGAAGAAAGATTCTTTGCGAGTTCCTCCTTTTCAGCTTCGAGTTCCTCAATCTTTTCACGATATCTACTTTCATAATCTGCGAGCAAAAGACAATAAATTATTAACTTGATGAAAATTCATAAGAAGCAAAAGATTAGTAAAGAAGAGAAGTTAGTAACCTTCTCTGTCAGAAAGCATATCTCTAATCAAGGTTGTATGCTCAACTTGGAGACTAACATTTACACCTAAATCTTTTCTGGCATCATCTAAGATTTTCACAGCCCAAACAAATTCATCCTCATAACTTATAAGAAGACGAGAACGAATTTGGTTTTCCCTTTCGCAGAGTTCGATGTTCTTGCGGCTAGCTTCATCTCGTTCAAGTTGAACTTCAAGAAGAGTCTCTTGGAATTTCGCCAAAGCCTTAGCACCTTGATCAGAGATACGATCCTTATCATCTATATATGAGACCGCTAATTTTGGTTCTTAACTCATTGATTTTCTCTTTAGAATCAAGAAAGAGACGCTTAAATCTGTTGGCTAAGCCTAAACTAGATCTATGGTCAATTTCTAAGAGGCGAAATTTAGATCTAAGCTCATTTAGAGAAAGAGATGAAATTATATCATTTGAGAAACTATTTAAGGAATTATTAAGACGCTCAAGAAGGGTATAATTATCCAAGGCATTAGGAAATGAACGAAGAAGGGTAGCTTCATCAGAAAGACCATAAATGTCTGCAAAAAGGATCATTTAAATAAGATAAAACAACAGGATGAATGAATGAAGGGAAAAGAGAAAAGTAACATACCGTAAAGCTGATTATTAGCTTGCTGAAGACTAGAGATTTTGTTCTTATATGAAGAAGAATCAATTTCTAGTTGTCTATTTTTCTCGCGAATACCTTTAACTTAAGCTTCCAATTCTTCATTCTTTGTGCGAAATTGAAGATTCTTCTTTTCAAGATTTTCGCGTCTCCTCTCTAGATCTGAGGCAACAGCGAAAGAAGCTTTTCCAGCCTGCGAGAAAATATAAAAAATATTAATATAAAAAGAGATTTTGAGTTATGACAATGAATAAGTAAAAGGATGAAAATATACCAGACTATTAAGAGAATGCAAGAAGTCGGGAGTCACTGATCTAGAAATTCCACGAAGAGAATTATCACCATCCAATAAAGGGACATAGCAAATTGTAGCGAGAGATTTGCAGGTATTAGCGAATTGGTTATCTCCCATTCCTTGCAGAGAATCAGAAAAGAGGCCAGAGAGCTTAGCCATAGAATATTCAGGTGGAAAATCTTCACTTGCGACAAGGTCATCACTATTCTCATCATCCTTGTTACTTTCGGAATTTTCATGAGAAGGAATATTTGAAGTAGAAGAAGAACAAACTTTCCTTTTCTTTGAAGGAGGACCAATTGATTTTTCCCTGCGAAGAACACCTTTACCTTTATCACCAATCTTCGCAACATCGGCAGGTTCTTCTATTTCAGCAATAATCTTCACACACAGATAGAAATAAGAAATGAAAGCAACAGTACACTGTTCAAAATCATAAGAGAATATTTCTTACCTCATCTGTGTATGAGCGAAGAGCTAACAGAGTACTAGCTTTCCCAGTCCTGTTATAACTATCTTTTAGTTTTTGGATCTGCAGAATGTCGCAAGAGTTAGCGAACAAAATAATAAAGAAAAATAAAGAAATATAAAATGAGCTAAACTGGAAAAAAACATACCTCTTTCTCCTTCTCGGGCCAAGAGAAAACCCAAGGTTGATAAGCAGCGAGATTCGCAGGAAGAACATTTGACCCAGCAATGTAAGGTCCTTTTAGCATTAAAGGAAAAACACATCATTTATCATCTTTGGATTAGCGAGGAGTTGTGTTCTTACCAGAATGCCAGTCAATGTCTTGCATGAGAATTTTAGCTTGATTAATGTTATCTTTCCTTTTTAAACGAATACCCCAGCGAGTATTCTCCTTCTTCATGGAGATCAGTTCATAGTTCTCAAAGAAACTCGCTATTGTGTATTTCTCAGCAATTATCTCTAGGTCTGCGAATTTAGGATCCCTAAGTTCTTTGGAATACAGAGATCCTTTACCAGCACCACGGTTAGCGAATTCTAGCATCAGACGGATGCAGTCCCCACTCAGTTGGAAGATAGCTCGCGAAAATCCCGAGTGAGCGAGAATTTCATAGAATAAAGGAATATCTGGGTCATAAAGAGGAATGGGGAGACCTGCGAGAATCTGACCTAGCGAAATTATGATTGATTGATCATCACAATACTGATCATAGAAAAATTTGACAGAAAAATTTGACAGAAAGAATTGACTTGGAACTTTCACCAGGAATGGTAGAGAGTGTGAAACCTTTCTCAGCAAGATATTTTTGGACATATTTTAAATTCTTCACATGTCTGGGAATGAATAAAAAGTAAGAAGATTGAAGGGGGAAAATTACAGTAGAAGAATTTGCAGAAGAATAACAGAGTTGCAGAGATGAGAGAATAAAAAGAGAAGAGAAAGTAAAAAGAAAGTGGAAAGAAGAGTAAGAAGAGTATATAAAGGAGATTTTTTTTACTCGAAGAAATAAACACCATTAAGACGAAAATACGTGAGCGGTTGAAAAGCAGTGGTTACAAAAGACGTGTCAAGAAACAGATTGAAGAAAGAATACGTGTGATAAATGCAAAATATGAAGAGATGAACAATTGCGGCATTTCTCACATCATTCTCTAATTTGCAGAGAAGATATGATAAGAGGAAAGATGTAGGATCAGAATCTCGCAACGATAATGTCTCAGCGAAATTATCAACAACACAACACAACAACATTGCAGAACAATTTCAGAAATGATACGATAAACGACGTCAGCTAGAATCACGAGAAAGATGTGATAGTCCTGCGAAAATTATAGAGATTGCGAGATTAACATTTGTAAGGTTGCGAGAATGTCGCAGACCATACCCGAAAATAGAGGACAGATTAGCTGTCATCCATTATCTATTTCCCTATAAATAGTCGTTCAAGTTGTAAAGAAAGGGAGAGATCTTTTTTGAGTAAGAAACAAGTAAATAGGAGAGAGAAAGTCTAAAGCAGAGGTCATTCTTGATTCCTTTATCTTTTCTTGTAGGAACATTTAAAGATTGATCAATAAAATTAAGAGTGTAAATCTAAAAATGAGTTGAGTAATAATGAAATCATATGAGGGGTGTAGTGTAGGATTTCCTGCAACTACAATTAGAGATTTGGATACTCATGTCTTGCTTGCTCATGGTAATGTAGTTAAAAATTTATACCCTTTAAACCATTCTGTTTTATTTTCATCTAAAAAATTTGACTTGTCTGCCTCTTTGTCTGCTCCTTCTCAAGTTTGGCATGACAGGCTAGGTCATCCTTCAAATCTTATTATTCAAAAACTATATTCTTCAAAACAGATGTCAACCTCTACTTCTTCATCTTTGTGTCATCCTTGTCAACTTGTTAAAAGCAAGAAATTTCCTTTTGTTTTGTCTCCTTCTCATGAAAATAAGCCTTTATCTCTTGTCCATTGTGATGTATGGGGTCCAACTGTTTCTTCTTTGAAAGGTTATAGATACTACATTATTTTTGTTAATGATTTTAGTAGGTTCAGTTGGATATATCCAATGGAACTTAAATATGATGCTTCTCAGTGTTTTGTTCATTTTAAACAACATACTGAAAATCAGTTTTTTACAAAAATTATTTCTTTTCAAGTAGATGGTGTTGCTGAACTTGTCCAAGGACCTTTTAAATCTATTCTTGAAAACAGTGGTATTAAACTTCGTATTTCTTGTCCTAAAACACCAGAGAAGAATGGTCTAGATGAAAGAAAGCATAAACACATTACTGAAATAGGTAATGCCTTGTTGTTCAATGCTTTTGTCCAAAAGAGTTTTGGTATGATGCCTTTTTGACTGCTTCTTATTTAATCAATAGAACTCCTACAAAAGTATTAAATTTTAAATCCCCTTTTGAAGTTCTTTTTGGAATCGGTCCAGATTATTCTTTTCTTAAAATATTTGGCACTATTTGCTATCCTAAGTTGGCATATGCAAGAGCCGATAAACTATCTCCTAAAACTGTCAAATGTATTTTTTTGGGTTATAGTTCTTTACATAAAGGGTATAAATGTTACAATACAATATCTAAAAAGTCTTATAAACAAAATGAAACTCAATTCTATTTTTCTAATCCTTCATCGGTGAATGATGATATTGTTTCTATTTCTTCTGCTCAAAATTCTTTACCTTCTCAGAATCCTTCTGTTCTTGATTCTTCTTCTACAACCACTATGGTTACTAGGTCTTAGAGAGGTATTTTAAAACCTAAACTCAATCCATATTTTGTTGCTCATTTTTCTTCAAAGTATCCTATTTCTTTTGCCTTTACTTCCTTGTTAACTACTTTATCTGAGCCCAAAACTTTTAAGCAAGCTATGAGTATCCCTGACTGGCAAGTTTCTATGAAAGATGAATATGTAGCCTTAAGAAATAATGACACTTGGGATTATGTAACTCCTAAGCCATATATGAATATTTTGGGATGTAAATGGTGTATAAAATAAAACAAACACCAGATGGGACAGTTCATAGGTTCAAATCAAGATTGGTTTCCAAGGGTGATGATCAACAAGATGGAATAGATTTTAATGAAACTTTTAGTCCAGTGGTTAAGACTACAACTGTAAGAGTAGTTCTATGTATGGCTTTATCTTTTGATTGGAAAGTAAAGCAGTTAGATGTGAGTAATGCTTTTTTGCATGGGTTCTTAAATGAAGATGTTTATATGACACAACCTCAAGGCTTTATCAATCCAGATTATCCTTCTCATTTTGTTTGTAAACTAAAGAAGAGTTTATATGGATTGAAACAAACACCTAGAGCTTGGTTTCATAGGTTTAGTACTTTTTTGATCTTATATGGTTTTAAGAAAGCAATTTCAGATAATTATATGTTTGTATACTTCTCTCAGCAAGGTATACTTATTTTGTTGTTGTATGTTGATGACATTTTGTTAACTGGCAGTTCTTCAGTACTGATTGAAAGTTTAATTACTTCTCTTAAAGATGAATATGCTATGAAGGAGTTAGGAGATTTAGGTTATTTCTGGGTATTGAAGCTGTTAGGAATTCTGATTCTATTGTATTAACTCAGAATAAGTATACTTTGGAATTGTTGTCTAAGTCAAAAATGCTTGAAAACAAACCTTGTCATACACCATATGCAAAAGAAGCAAAGAGTGTTTTTACATGATGGTACTATATTGGATGATGTAAGTGAATACATGACAATTGTAGGTAGTCTACAATATTTGACTTTTACTAAGCCAGATATTTGTTTTGCAGTTAACTATGTGTCGCAATTTATGCATTGCCCAACATATGTTCATTTTCAATTGGTTAAGAGGATACTTAGATATTTAAAGGGCACAATGGGTCTAGGAATTACTCTGAAGAAAGGTAATTTACAATGTCTGACAGCTTATACATACTCTGACTGGGCTGGTTTTCCTGATACTAGAAGGTTAACTTCAGGGTATGCAGTAATTTTGGGTGATAATTTAGTTTCTTGGTCTTATAAGAAACAAAATTGTTTCTATGTCCTAAGTATGTAGATTCTGCTGAATTGAAATGGCTAGTAGATTTTTTGTCTGAGTTGCATGTTTCAGTCACTCTTCCTACTCTGCTTTATTGTGGTAATACCAGTGTTATGGCCTTAGCATCTAATCCTGTTTTTCATGCTAGGACAAAGCACATAGAGATTCAGTATCATACTATAAGGGAGCTGGTTGAGCAGGGTTTCTTACAACTTCAGCACATTGCAAGTGAAGCTCAGATTGCTGACATTTTTACCAAAGGGCTTTGTTTTCCTACTTTTTCAAGATTGTTACATTCTCTTATGCCTACTCCTCTGCAGAATACTTCTTCTATGCATACTCAGTTGCAGGATACACACTTGCAAAATACTTCTTCTATGCATGCTCAGTTGCAGAATACTTCCTTTAGCCTTACAAAGTTATAGTTTACTTAGAATTTCTCAAACTGATTGTGTGTGCTCTTATCAGTTTGAGGGGTGTATTGGATATTGTAAGTCAAGTCAACTAATGTTGACTTGACCTTATTCTGTCATTAGCTGTAAGTGTGTGAAAGACCTGTGTGTCTTGTATTGAGTATTGGTCATTGCCTGTTTAAGGCATATGATTGTGTCTGTAAGGGTTGACGATATATGTAATAACACTACAAACTTTCTCAGATGTTATGGTTTCTCAAAAATAAAGTACTGGGATTGTGTAAATTTCGCAATAGATATATTCCCAATGGGCAAACGCATTAGAGTGTCGCGATGATCACCAGTAGTACTATTACTGTAGTGGTAGTAATAAAGATTGACGTCAAAAGTATCATAGTAAACTTCCAATATACGATATTCGCTAATATATTCATATTTGATCCTGAGTCTGAGGTCGAGTGATACGGTTGTGTTGATAGTCTAGTCGATTGCATCATTAGAGGCTTTATTGAGAGTAGGAACGTAGAACGTTTCAATAGTACACTCCGGGAAATAAATTTCAAGAACCATGAATCAGATCTTTCTATCTTTTTTTGATTGGCAAGCCCGAATCTTTCTTTATAATAAGGCACCCCAAATGCCCCACATGGCGCAACCACAATAACAATCGCTGTACTATACGGTGAAGCCATGTCATCATTATCTTTCTTTATAATAAGCCATGTCATTGTCATGTCACTAGACACCTTTTCATATTAAGAGGCATGTGAAAGTGGACAGTCGAGTAATTTTGATTGACTAGAAATCACGCTGTTTAGATTTGAGGTGAAGCGACACAGCGGTTCATTCCCAACTTGCAATTGGTCTCAACTTTATCGGGTTTCCATAATCACATTGGTTTACTTTTACCGTTTCAACGAAGCCCTTTGAAAGTTTTGATTGACAGAAACTCCTTCAAACTCATAAGACAAATATTTCTCCATTAGTGATAGACAAACCCTTTCGATAGTCTACAAATTCAGATCCACACATCTTTGAAACTTCATTAACTATATAACTGTCGATCAAAGAGTAGCAGTATATAGACGATCTCAACTCCAGTAACGAATCCAAATTGCTCCTAATCCGGTCACGCTACTTTAAGGATCGGCTAGCTTAATGCTAAGATGTATGGAGACGAACGACGACATGTACGTAGACATCCTGTCCTGTGGAAGTTCATATATCTTTGCAACATTTGAAAATTGAAGCCTTCACACATGCAGTAATATAAGATGACACATAAAATTTGATAGGATTGCATAAGAGTATCTTGACGGAAGAATTACAAGGTTGGAGTGGTTTCGATGTTCGTAGATAAAATTTTGAAGGAAGTGGTAGACAAGATACCTAACAACAACATGAGGAAGTTAAAAGAAAAAAGAAAATGCAATCCTCATCATCACTAGCAGAAACTAAAAGGTCTTCAGAATTACAAGGACACCAAAAAGTGTGCAGCATTACAATCGTCTATGTGGGTGTTTGTAAGGTAAAAATACTTTTATCCCAAACACGAATTTCATGATGATTTTGTTGAAGATCGATCCCTGCTTTAATATCCAATAAAACAGTGTGGTGGGTAGCTGTAAAAAATCCTCTGATGCTTAAGTTAGCTAGGGATTTTTCACAGATAATTATATGGGGAAGATTGCATACCTTTTAGGATTGTAAACCATCCATTTATATATTGCCAATTTTCGTTTTTTCTCTGAATTCGAGGTAGGCATGAATTGCAATAACTGACCCTGAATGCCTCCTCACATAAATTGTAATTACTGGCCCTACATGCCTCCTGTATTAACTGGCTTGCATGCCCCCTGTAATAACTGGCCTGCATGCCTCCTGGAATGTTCCAGAAATCTCTTCTAGGGTTATGAAACTAACCAAACCAAAATGGTGTAAAGGGTTGGCCCAACAAATAAGCTTACATGCCCAAGAGGAATAATTCACTTAAGCCCACAGTGGGGATTAGAAATCCGTTAGGCAAACAACATGGGGCTAAAAAATCCAGGACTATGGATTTAGGTTGTGTCGCGCTGCATTGAATCAGGGATATAAAATTATGTCGCATCGTGCTGCACTGAATCAGGACTACAAAATTAAGTTGCGCCCGCGCTGCATTGAATCAGGGCTACGTTATTAAATTACGTCATGGTACATAATAACAAATCCAACTGGCCGGACGGTACTGCCACCTGCCGTCGCCGGGCGACGCCGACACCTACCGCCTCAGGAAGCCGCCGCCGAACGCCGCCGGGAACCTGCTATTGCACCGGCGCCGGCCATCGCCTGAGAAGAATACCTGACGTCGTTTGTTGATGATGTGCTGACGTCACTAACGACGTTTAGATGAACGGCTCAGATTCGCTGCTAACAGACGTCGTTACCGTTATCTGAACGGCCTTCAACGTTGACATCATGATGACGTCTACCTTGCTGACGTCATGATGACGTCATCTACTGACTATTCCTCTTAGCTGACGTGGCACATTTCGGTTGGACCATTTTGCTGACGTGACAGTTACTGATGATGTGGGATGTTCCGGTCTGTCCAACTTGCTGACGTGGCTTGTGATGCTGACGTGGCGTTTACTGCTGACATGTCAGCTTCTCAACGGTCATATTTGCTGACGTGGCAACTGACAATGTAGCACCTCTGACGACGTGGCACTTGACCCGTCATCACGATTGATGACATGGCACTTGCCACATCAGCACGACTGATGATGTGGCGTGCCTACACATCATCGTCATTGATGACGTGGCACCCTCCAATTGGCCTACCTCGCTGACGTGTTTAGTGGTGATGTGGCACCCCCTTAGCTTGATTTGGGTTTTTGCACATAGGCTTCTATGTGCTGTGCTAGTGAGGCCTAGTTAGCCTTCCTTGGCTAACAAAAGGAGCCCATGAGGCCCAATGAAGCATACTTAACTAATAAGAGGAGTGTTATTAGGCCCAAGTAAGACCATTTTTGTTGTGAAACCATCATGGTCTCCCATTATTGGGCTCAAGTTACCTACTTGTGGCCCATCTTCGAGTGTAAAATATTATGGTACAAACATCGCCCCCCTCTTAATACATAATCAGTTATGTGTTAAGAAGTTCGGGTTCCCCAATTCTACTGAATTTGCAATTTTCTGGAGTGTTGCATAACTATTCCCCAAGCGCGTTGCTCGGAGTGTTATGCAACTCGCCCCCAAGAATGTAATGAATGTGCTGGGGTGTCATATATCTCGCCCCCAGTATGTTGTGGTGTCATGTTGCTCAATTCTCGCGCAAGGGTGCACTTACCTACTGTATTTTGCACGCGCATGGAATGAAAAAGTTAAGTTTTTCTGCTATCTTGAATTCGCACAGGGGGCCAATCCTACTATTCAAGATGCGCGCAGCATTGAGATGTGTACATTTTCACATGCCTGGACAGGTGAAAATGTTCGCCACATTTGCTGATGTCCCATATGAAGGGGATACACTTGGAGTAGGGTAAAAATGCTTGAACTGTACATTCACCCTATCTGTCAGGTGTTAGAGATACTGCTGACAATAGATTTGAACTGTACTGTTTTTCCATTTAGGACAGACTGCGGATTCGAACGTCCGCAGCAGCTTATAATTAAACACGAAAAGTTTTGATAAAGTGTGGAATACCAAAATAATGTTGAATTAAATTTACGAATATAAATAACAAGATAAATACCTACTACTCGACAACAACTTCCTCGTTAAAACCTTTGCATGGAAAACCCAGTGGGATAAAACCATCATAAAGGAAAAAGAGTGCAGCACAGCAAGAATTGAAACTACTCCTAATGATAAAACTTCTTCAAGTGGAACGAATTCCATGGCTTCCATGGTTTTGAATCCTTAGTTCCATCGAGGTTCCTTAAGTAGTAGGAGCCACGAGATGCTGGCCTGTCCACTATGTATGGACCTTCCCAGTTTGCTCCGAGCTTTCCACAATTTGGTTCCATTGTGGCTGCTCGAATTTTCTTCAAGACATATTCCCCTGGTTTGAATGACCGTTCTTTGACTTTACAATCATAGCTAAGCTTGATTGCCTGCTGGTATCAGACCAACTGTTGTAAGGATGTTTCTCTTTGTTCTTCTAGCAACTCTTTATCCAAGGCTAGCATGCTGTCATTTTTTCCAGATTTGACAGCACGAGTTTTGGTAGTCTTGAGATGTACCTCGGTGGGTATGACTGCCTCTGTGCCATAAGCCAGCGTAAATGGTGAAAATCCAGTGGATCTCTTTGGGGTCGTTCGGTAGGACCATAAGACTCTAGGGAACTTTTATGTCCATTTTCCCTTTGCTTTCTCTAGCCTTTTCTTGAGATTGTCCATAATAACACAATTGGTTGCTTCTGCCTGCCCGTTACTCTGAGCATAATAAGGAGATGAGAAATTGTGGCGAATATTCAGGTTCTTGCAGAAGTCTTTGATCACCCCAGAATCGGACTGCTTCCCATTGTCTGATACTATCGCGTCCGAGATTCCAAATATGCAAACGATATTCTCCCATATAAACCTTTTCACATCATGTCTAGTAACGTGTACCAGTGCCACTGCTTTGACCCATTTGGTGAAATAATCAGTAGCGGCTAGTACAAATTTAACGCCTCCAGGAGCTTTGGGAAGTGGTACGACGATATCTAGTCCCCACATAGAGAATGACCAGGGACTAAAAACTGGATGCAATTCGTTGGCGGGCCTTTTAGGAACTGGGGCGTGCTCTTGGCATGGTACGCATTTATGTGCGCATTCTTTAGCATATTTTTGCATGTATGACCAGAAGTATCCCTGGGAAAGTATCATGTGCGCGAGACTGCGCCCTCCAGAATGGTTGCCACATATTCCTTCATGAGCCTCCGCCAATATTTGTTGCCCTTCTTCGGCTGATATGCACCGCAAAAATGGATCCAAACCTACAGGTTTGCTGTACAGCTCCCCCTCGATCATTGAATATCTGCAAGCATTCTTTTTCACCTTTGAAGCAAGTTTCTCATCTTCTGGGAGTTCACTGGTTGTCAAATACCTGATATAAGGTTGACGCCAGTCTGAAGCGTTTTCAGCAGGATTGCCTGAACCATCAATCACTGGACTGTCAATATCCATATTTCTATCAATGTTCTCAGTATCTCCTTGTGTTGATGTAGTTGTCCTCTCGCCCCCACTAGCGTGTTCGAGAGCCAGAACAAAATGTATGTCGGAAATGCTAGGCAACTCTTGGAAATCCACTACAACGAAACAAGTGGTATCATTTTCGACTGCGGAAGAAAGATATGCTAAAGCATCTGCGTGCCTGTTTTCCAACCACGTTCGCTTCCCAATAGAGAATTGGTCGAAATCATTTGGTAGCTCTCTCATATGATCCAAATACAGGGCCATCCTCTCTTCCTTGGATCTGTAGGTCCCCAGAAACTGGCTAACTACTAGCATGGAATCAGTCACCAGCTTCACGTTCTTCGCATATAACTGTTTGACAGCCTTTAAACCGATAATTGCAGCTTCATATTCAGCATCATTGTTTGATGCTTGAAAACCTAGCCTGGTCGCTTTCTCGATCCTCGAACCTTCAGGAGTAAGGATGACACATCCATCTCCACCAACATTCGATGCCCCATCAGTAAATACAGTCCATAATGGTTCAGGTGTATCGACCTCAATTACGGACTCGCCCCCAGTATGATCGGTGGCTGGCTCTATGGGTTTGAACAACTCCTCTTCTTCTTCGGTAACTGTTTGTTTGTCGTCCACAGGAAAATATGCTAGCAGTGCAACCAGGGCGTGTCTCTTCTCTACAGTTCTGGTCTCGTACTTGATTTCATATGACCCCAGAAAATTTGACCATATGGCTAGTCGGATGGAATCATCAGCACATTCCAGGATTCTCTTCAGCGGGTATTCCGAGTAGACAACGATCTGCCTCACTTGGAAATAAGGTTTGAGGCGACGAGATGCATGGAACAGTGCAAGTGCTATCTTTTCAATATTTTTGTACCGTTTTTCCGCCCCCGTCAAAGATTTACTGACGAAGTAAACAGTCTTTTCATGTGGATCCGTAACAAACAACACTGCACTTACAACGTTCTCCATTGTAGCCAGATAAACTCCGATAGGTTGTCCAGTTTTTGGACTCACCAAAACTAGAGAGTTGACAAATACTGTTTGATCTCATCGAAAGCTTTTTTGCACTCATCCGTCCAACCAAAATTCATTTTTTTTTTCAACAAAATAAAAAACTAGTTTGAATCGATCCGAAGAGCAAGAAATGAAACGATTTAAAACTTCTAATCGTCCCGCCAGCTTCTGGACCTCCTTCTTCGTTGTTTAGCATGGCATCTCTCTGATGGTTCTGATTTGCTCCGGATTCGCCTCGATTCCTCTGTGCGTCATCAAGTATCCAAGGAACTTTCCCGAAGTCAGCCCGAATGAACACTTTGTTGTATTGAGCTTCATTCGATGTTGCCTCAAGATATCAAATGTCTTCTGCAGATCAAGAAAATGCGACTCCTTTTGTTCAAATTTCACTACCATATTGTCGATACACACTTTCATCATCTTCCCAATCAGATCCTTGAACATATGATCTACCAAATGCTGGTAGGTCGCTCCTGCGTTCTTTAGCCCGAACGACATCACAGTATAGCTGTAAACTCCTCTATCAGTCACAAACGCAGTATGCTCTTGATCTTCCTCGAACAAAGGTATTTGGTTATACCCTGAAAAACCGTCCATGAATGACAGTCTCCCATACCCTGAGGTTGCATCCACCACATCTCTTATCTATGGAAGCGGGTACGGATCACTCGCACATGCTTTATTCAAATCAGTAAAATCGATACAAACACGAATTTACCATTCTTCTTTGGAACGAGTACGACATTAGATATCCAGCGAGGATACTGCACTGGTCGAATAAAGCCTGCTTCTAACAGCTTTTCGACTTCTGCAGTAACTCCATTTTTCTTGGTTTGCGCCATATTCCTGATTTTCTGACAAACTGGATGGAACTTCTCATCGATATTTAGCCTGTGGAAGGCTACCTTTGGATTTATCCAAGGCATCTCACTAAAAGTCCATGCGAAAACGTCGGCGTTTTCCCTTAGTAATATAATCAAACCATCACGTTCGTGTGTAGGCAGATCTACCCCTACGAACGTTGTTTTTTGCTTCTCATCTCCAATCTGGACCTCGATCATTTAATCGACTGTTGGGGGTTCAGTTGTGTCCTCTCCCTTATATGATTCTGTAGGGAGAGGATTATGTAATTGCTATTTCTACTCGACTCGCATGATTTGGTTCCCGCTAACTTCTGACTTCTTGTACTCATCCATTGCACTCTCGTGACACTTGTGGGAGGCCATCTGGTCGCTTCTAACTTTCACGACTCCTTCAGTGGTAATAAACTTCAAACATTGATGATATAAGGATGTCACTGCATCGATATCATGCAGCCAGTCTCGTCCCACGATCGCATTGTAGGGAGCTCTACAGTCAAGCAGCAGGAAATTTCCTAGAACGGACTTGTCAGCCACTGTTATAGGTATCTTCACTTTTCCAATCGCCTTTGTAACTTCACAACTGAAACCGATACTTAGATTTTCATCCTCTTCGATCAAGTCGTGTGGGATATTCATTGAGGAATAAGCTCCTGAAAACAACACACTCACTGAGCTTCTTGTATCCACTAGAATCCGGTGTACACGAAACATGCCAATCCAAGCAGTTATAACTTTAGTATCATTTTGGGGAGCATATACACCTATCATGTATTCCTCAGAGAACTCGATCTTCGTGCAGCCAAGCTCCCGAATTTCTGCTCCATTTCCACTGACAAAATCGATATGATTTGTCAAGTACCATTCTTTTAACTACCTGAGATTTCTCCTGGTTTCATCTTCCGATACCCGCCTGGTCATTGAATGGATCCTGGCATGACTGACATTAATTACATGTGCATTAATCACGTGTACCGTCAAATTTCCCAGAACCTTTCCCAAAATCCTTTTTCACGTACTCTTGTAGCTTTCCAGCGTCTATCATTCGCTGGACTTCGGTCTGTAAAGAGCGACAATTCTCAGTCTTGTGACCATGATCTTTATGATAATTGCAGTATTTGCTCATATCACGTTTATCACGTGTCTCAGCTGGCAAAGGCCTAGGGGACTCAAATCCTTGCTTATTTTCTCATACATCTCTTTAAGCGTATGTTCAACGGCTTCAGCTTCATATCATGATATTTCTGATATCCAGTTTCCATTCGTTCCCCTTAGTTTTTCTCTCGAACTTCACCTCGATCGTTATACTGCCCGCTCGAACTGTTCTTTGACTTTTCTTTCTTCCCATTACTTGGATGATTGGATGATATGTTGACATTTCTCGTCTCCTGATCTTTGGAATCATATTCCACTTGAGCGTATTCTTCTGCTCGATCATATAGTTCTTCCAAAGTATTTGCTGGTCTCTTGACCAAAGAACCGTACACGCCCCTGTGATCATGCTTGTATGCCTGTTTGTAGGTTGCAATGATGACTTGATCCTTAGCTCCACCGACATGGGCCAACTCTTGCTTGAAGCGTCGAGTAAACTGTCTCATGATTTCCTCCTTCCAAATTCCTAGAAGAAACAAATCGTGGCATCCCTTCCGATCACGTCTGTTGTACTTGTAGTGGGACCATAATTCTCCAACAAATTCATGGTAAATACCGATCGACTGTGCCGGGAGTTTATTGAACCACTTTATTGCTCCTCCAGCCAGTGACTGTGGAAACATTTTGCACATTAACTCATCACTGTGCTGCCACAGAGTCATGGCAGTCATAGTGTAAAACATGCTGATCCAGATCACCTAATTTCTCGTCGAACTCTGAAAGTTTCGGAACTTGAAAATTCATTGGTGGTCGGAATTCTCTGATATTCAGCTTGAAAAGGGCTCTTGCTGATCCAGATCACCTATTTGTTCGACATCACTTTCTCGATCATCTTGAAAAGGCGAGCCTCTGTTATTGCGTTTACGTCGCCATCTGAAGAACTGTCTTCCTGCCCATAATCTCGGTCTTCTGGAATATGAAATGTAGATCTCATTTTTTTCCTTCGGGGTCCAGTGGGCTCTCTTCCATCTCTGCCTTGCTCCGAACGAGCATAGTAATCGTGCGAAAATTCTCTCTCATCGTGTCGATCTCGAACCTCATCTTCATCATTCCTGAGACGTTTTGAACCGGTAGAAGTTCTGGCTATACTCTGCTTAGTTGCAGTTGGTCGGGTCCCTGCTCGTCGAGGTCGTTCAGGCCTTCCCTTAGGTAGATCTCCAGTGACCAACAGATTTTTCTCTGGTCGATCAAGATTTATCACTTTTCTGTTTCGGTCTGCAGCTTGTGGGCTAACTCGTCTTCCAAGATGCTTCCATACAGACCTACTCCTCTGGTTGTTCATATTACCGGACCTAGGTCGAGGATGGTTTTCACGTTCTAACCTCAGGAGCGCGTTCTCCTTCTCCAGCTCGTTCAACCGATTGAGTAACAACTCTTCCTCTGTACTAGGAGTCGCGGTGCGGCCATCTTGCAGGTCATGTCGATCGTCATTCCTCCTAGACTGGCTGCCGATCACAAGCCCTCTGTTTCCCCGAACTTGTGGGTTTTCCCCATCAACATCAATTTCTTCGCTATCGATCGCCGGTTGTTTTTCTCTTCTCGGATTCAGATTTGGAGTTATGTTACGGAAACATCTCGATCTCGTCCATGATCCAGGGATCTGTTATGAGCATGATTTTGACCCTGCCTGTTTCCAGTGGGTAGTGCTGGAGCTGACTGAACCTCAATTTCGGCCCTTCGTGCAATCTTTCTGATTACTTCCATAACTCAATTTGGTAAAACACGATTATCTTTTCTCGAAAACCTTGGTCGTCGCCAATTTTTGTATGGTAAAAATACTTCTACCCCAAACACGAATTTGATGATGATTTTGTTGAAGATCGATCACTGCTTTAGTCTCCAATAGAACAGTGGGGGTGGGGGGGTGGGGTACCTGCGAAAAACCCTTCGATGCTTAAGTTAGCTAGGGATTTTTCACAGATAATTGTATACGGACGATTGCATACCTTTTAGGATTTTAAACCATCCATTTATATATTGCCAATTTCCGTTTTTTCTCCGAATTCAAGGTAGGAATGAATTGCAATAACTGACCATGCATGCCTCCTCACATAAATTGTAATTACTGGCCCTGCATGCCTCCTGTATTAACTGGCCTGCATGCCTCCTGTAATGTTCTAGAAACCTGTTCTAGGGTTATGAAACTAACCAAACCAAAATGGTGTAAAGGGTTGGCCCAAAAAATAAGCTTACATGCCCAAGAGGAATAATTCAATTAAGACCATAGTGGGGCGTAGAAATCCGTTAGACAAACAACATGGGGCTAAAAAATCCAGGGCTATGGATTTAAGTTGTGCCACGCTGCATTGAATCAGGAATACAAAATTATGTCGCATCGTGCTGTACTGAATCAGTACTACAGAATTAAGTTGTGTCGCACAGCACTGAATGAGGGCTACGTTATTAAATTACGCCGTGGTACATAATAACAAATCCAACTGGTTGGAGGGTACTGCCGCCGCCAGGAGACGCCGCCTCCTACCGCCGCAGGAAGCCGCCACCGCCGGACAAGGCTGCCGGCTCTGGTCGCTGGCAACCTGCTACTGCACCGGCGCCGGCCATCTCCTGAGAAGAAGACCTGACGTCATTGTGACGTCATTTGCTGATGCTGTGCTGACTCACCAACGGCTGATCTAACGGCTCAGATTCGCTGCTAACTGACACCGTTACCGTTATTAGGACGGCGTTCAATGTTGACGTCTACCTTTCTGACGTCATGATGACGTCATCTACTGACTGTTCCTCTTAGCTAACGTGGCGCATTCCAGTTGGACCATTTTGCTGACGTGGCAGGTACAGATGATGTGGCACATTTCGGTCTGTCCAACTTGCTTATGTGGCTTGTGATGCTGATGTGGCGTTTACTACTGACGTGGCAGCTTCTCAACGGTCATATTTGCTGACGTGACACCTGAAGGTGTGGCACGTCTGACGACGTGGCACTTGACATGTCATCACGATTGATGACGTGGCGTGCCAACACATCATCGCCATTGATAACGTGGCAATGGACCCGCTGACGTGGCACCTTCCATTTGGCCTACCTCGCTGACGTGTTTACTGGTGATGTGGCACCCCCTTAGCTTGATTTGGGTTTTTACACATGGGCTTCTATGTGTTGTGCTAGTGATTCCTAGTTAGCCTTCCTTGGCTAACAAGAGGAGCCTATGAGGCCCAATGAAGCATACTTAGCTAATAAGAGGAGTCTTATTAGGCCCAAATAAGACCATTTTTGTTGTGAAACCATCATGGTTTCCCATTATTAGGCTCAAGTTACCTACTTGTGGCCCATCTTCTAGTGTAAAATATTATGGTACAAACAGTGGGATTATATATTAGCACTTTCCGTCTACAAATTGATTCCCAGCGTTCAACAGGACTATGCGGAAAAAAGCGTTGAAGAGTACAAGGATTAATAAAAGATTTAAAAATATGTTATCTTGAGGAACAACGGGAAAGAGTATAAGGATTATAAGGACTTTCTGTTGTGTGTTGATTATGAAGATTGAAATGTGGAATGGATTTTTAATGCTGAGTTTTTGAGAATGGAAAAGTATTTCTGTGGAACTAATATGTTCAAGTAGACTTATGGGAGTCCACCTTTGGAAAGTTTGGAAGCTAGTGTTTAGCAGCAATCCAAAAATAAAATGCACTACCTATAGATCTCATGCTGAAATTTGTCTTCTTACAAGCATAAAGAAGCGGGATAAAAAATTTAGAAGCGCTTTGGGGAGACATGTTTTTGTTTATTATTAGAATCAAGATATGGCGGAGTTGTAAAAAGCTTATTGCTGATATAGATGTATTAATATGGAGAAGCAGAAGAAGAAAGAGGTCAAAATATTTGGGTGAAAGATGTATTATGGTTGAACCAAACATTAGCACACTATATGTTGTATCTAACCTGTAATGCTAAGTGTACCAGGATAAAATCCGGTCGTTTTTCCCGGGTGAAACAAAAATTTGGTGGGCTCCACCACTAAACCTGACCCCTGCTAATCTCTTGCGGGGCGGTCGGAATTTCTGTTTCACCCAGGAGAAACGACGGGATTTTCTCCCGGTCAACATAGCACTACTGCTATCTAACCATGTTAATTTTGTTTAATTCAAAGACTAAATGAAGAAGTAGGCAATAGACGAGGTAGTTTCTTACGGTCTGAGTTTCTATCTTGACGGAAGATTGGGTGCTGTCCAAAGGAAGACGTCACATTGTTTGTCGTGCAGTGTTCCCTTCCAGGATACTGCTTTTACTCAAGTAGAACTCGAAAAAGAACCCGCATAGTGGTATGAACTTTATTCCTAAGTGACATGTTTTAGGCCTGTTTTAGAACTAATTAACAAATTCACTACTTCTCTCATAGGTCTTACTTATGAGAAAATTTTTGATAATAACATATCTTACAGTTCAGTGTAGCTGTAAAAAATTTGTCCCTCATGATCTCATCAATATTTGTCCCACATTAAAAGTTTTCTCCTTACGAATGCCACGCAACTAAGAAATTTCTGCATTTGTAAAAACTCAGCCTGTAAAGATAATTATACAAATGATGAGCCACATTTTTTTTGTTTTATCCCGTTACTATAGGTTTTAGTGCCGGCGCGTATGCACCGGGGTAGGAGCTTGTACAAAGAATATCCTACAAGGATGAGTACAGACTTTAAAATTCACCTATTCATGGACGTTGTAGTATAAAAAATAATATTGCTATACACTTGTATGGCTCCTCCCCTTATATACCCTTACATATGGCATTATATAGAAAGTACATAGAGAAACCAACAAGCTAGATCCGGGAAACTGACTAATTTTAAGTTCTTTCCTAAACTAGGATGCTGCTAAATACTAGTCATTCCAAAATTGGACTAATTATTTTTCTCAAAAGAAGGCAATCTTTGTGAGTTATCTTTTTGAAGAAGACAATCCTTTTGAGGGTTGATAGCCTCTTTGTTGCTGTAATTGCGGAAAATTCCACTAAGTCTAAGTCACGCAAGTAAACTCAAACATTAATGATATTATTCATCCATTGACACTAGATATGATCTTTACACAAGCTTTGTATGGAGTAAAATGACGTTTTTATTTATATCATGAAATTTTATACATGTAAAGAAGATGATGATGATAACATAACTATAGTGTTTATCTCTTTTCTAGTGGTGGTTTTTCTACTCTTTCTATTGACTGAACTCTTTTCAACCTGCCTCTCTCTTCATTATTTGAACCCTTATATAGCCGGTCATCATGGTAAAATACAACTGAGTTCACGTGAAAATCTCTGTGAGCTGATCCATGTTCATTATGTCTTATTCGCCAGGCTTTGGGAAGATGTCACTATCTCTCGTGTTGCAGCTTCGTGCTCTTCGTGTTGTTCTTGTCGTGTGGATGTTCTCGTGTTTGTCCCCTTTTGTCGCGTTGTAGTTTTTCGCCTAATTTCTCTCTTCGCTTATATCAGTAATTATTTTAGTGAGGGAGAGACTGTGGGTTAGTTCTGTGCAGTATTTCCCTCTACATTTTTCCTCTTCTCGCGTTATTCTTCTGTAAGTGGAATAATGCGAGAATTCCTTGGCTAGTACTTCGTGTCAGACCTGTCTTTTCATTTTCTCTTCTTTGCCAACACGGTTCCGTGATTTCCGCCTAACCGTCACACGTGTTAGCAGTTTCCTCCTCTTTAAGCGGCACGTCTTTACTGCCCTTCTTCAGATAAATATCTAGGAGAGAGGTAAAAAGTTTTTATTTTTCTTACTCCTTTTTCTTACTCCTCTTTCTTCTTCCCTGTTCATCTTTTTTCTTCAAACTCTTTTCTTGAGTATCTTGTTTTCGGCTCATGGCAGATCAAGATATATCTGCTGTTATTGCTCCAGTTTCTGGGTAAGTCAGTATGCCTCATTTAATCATTTAATGGATTTCCTTTGTCTTCTTTGCTACTAAATTAACATCCCCATACTAATCCCCATAACTCTGTATATGCAGTGTGAAGAGGAAGCCTGTTAACAAATGGCTTGATGTCTTGGAGGAATATCGTACTGCCCTTAAAGAAAAAGGTTTCACGATTACAGTCACTCCCGGTTCGTCGCCCGCTATTCCTTTGAGTGAGAAGGAGATTTTAAAGGGTTCATGGAGTGCGACTCGTATGCCTGTCGCGCTAGGTCAATTAAAAGCTGGTCTCCCGTTTCCTCTCTTCGATCATGAGGTTCCTATATTCTACCAGATTCTTGCGAGGATGGGCCGAGATGCTTATCATCTTAGTGGGGATGCGATTCGTATTATTTATGAGTTCTCTCTCCGAGCTACTAGTGTCGGAAAGTCTCTTTGCCCCGACGTATTGGATCCTTATGACCCTGCAGATAATACTGTTGAGTCTTTCTTTCAATAGTATAATTTGAATTGGTCCATGAAAGATGGTTCGCGTTGGGGTATTCACGTGAACAGAGCTAAATTGAAGGATGGCATGAAAAGGCTTTTGAATATCGTGGATCATCATAGAAATACCAACAACTATCTTCGTCATTCCAGTGATCCTAATTGGATGAAATTTTTCTTGATCATCGAGGGACCTCTTCAATGGGGTCTTAATGCAGATGGGACTACTCGTGATGCCCCAGATGTTTCGTTGGTGGGATCTGAAGCTCTCTCATATTGTCCTTGGAAGTTCAGCTGGCCTGATCGAAAATATTGTGTATGAGTGTTTTTCTTACTCTTCGTTTTTTGTTCATATTATGGTTCTCATGTATTTCCCTTGGATTTGTAGTTGGCGAAGGAGGCTACTTCGCTTGAGAATAACCGAAGGCTGCGAAAGCTGCTGTTGAGAAGAAGAATAAGGATCTCGCGGAAGAAAAAGCAGGGAAGGGATCCTCGCGTTCAAAAAAGGTAAGGTGGTATTTTTGTCCTATAGATGTGTCTTTTTATTTTGTCTGCTGAGCCGTTTTCTTTATACTTTTAGTCAATTCTTGAGGGAATTGAGGACGGAGCGGGGAAGATGATATGGAAGGTGAAGGCTCTGAGAACGAAGAGGGGAAGTACGACCATGAAAGTCCTTCCTTCACTCATAAATCCAAAAAGGCGAAGACTAGCAAATTCAGCCGTACCTCAACTAGGTCTAAAGGTGCATCCAAGAACAATCCTTTTCTCAATGTTGTCAATCCCTTAACCTTGGGTTCTACCAATGCGTCTGCCTCAGTTAATATTGCTAGAACTGACGAGCTATCTTCGCTGGAGAAGTTTGCTATCGCGAATTCTGAGAGAGGAATGAGTTCGAGTGGTCATGTTTGTTTTTCCCATACGAAGTCACCTGAAAGATCTTCTTCTAAGGGTATCAGTATTGATTATGCTTCTAAGATAGCTTCTATTGCCCAATTTTCCATGTCTGATCCTCATCTTGCTGTTTTTCGTGATTTGGCGCTGAACCTGGCTCCCCATTCTTCCACTAGTTCTTCTCCGTTTGAATGGGAGTTTCATTCCGAGCTTTCTATTGATCATCATCTCGCGTTTGATTACTTGGTAAGTTTTCCGCTGGAGAGCTCTTCCCTTTATGTATGCTATGCTTGTTTTACGGACGTCCTTCGCGTGCTTTTCAGAATGTGTGCCGCTCAGTAGCCCAAATTGAGGACTATGGAAGGGTTGTGAAGGTTGTTCGCGCTCAGTCTTCTCAACTGTATTCTATCAAG
This sequence comes from Papaver somniferum, assembly GCF_003573695.1. Taxonomy (NCBI): domain Eukaryota; kingdom Viridiplantae; phylum Streptophyta; class Magnoliopsida; order Ranunculales; family Papaveraceae; genus Papaver; species Papaver somniferum. The sequence continues at coordinate 194,815,422 of NC_039362.1, read as the reverse complement.
AATGAAGTTTCAAGTCTTCAAGGCGAAGTTTCTCTGCTCAAGAAAGATCGTAGATGGATTTCCGAAGAATTAACTGCTAAAGTAAATTATGCCCGTGTTCGAAATGAGCTCTTCGCAGGTAAGCCTTTTCATGTTCTCATCTTTATTTGTCATCGGTTCCCTATGAATGGATTTCTTAGTTGAGGGTCGTGAGGTTTCTTGCAGAGGTCTTCAATTTGTCTGATATAACTGTTGCTGCGAATATAGATAGGGAAGCCCTTCTGGTACATTTTAATTCCCTTAACCAAGAATTTTTGCTGGCTGCGTATGACGAGGGTGATATCAAAGATGATACCGAGGACTATGGACACAAATATGAGCATCTTAAATTTGAATCTAGGATATTATATGGGGTTGTAGGCCCATCTTGATCTCGCGGTCGGTATTTCCGAAACATTGCTAAGCAGTTGGAACGCGAGAAAACTGTTTTGATCCGCGAGAAGAATGAGGTTATTGAAAGTAGGGAGGAGGTTCTCCGAGAAAATCATGAGCTTCGCGTGATTTTGGAGAAAATCCGGAATCGTCTTAGGATCGAGGATAATGATGATTTTGATAGACCTTTAGGCGAGATTTAGGAGAATAGGATTGTTGTTGCTAAGCATGCTAGTTGGGTTGAGCAACATCAGAAGGCCTTAGACTCCGTGATCAAGTACAAAGAAGGTGTCCTTGATAGCCTGTCTTGATCTTCTGTTTGGTTTTCTTTGTTAGTGCTCTTACCTATCTTTCGTCTTCGCAGAAAATGAAAAGAATCTAAAGTCTGAGGTGGAGACTTTGTTAAGTAAGCTCGCGGAGGCACAACAAGAGTTAGAAACTCTTAAGGGCGAGGGTGGCTCATCTTCGCAGCAGGTGCTTGATTTGACTGAGAGGCTTATTTTGGAAAACAATGACATTTTTCATGTGCAGACAGAGGAAGAACAATACAAGGAGAACATGGAAGCTAGGTATGCTTTGTTGAAGCATCGTAAAAGGGCTTTGTTGGCTAATGCTAATCGCCGGGTGCATAGGCTTTGCAACAAGATTGCTAGAGATACCGCTGATCGCATCACTATTGAGAATAATCTTCCGTCTAGGACATTCCATGATATTCCTGTTTCGAAAGATGAATCTGTGGAGCGCGAGTTTAGTGATGATGAAGAGGTTGATGAGGAAGATATTGACAAGGAGGAAGCCGCTCTGGGGGATGGATTTGCTGAGAAAAAAAATGAAATCGTTGTCCAAGGTGAACATCAAGGCGAGCATCAACTCCCTTCTGCTGCTGAGGCTGATCAAGGTCCTACTTTGCAGTCTCAAGATGGTACATCCCAACCTGAGGCCAAGGATTCTTTGCAAGTAACTTCTCCTCTGCGTGGTTGGGAATCATTCTGATCATGCTCCTCTTCATACATTCTGGTCTACCGAAATATTTTCTTCTGGGCGCTCCTAAGCTTGCGGGGCGTAACAAGGATTTTTGTTGATTCACATTTTCCTTTTCATGTTTGTTAGAAATTTTCCGAACGAGAGTAGATGTATATATGCACTAGTTTGTTTCCTTAAGATATGTCTTACAATATTTAAGGTTTCCGACTAAAGACGAGAAGTACATGAAATTAACATCCCCATACTTGCCTCTACTTCTCGCCTTTTGAGGACAAGGGACGTTAAATATTTTTTTCATTTGGTAGAGTTATTGTATAAGGTAAGTATCTTAGAGAATGACATGTTCTTGAGGATGGTACTTATAGTATATTTTGAGAAGAAGGTGCTAAGTAATAAGCCTAAACATGTTATGTTTTCGTGGTATATCTTAAGATTTGTTTTGAGTATGGTACTTATCTGAGAGTTCAGGTGTTCGCTTTTAGTTCTTTCGTTGCCTCAACAAGATTTCATGCCGTGATGATGGTTCTCCTACCTCCTTGAGTCCTTTCTCGCTCCCTTATTTTTACTTGATTTTATTAGGTCTTAATTGCCTCTTATCTAAGGTCTTACTGCCTTCCCCACATAGAAATTTAAAGGACTTATGCTCGCCTTGGGTAGGGTCTTCCACTTGTTGGGCGACGAGATCTCAGTTCCATGTTCTCTTGCGAGTCATTGGCCATCGTTCCCGCCTTATCGGTGTTAGTATTCTTACCTCATCAGGCTATTCTTCGACAATGTACCAAGCCTAGGTACTCCAGTGAGTAGAAAGCTCCAACAAATTTCCGTCTTTGACACAATCAACTCCCTAATGGAGGGTTTCGTCGATTTATATTCCCCATGAATTGCCCCTTCAAGGAGGTCACCCCTAACCATATCAGTTGGGCTCCACCCATCCGGTGATACAACGACCAGTGTTGTCGCAACCTCATGCTTTTAGCCTATGTGGCTTATTAGGCACAAGATCACACCCTAGGTGGGGTTTCTTTGGACCGAGTGTATCACAAGTTCCAGGCCATCTTCTATCTCCACTAGCATTCTTTTACACCCCATACCGGAGAACTTATTCGTTGAGTGGTTCGTTCTCAGTGGCCTCCGATGGATAGGCATTTCTCCCCAATATAAGTAACTTTCCTGGGATCATCAGCTATGACGCGCGTTAGGGCTTAACGGTCGCCTCTTACACACTGTGCAGTCCTCTGGTCGCACATTTTTGTGTGAACTAAGTTGATACTCCATAACTGTTGTCCCAGCCTCCCTAGGTAGAGGTTTTAATAATATCTCGCATCCCCTATTAAGGTCTTACGAGTAATCTTTGCAGCTTCGCAGTATAGCTTTTGATTTCTCCTTTGGCCTGCTTGCTTTCTTGTCTGGGGAACTCATTTTGTATTCAGAATTCCTTTGGTTACCACATGGTTTATTCTCCTATCTCGGCTACTCAGATGATCTTTTCTTTCCTATGATTGGTGTTGAGGCTTGGCTCTAGGCGGCGTTATTTTTCTTATCTTCGAGGTTCTGTCTCTTGGCTCTTTTTCGCGATATCTTCGCTTCCCAATTTGTAACACACGATATGTCATTAGTTTCGTGATTTCCCCTTGTAGCCATTTGGGTGTAATCTTCGCGTTGAACCATTGCCCATTGTTTACTTCGATACGCCATTCTTCTTCTCACCAGGTATCCCTTTTGCCTCTGCTGATGTATCTCTCCCCAAATGTTCTCATTTATCTGCCCCATTCTTCTTGCACCTCCCTTTCTGTGGGGTCTCTTGCGGTTTTCTACGTATCTTGTTTCCCATTCGTACTCCTGTATTTTTTTTCTCAGATTCTGATTTTCTATCATAAACCATTCATGCTCTTGCGCAAGGTTAATTCGTTCCTCCATTATTATCCTCTCCATTAATTTCCATTATATGAATCTTACTTCGTTCTCGCGTCGGAGTGTTAGGATATCCTCGTCTCGGTTCTGATAGTTGAATTGGCTCTTTCTTCTCCCATTTCCTCTGCTAATATCTATCATTGGTATGTCTGGGTCATATGGCTGCACCAACTCTATCCAATATTGTGAATCTTCCCTGACAACAGTTGATTCTTTTTCATACCAGCCGTTCGCATTTTCCCTCTGCATGACTAGGTTCTTTGATGTTTTTTGGTATTGATGAGACGTAGTATTCTTGGAAGGAGTTTTTTACATAACTGAAATCCAAACAGTGATAACTTTAGTTAATGTATGAGCTCATTCTAGCGGTGAGTAGGGATACGGTGGTAGATAATAACCTCACTCAATGAGAAGGTGATTTCTATCTGAATATTAACAGGCGAGGATGAATCATCCCTTTTTCTAGCGCCAGAATGTAGTTGCGGAAAATCCTACAACTACACCCAAAGAAATGATAAGAACACTAAGTCTAAGTCACGCAAGTAAACTCAAACATTAATGATATTATTCATCTCTTGAAACTAGATATGATCTTTACACAAGCTTTGTATGGAGTAAAATGATGTTATTATTGATATCATGAAATTTTATACATGTAAAGAAGATGATGATGATGATAAGATAACTCTAGTGTTTATCTCTTTTCTAGTGGTGGTTTTTCTACTCTTGATATTAACTGAACTCTTTTCAAACTGCCTCTTTCTTCATTATTTGAACCCTTATATAGCCGGTCATCATGGTAGAAGACAACTGAGTTCACGTGCAAATCTCTGTTGGCCGATCCCTGTTCATACTGTCTTATTCGCCAGGCTTTGGGAAGATGTCGCTATCTCTCGTGTTGCAGCTTCGTCCTCTTCATGTTGTGCTTGTCGTGTGGATGTTCTTGTGTTTGTCCCCTTTTGTCGCGTTGTAGTTTTTCGCCTAATTTCTCTCTTCGCTTATATCCGCAATTATTTTAGTGAGGGCGAGACTGTGGGTTAGTTTTGTGCGATATTTCTCCCCTAAAGTTGCCTTAGCATGTAATAGTGAAGGGTGTTATTGAATTTTCGGTTATAAGAGTTCTTCCTAAATTGTGAATAACAAATAAGGATTTATACTCATTAAATACATGTTCGACACTTGTTGGCATCATTCCTTATGCTGGTATAGAATTCTACATATATATGTAAGGAACTTAAGAGACGAGTCCCTGAAGGGCACCAGAATTTTGTTGTTGTGCCTGTAGGTTGCCATTGTCACTTAGAATTTATTTTGTTTGCTATTTTTGTTGATCGTTAGTCCTCCTTTCTTGATTTTCATGGTTACCTAACGGTTACGCCTGTATAAATCTGGAATTGTTTTTCATTTTTTCAACTTCAGTTTGATATTTTCTTTTCTTGAACAAGGTCGAAAGTGGTTGCTTGTTTTAGGTTTTCTTCTGAGTTTACCTCTTCTACGTGTACTATATAATCCTCATCCTTTTATTTGGAATAAGAACTATCAACCCCTTCTATTTGGAATAAGTCATGTATTGCACAATCAAAAAACATTACACAACTGGGCAATGAATGCAGAAAATTGACATCAGATTGATGTTTCACAAAATGAAACTAAAAAATGTTAGGAATACATCTCATCAAGACTCAGTCAAAGCTCTTCTGGTAACAGCTGCCAAGAGAAAATCACGTATCAACCACTAGCTTGTGTTACGCTACAGATTGATATGGATTTATTGCAAATATATTCTCTATAATTGCTAGCTTATGTTACGCCAAAAACATCTCTGTAACCCTTGTAAGAAAGGCATGTAATCTCTATATATTTGTCTACCTTTCTACCAGTTTAAGTGTGGATCAATTCACCAAAATATTGTATTCTGTTTTGGTATCAGCCAGAAAGATCCTAAACCACGCTTTCTTCATTTTTCCGCATCAATGGCAGCACTAGAAACATCCACTCTTCAAGCAATTCATATTAACCATCTCATCAACATCAAACTCAATGATACCAACTATCTTTTATGGAAGACACAATTCAAGCCACTACTGAAGGGCTATCGTTTAAAATGATATGTAAATGGTACTTATGCAAGACCATCACCAACCATACCAAACACACAAGCTGATTTACCACCATTATCAAATCCTGCATATGAAAAGTATGAACAACAGGATCAGATCCTACTAGGCTGGCTGCTTTCATCCCTCACAGAAGGAGTATTAGGTCGTGTATCTGGTTTAACAACTTCAAAAAGAAGTCTGGGATGCAGTTGAAAAAAGATATGCACCCAAGACAAGGGCACATCAGATGAATCTAAGAAGGCAACTAATGAGTTTGAGCAAAGGTAACAGCTCCATGTATGATTATTTTTCAAAATCTAAAGAATTATTTGATGCCCTTACAGCATCAGGGAATGCACTTTCTGAAGATGATATGCAACAATCAATCTTGAGTGGTTTGGATCAAGCATATGATTTAATTGTCACTTCGTTGAGCACTGTCGAAAAGATAGATATGGATGCATTTTATGCACATCTGATCGCATATGATATGAGACTTGAGCAACAACTAGCTTCTATTCAGCAACCAATGGCAAATATTGCCTCTTCATCTACTGCACTACCATATCAAAGACAATAGTAAGGAAGGTTTCCCCAGAATCGATCCCAACAAAATCAAAGTTTTCGTCAGCAAAATCAACACAATCGAAAGCCTAAAAGAGATCAAGGACAAGGTCCTTGTCGGATTTGCAATCACAAAAACCATAATGCAAGTTTCTGCTGGTTTCGCAAAGATAACAATGCACCACAAAGAGGAGAACCAGCTGCATATCTTGCTTTACCTGGTGGTCCTGCTGATAACAATTGGGTGACTGACACAGAAGCAACTCATCACTTAACTGCAAATCTCAACAATCTGAACATCAGGCATGAATATGATGGAACTGAACAAGTTCGTGTAGGAAATGGCAATGCTCTACACATTGAAAATATTGGTAATGCTTCTTTTACCCATAATAATCGATCCTTTCATCTCAAAAATATACTTCATGTGCCTGACATAAAAGCAAATCTTCTTTCTGTTTCAAATTTCTTCAAAGATAATAATGTATATTTTTAATTTCACTCCAATTTCTTTGATGTAAAGGATCTCAAAATCATGACAACACTTTTGCAAGACAGGAGTAAGAATGGGCTCTACATGTTTGATGATGTTCGAGAGATTACCAATACAACTCTAGCTGCTCTAGTAACCAACACTATTCCAATGTGGCATCAGCGTCTAGGACACCCAATGCTCCGTATTGTTTTCCGAGTCATTAAATATTTTTCCATTCTAGTTTCCAATAAGAAGTTTGAATTCTGTCATTCTTTTCATGTGAGCAAGAGTCATAAACTTCCCTTTCCAAATAGTAGTATTGTAATCGATAAGCCATTGAGCTTACTTGTGTCTGATTTATGGACATCTCCTTACTTATCTAGAAATGGATATCGATATTATCTTCTGCTTATGGATGTTTTCTCACATTACACATGGATCTATCCACTGGTTCGTAAATCAGATGCATTTCCTGTGTTCATTGAATTCAAAAAACTCATTGAGAATCAAACTGATCTCAAGATTAAAGTTTTTCAGTCAGACAATGGGGGAGAGTTTAAAAAGTTCACTTCCTTTCTAAATAGATCAGGAGTTATACATAGATTTTCATGTCCTCATACATCAGCTCAAAACGGTCTTGCAGAACGTAGAATTAGACAAATAACAGAGTCAGGCTTAGCACTTCT